>NW_028295632.1:0-600000 GCF_964341445.2 Mesoplodon mirus
AAAGAAGTATCCCTTCCCCTCGGTCAAAAGGGACATTGGCAAAATGTGTAAAAACCAGAAAGGCAAGAGAGGGCCTGCAGAACAGGGAGCCTTGTTATGCTGATGGGCGGGATGTAAGTTGGCAACTACCTCTCTGGAAGAGTGCACTGTGTTCCCTAAAACAAGTAAACAACAGAGCTACATAGCGAAGGGCACTTCCAGTCTAGGGAATATACCTTGGGAAAACTGAAAATCAATAAGACAGAGCCACCCCAAAATTTAGGGATGCACTGCTTACAAGAACCTCAACTTGGGTACACCTTAAATATCCCAGGAAAGTTAAAAATTGTTCATAAAATTGTGGTATTTACATACGATGAAATATCCCTCAGCCATGAAATCAATGTCATAAGACCAGTAGCAGCAAAATGAGTGGATTCAGGTATGATGATTCTAAGTGAAATAAGTCACACAGAAAAAGAATCTTATCATGTGATATCACTTATGAAGATCCTGTAAACATGGCTACACATGAAGTGAGTGAGGAAAGAGAACAGTGTCTCACATTTAGAAAACACTCTTATGCCTGCTTAAGGGGGAAGGAGAGGTGGGGTGATGCATAAAACCAGAGTTTGATATAAGCACAGGTACCGTTCCAAAAACATACTATGGAATAGACAAGACCTACAAATTCCTTGGGGAAAGGGACTCAAAAACGTATATTTTCTGCAGAGGAATATATCTGAGTAGTAAGAATCTTAAAACCTATGTATTGATATGTCTCCGTCAGGGAATCAAGTGTGTCTAGACTGGCATAAACACGGCAGTGAGAATCAGCTCAAACCCACTATAAAAAGGAATTTCAATAACAAAACAACAAAACAGGGAAATTCGTTACAATTCCTTCAGGGTCTCTGATGAAAGATGGAATGAACATATCTACAACTACAGCTTGATGTGGCATAAGGCTGGACACTTGGGACTAAGAGGATTGGTGAGACTGGGTGAGCAAACACAGACCGTTTAAAGAAATAATGCATGGCCTCCATTCCATGGTTCCAAACTCTCCAGGTTGAAGGGAATATTACTACAGCTATAACATGTACGGGAAACCTAGAGAATGGACACACTGTGTATACGAAAGTTTTCTAAAAGTCAACTAGTTCTCCTTCTCCTGGTGCTCCAGTTTGACTTTCCAACTGCTTTCCTATCAATCTCCCAAGTTGGAGAGACAGCCCCTTTAATCTCCTGGATAACACAGGTTGCCAATTTGGCAGAGGATGAAAGGGAACAGGGAGAACCAATGAGAGAATAGCTGTTAGGCATTTGGACGGGCACATGTCACTCTAATTGCCTGGCAGAACGAATAATTAACCAAAGACTCATCCCGCTGCCGGGAACCAGGATAGCTCTTGAACCGAAATTTTGGACTTGCGGTCAGCTCACAAAAAACGATTTGATAAATGGAGCTCAGGGGCACAGCAATTCACAAACTGGCAGTGTAATAAAGGACAACTATCGTCCAAAAATCTTGTGAAGGAAGACAACGAGGCGGACTTGAAAGCGAGGCAGAATAGCAGGAAAAAGATTTCAGTGGGTACTTTGGAATCACCTGTAAAGCACAGGAAGAGGGGCACAACTACGACAATGATGCACTTGGCCAAAAATAGTGTATGTGTTTTCTCCTGAATATATTCAGGAGAAAACACATACGCCCTTTTTGGCCAAGCCAGCAAGCAGGCAATGCAAATCTGCAGTACAGAGAAGTATCACTTCCCACCAGTCAATATGGACATCCACAAAATGTGTAAAAACCAGAAAGGCAAGAGAGGACCTGAAGAACAGGAAGCCTTGTTATGCTAATGGGTGGAATGTAAGTTGCCAACTGCCTCTCTGGAGGAGTGCATTGTGTTCCCTAAAACAAGTAAACAACAGAGCTACAGAGCCAAGGGCACTTCCAGTCTAGGGAATATACCTTGGGAAAACTGAAAATCAATAAGACAGAGCCACTCCAAAATTTAGGGATGCACTGTTTACAAGAACCTCAACTTGGGTACACCTTAAGTATCCCAGGAAAGATAAAAATTGTTCAAAAAATTGTGGTATATACGTATGATTGAATATCCCTCAGCTATGAAATCAATGTCATAAGACAAGCAGCAGCAAAATGAGTGGATTCAGGTACGATGATTCTAAGTGAAATAAGTCACACAGAAAAAGAAACTTATCATAAGATATCACTTATGAAGGTCCTGTAAACATGGCTACACATGAACTGAGTTAGGAAAGAGAAGAGAGTTTGACCTTTGAAAACATTCTTATGCCTGCTTAAGGGGGAAGGAGAGGTGGGGTGATGCATTAAACCAGATTTTGATATTAGTTCTGGTACCGTTCCAAAAACCATATACGGAATAGACAAGAAATACACCTTCTTCAGTGAAAAGGACTCAACTACCCATATTCCATGCAGAGGGATATATCTTAATAGTAAGAATCTTAAAACGTATGTATTGATATGTCCACATAATGAAATAAAGTGTGTCTAGACTGGCATAAACATGGCAGTGAGAATCAGCTCAAACCCAGTATAAAATGGAATTTCAAAAACAAAACAAAAAAAAAACAGGGAAATTCTTTTCAATTCCTTCAGGGTCTCTGATGAAACCTGGAATGACCCTATCTACAACGACAGCTGGATGTGGCATGAGGCTGGACACATGGGACTGAGAGGTTTGGTGAGATTGGGTGAGCAAATGCAGACCCTTTAAAGCAATAATGCATGGCACCCATTCCCTGGGTCCCAACTCTCCAGGTTGAAGGGAATATTACTACAGCTATAACATATACGGTATACCTAGAGAATGGACACACTGTGAATACGAAAGTTCTCTAAAACTCAACGAATACTCCCTCTCCTGGTGCTCCAGTTTGACTTTCCAACTGCTTTACTATCAATCTCCCTACCTAGAGAGACAGCAACTTTAACCTACTGTTTCGCACAGGTTTCCAATTTGGCAGAGGATGAATGGGAAGAGGGAAAACCAATGAGAGAGTAGCTGTTAGGCATTTGGACGGGCATATGTCACACTTATTTCCCGGGAGGAAGAAGAATTAACCAAAGTCTCAGCCACACACCAAAAACCAGTATAGGTCCTGAACCAAAATATTGGACTTGCGTTCAGCTCACAAAAAAACGAGTTAAATAATGTAGCTCAGGGGCACAGCAATTCACAAAATGGCAGAGTAATAAAGGGCAACTATCGTCCAACAATCTGTTGAGGGGAGGCAACAAGGCGGACTTGAAAGCGAGGCAGAATAGCAGGAAACAGATTTCAAGAGGTTCATTGGAATCACCTTTAAAGCACAGGAAGAGGGGCACAACATTGACAATGATGCACTTGGCCAAAATGGGCGTATGCGTTTTCTCCTGAATATATTCAGGAGAAAACGCATACGCCCTCTTTGGCCAAGCAAACAAGCGGGCAATGCAAATCTGCACTACAAAGAAGTATCACTTCCCACCAGTCAAAAGGGACATAGGAAATATGTGTAAAAACCAGAAAGGCAAGACAGGCCCTGGAGAACAGGGAGCCTTGTTATGCTGATGGGCGGGATGTAAATTGCCAACTGCCTCTCTGGAGGAGTGCACTGTGTTCCCTAAAACAAGTAAACAACAGAGCTACAGAGCCAAGGGCACTTCCAGTCTAGGGAATATACCTAGGGAAAACTGAAAATCAATAAGACAGAGCCACCCCAAAATTTAGGGCTGCACTTCTTACAAGAACCTGAACTTGGGTACACTTTAAATATCCCAGGAAATATAAAAATGGTTCAAAAAATAGTGGTACATACGTATGATGGAATAACCCTCAGCCATGAAATCAATGTCATAAGACCAGTAGCAGCAAAATGTGTGGATTCAGGTACGATGATTCTAAGTGAAATAAGTCACACAGAAAAAGAAACTTATCATAAGATATCACTTATGAAGATCCTGTAATCATGGCTACACATGAAATGAGTTAGGAAAGAGAACAGAGTCTCACATTTACAAAACACTCTTATACCTGCTTAAGGGGGAAGGAGAGGTGGGGTGATGCATAAAACCAGAGTTTGATATAAGCACAGGTACCGTTCCAAAAACCAACTATGGAATACACAATACCTACACCTTCCTCAGTAAAAGGGATTCAAAATCCCATATTTCCCGCAGAGGAATATATCTGACTAGTAAGATTCTTAAAACCTATGTATTGATATGTCTCCGTAAGGGAATCAAGTGTGTCTACACTGGCATAAACATGGCAGCGAGAATCGGCTCAAACCCACTATATAATGAATTTCAAAAACAAAAAAAAGGGAAATTCTTTACAATTCCTTCAGGGTTTCTGATGAAACCTGGAATGACCCTATCTACAATGACAGCAGGATGTGGCATAAGGCTGGACACATGTGACTGAGAGGATTGTTGAGATTGGGTGAGCAAGTGCCGACCGTTTAATGCAAAAATGCATGGCAACCATTCCATGGGTCCTATGTCTCCAGGTTGAAGGGAATATTACGACAGCTATAACATGTACGGGAAACCTTGAGAATGGACACACTGTGAATACGAAAGGTCTCTAAAACTCAACGAATAGTCCCTCTCCTGGTGCTCGGGTTTGAATTTCCAACAGCTTTACTATCAATCTCCCAAATTGGAGAGACAGCACCTTTAACTTCCTGGTTCGCACAGGTTCCCATTTTGACAGAGGAGGAAAGGGAAGAGGGAGAACCAATGAGAGAGTAGCTGTTACGCATTTGGACGGTCATATGTCAGTCTTATATCCCGGGAGGAAGAAGAATTAACCAAAGTCTCAGCCACCCTCTGGGAAACAGTTTAGTTCCTGAACCAAAATTTTGGACTTGCGATCAGCTCACAAAAAACAAGTTAAAAAATGGAGCTCAGGGGCACAGTAATTCACAAACTGGCAGAGTAATTAAGGGAAACTATCATCCAAAAATCTGTTGAGGGAAGGCAACAAGGCGGACTTGATAGGGAGGCAGAATAGCAGGAAACACATTTCAAGAGGTACGTTGGAATCACCTTTAAAGCACAGAAAGAGGGGCACAACTTCGACAATGATGCACTTGGCCAAAAAGGGCGTATGCGTTTTCTCCTGAATATATTCAGGAGAAAACGCATACGCCCTTTTTGGCCAAGCAACCAAGGGGACAATGCAAATCTGCACTACAAAGAAGTATCACTTCCCACAAGTCAAAAGGGACATAGGAAATATGTGTAAAAACCAAAAAGGCAAGACAGGCCCTGGAGAACAGGGAGCCTTGTTATGCTGATGGGCGGGATGTAAATTGCCAACTGCCTCTCTGGAGGAGTGCATTGTGTTCCCTAAAACAAGTAAACAACAGAGCTACAGAGCCAAGGGCACTTCCAGTCTAGGGAATATACCTTGGGAAAACTGAAAATCAATAAGACAGGGCCACCCCCAAATTTAGGGCTGCACTGCTTACAAGAACCTCAACTTGGGTACACCATAAATATCCCAGGAAATATAAAAATGGTTCAAAAAATAGTGGTACTTACGTACGATGGAATATCCCTCAGCCATGAAATCAATGTCATAAGACCAGTAGCAGCAAAAGGAGTGGATTCAGGTACGATGATTCTCAGTGAAATAAGTCACACAGAAATAGAAACTTATCATAAGATATCACTTATGAAGATCCTGTAAACATGGCTACACATTAACTGAGTTAGGAAAGAGATCAGAGTCTCACATTTAGAAAACACTCTTATGCCAGCTTAAGAGAAGGAGAGGTGGGGGTATTCATAAAACCGGAGTTTGATATAAGCACAGGTAGCGTTCCAAAAACCCACTATGGAATAGACAAGACCTACACCTTCCTCAGTGAAAGGGACTCAAAACCCCATATTTCCCGCAGAGGAATATATCTGACTAGTAAGAATCTTAAAACCTATGTATTGATATGTCTCCGTGAGGGAATCAAGTGTGTCTAGACTGGCATAAACATGGCAGTGAGAATCAGCTCAAACCCAGTATAAAGAGGAATTTCTAAAACAAAACAAAAAAACAGGGAAATTCTTTATAATTCCTTCAGGTTCTCTGATGAAACCTGGAATGACCCGATCTACAATGACAGCTGTGTGTGGCATAAGGCTGGACACATGGGACTGAGAGTATTGGTGAGATTGGGTGAGCAGATGCAGACCCTTTAAAGAAATAATGCATGGCACCCATTCCATGGGTCCCAACTCTCCAGGTTGAAGGGAATATTACTATAGCTATAACATGTATGAGAAACCTAGAGAATGGACACACTGTAAATACGAAAGGTTTCTAAAACTCAACGAATATTCCCTTTCGTTCTGCGCCAGTTTGTCTTTCCAACTGCTTTACTATCAATCTCCCAACTTGGAAAGACAGCACCTTTAACCTCCTGGATCTCCCAGGTTGCCAATTTGGCAAAGGATGAAAGGGAAGAGGGAGAACCAATGAGAGAGTAGCTGTTAAGCATATGGACGGGCACATGTCACTCTTATTTCCCAGGAGGAAGAAGAATTAACCAAAGTCTCAGCGACCCAGCAAAAACCTCTATAGGTCCAGAACCAAAATATAGGTCTTGCGTTCAGCTCACAAAAAACGAGTTAAAAAATGGAGCTCAGGGGCACAGCAATTCACAAACTGGCAGAGTAATAAAGGGCAACTATCGTCCAATAATCTGTTGAGGGAAGGCAACTAGGCGGACTTGAAAGCAAGGCAGAATAGCAGGAAACGGATTTCAAGAGGTACTTTGGAATCACCTTTAAAGCACACGAAGAGGGACAAACTTCGAGTATGATGCACTTGGCCAAAAAGGGCTTATGTGTTTTCTCCTGAATATACTCAGGATAAAACGCATACGCCCTTTTTGGCCTAGCAAGCAAGCGGGCAATGCAAACCTGCAGAACAAAGAAGTATCACTTCCCACCAGTCCTAAGGGACATCCACATAAAGGGTAAAAACAAGAAATTCAAGACAGGCCCTGGAGAACAGGGAGCCTTGTTATGCTGATGGCTGGGCTGTAAATTGCCAACTGCCTCTCTGGAGAAGTGCATTGTGTTCCCTAAAACAAGTAAACAACAGAGCTACAGAGCCAAGGACACTTCCAGTCTAGGGAATATACCTTGGGAAAACTGAAAATCAATAAGACAGAGCCACCCCAAAATTTAGGGCTGCACTGCTTACAAGAACCTCAACTTGGGTTCCCCTTAAGTATCCCAGGAAAGGTAAAAATTGTTCAAAAAATTGTGGTACTTACGTATGATGGAATATCCCTCAGCCATGAAATCAATGTCATAAGATCAGTAGCAGCAAAATGAGTGGATTCAGGTACGATGATTATAAGTGAATTAAGTCACACAGAAAAAGAAACTTATCATAAGATATCACTTATGAAGATCCTGTAAAGATGGCTACACATGAACAGAGTTAGGAAAGAGAACAGAGTCTCACATTTAGAAAACACTCTTATGCCTGCTTAAGGGGGAAGGAGTGGTGGGGTGATGCATAAAACCAGAGTTTGATATAAGCACAGGTACCCGTCCAAAAACCAACTGTGGAATAAACAACACCTACACCTTCCTCAGTGAAAGGGACTCAAAACCCCACATTTCCCGCAGTGGAATATATCTGACTCGTAAGAATGTTAAAACCTATTTATTGATATGTCACCGTAAGGGAATCAAGTGTGTCTAGACTGGCATAAAGAGGGCAGAGAGAATCAGATCAAACCCACTATAAAACGGAATTTCAAAAACAAAACAAAAAAAAACAGCGAAATTCTTTACAATTCCTTCAGGCTCTCTGATGAACCTTGGAATGTCCCTATCTGCAATGACAGCTGTAGGTGGCATAAGGCTGGACACATTGGACTGAGAGGATTGGTGAGATTGGGTGAGCAAATGCAGACCCTTTAAAGCAATAATGCATGGCACCCATTCCATGGGTCCCAAATCTCCAGGTTGAAGGGAATATTACTACAGCTATAACATGTACGGGAAACCCAGAGAAAGGACACATTGTGAATACGAAAGGTCTCTAAAACTCAACGAATACTCCCTTTCCTTGTGCTCCAGTTTGACTTTCCAACTGCTTTACTGTCAATCTCCGAACTTGGAGAGACAGCAACTTTAACCTCCTGGTTCGCACAGGTTGCCAATTAGGCAAAGGATTAAAGGGAAGAGGGAGAACCAATGAGAGAGTAGCTGTTAGGCATTTGGACAGGCACATGTCACTCTTATTTCCCGGGAGGAAGAAGAATTAACCAAAGTCTCAGCCACCCACCGGGTACCAGGATAGGTTCAGAACCAAAATATTGGACTTGCGTTCAGCTCACAACAAACGAGTTAAATAATGGAGCTCAGGGGCACAGCAATTCACAAAGTAGCAGAGTAATAAAGGGCAACTATCATCCAAAAGTCTGTTGAGGGAAGGCAACGAGGCGGACTTGAATGCGAGGCAGAATAGCAGGAAAGAGATTTCAAGAGGTACGTTGGAATCACCTGTAAAGCACAGGAAGAGGGGCACAACTTCGACAATGATGCCCATGGCCAAAATGGGCGTATTCATTTTCTCCTGACTATATGCAGGAGAAAACGCATATGCCCTTTTTGGCCAAGCAAGCACGCGAGCAATGCAAATCTGCAGTACAAAGAAGTATCACTCCCCACCGGTCAAAAGGGACATCCACAAAATGTGTAAATACGAGAAAGGCAAGACAGGCCCTGGAGAACAGGGAGCCTTGTTATACTGATGGGAGGGATGTAAATTGCGATCTGCCTCACTGGAGGAGTTTATTGTGTTCCCCAAAACATGTAAAGAACAGAGCTACTGAGCCAAGGGCACTTCCAGTCTAGGGAATATACCTTGGGAAAATTGAAAATCAATAAGACAGAGCCACCCCGAAATTTAGGGCTGCACTGCTTACAAGAACCTCAACTTGGGTACACCTTAAATATCCAAGGAAAGATAAAAATGGTACAAAAAATTGTGGTACTTACGTACGATGGAAAATCACTCAGCCAAGAAATCAATGTCATAAGACCAGTAGCAGCAAAATGAGTGGATTCAGGTACGATGATTCTAAGTGGAATAAGTAACACAGAAAAAGAAGCTTATCATAAGATATCACTTATGAAGATCCTGTAAACATGGCTACACATGAACTGAGTTAGGAAAGAGAACAGAGTCTCACATTTAGAAAACACTCTTATGCCTGCTTAAGCGGGAAGGAGAGGTGGGGTGATGCATAAAACCAGAGTTTGATATAAGCACAGGTACCGTTCCAAAAACCTACTATGGAATAGACAAGACCAACCTATACCTTCCTCAGTGAAAGGGACTTAAATCCCCATATTTCCCGCAGAGGAATATACCTGACTAGTAAGAATCTTAAAACCTATGTATTGATATGTATCCATAAGGGCATCAAGTGTGTCTAGACTGGCATAAACATGGCAGCGAGAATCAGCTCAAACCCACAATAAAAAGGAATTTCAAAAACAAAACAAATACAGGGAAATTCTTTACAATTCCTTCAGGGTTTCTGATGAAACCTGGAATGTCCCTGTCTACAATGACAGCTTGATGTGGCATAAGGTTGGACACTTGGGATTGAGAGGATTGGTGAGATTGGGTGAGCAAATGCAGACACTTTAAAGCAATAATGCATGGCACCCATTCCCTGGGTCCCAACTCTCCAGGTTGAAGGGAATATTACTACAGCTATAACATGTACGGAAAACCTAGAGAATGGACACACTGTGAATACGAATTGTCTCTAAAACACAACGAATAGTCCCTCTCCGGGTTCTCCGGTTTGACTTTCCAACTGCTTTACTATCAATCTCCCAACTAGATGAGACAGCCCCTTTAACCTCCTTGTTCTCACAGTTTGCCAATTTGGCAGAGGATGAAAGGGAAGAGGGAGAACCAATGATAGAGTAGCTGTTAGGAATTTGGACGGGCATATGTCACTCTAATTTCCCGGCAGGAAGAAGAATTAACCAAAGTCTCAAACACCCACTGGGAACCAGTATAGCTCCTGAAACAAAATTTTGTACTTGCCTTCAGCTCACAAAAAAACGAGTTGAATAATCGAGCTCAGTGGCAGAGCAATTCACAATCTGGCATAGTAATAAAAGCCAACTATCGTCCAGAAATCTGTTGCGGGAAGGCAACGAAGCGGACTTGAAAGTGAGGCAGAATAGCAGGAAACAGATTTCAAGAGGTACGTTGGAATCGTCTGTAAAGCACAGGAAGAGGGGCACAATTTCGACAATGATGCACTTGGCAAAAAACGGCGTATGCGTTTCCTCCTGAATATATGCAGGAGAAAACGCATACGCCCTTTTTGGCCAAGCAAGCAAGCAGGCAATGCAAATCTGCACTACAAATAAGTATCACTTCCCACTTGTCACAAGGGACATACACATAAAGGTTAAAAACCATAAATTCAAGACAGGCCCTGGAGAACAGGGAGCCTTGTTATGCTGATGGGCGGGATGTAAATTGCCAAATGCCTCTCTGGAGGAGTGCATTGTGTTCCCTAAAACAAGTAAAAAACAGAGCTACAGAGCCAAGGACACTTCCAGTCTAGGGAATATACCTTGGGAAAACTGAAAATCAATAAGAGAGAGCCACCCTAAAATTTAGGGCTGCACTGCTTACAAGAACCTCAACTTGGGTACACCTTAAATATCCCAGGAAATATAAAAATGGTTCAAAAAATTGTGGTACTTACGTACGATGGAATATCCCTCAGCCATGAAATCAATGTCATAAGACCAGTAGCAGCAAAATGAGTGGATTCAGGTAAGATGATTCTAAGTGAAATAAGTCACACAGAAAAAGAAACTTATCATAAGATATCACTTATGAAGATCCTGTAAACATGGCTACACATGAACTGAGTTAGGAAAGAGAAGAGAGTCTCACATTTAGAAAACACTCTTATGCCTGCTTAAGGGGGAAGGAGAGGTGGGGTGATGCATAAAACCAGAGTTTGATATAAGCACATGTACCGTTTCATAAACCAACTATGGAATAGACAAGACCTACACCTTCCTCAGTGAAAGGGACTCAAAACCCCATATTTCCCGCAGAGGAATATATCTGACTAGTAAGAATCTTAAAACCTATGTATTGATATGTCTCCATAAGGGAATCAAGTGTTTTAGACTGGCATAAACATGGCAGAGAGAATCAACTCAAACCCAATATAAAAAGGAATTTCACAAACAAAACAAAAAAACAGGGAAATTCTTTATAATTCCTTCAGGGTCTCTGATGAAACCTGGAATGACCCTACGTACAACGACAGCTGGATGTGGCATAAGGCTGGACACATGGGACTGAGAGGACTTGTGAGATTGGGTGAGCAAAGGCAGACCCTTTAAAGCAATAATGCATGGCAACCATTCCATGGGTCCCAACTCTCCATGTTGAAGGGAATATTACTACAGCTATAACATATATGGGAAACCTAGAGAATGTACACACTCTGAATATGAAAGGTCTCTAAAACTCAGCGAATATTCCCTCTCCTGGTGCTCCGGTTTGACTTTCCAACTGCTTTACTATCAATCTCTGAACCTGGAGAGACAGCACCTTTAACCTCCTGTTTGACACAGGTTGCCAATTTTGCAGAGGATGAATTGGAAGAGGGAGAAACAATGATAGAGTAGCTGTTAGGAATTTGGACGGGCATATGTCACTCTTATTTCCCGGGAGGAAGAAGAATTGACCAAAGTCTCAGCCACCCACCAGGATCCAGTATAGTTCCTGAACCAAAATATTGGACTTGCGTTCAGCTCAGAAAAAAAGAGTTAAAATATGGAGCTCAGGGGCACAGCAATTCACAAACTGGCAGAGTAACAAAGGGCAACTATCGTCCAAAAATTTGTTGAGGAAAGGCAACGAGGTGGCCTTCAAAGCGAGGCAGAATTGCAGGAAACAGATTTCAAGAGGTACGTTCGAATCGCCTTTAAAGCACAGGAAGAGTGTCACAACTTCGACAATGATGCACTTGGCCAAAAAGTGCGTATGTGATTTCTCCTGAATATATACTGCTGACAAGAACCTCAACTTGGGTACACCTTAAATATTCCATGAAAGATAAAAATGGTTCAAAAAATTGTGGTACTTATGTTATGATGGAATATCCCTCAGCCATGAAATCAATGTCAAAAAACCAGTAGCAGCAAAATGAAAGGATTCAGGTATGATGATTCTAAGTGAAATAAGTCACACAGAAAAAGAATCTTATCATAAGATATCACTTATGAAAATCCTGTAAACATGTCTACACATGAACTGAGTTAGGAAAGAGAACAGAGTCTCACATTTAGAAAACACTCTTACGCCTGCTTAAGGGGGAAGGAGAGGTCGGGTGTTGCATAAAACAGAGTTTGATATAAGTACAGGCACCATTCCAGAAACCAAATACAGAATAGACAAGATCTACACCTTCCTCACTGAAAGGTTATCAAGACCCCATACTTCACACAGAGGAATATATCTGACTAGTAAGGATCTTAAAACATATGTATTGATATATCTCCGTAAGGGAAACAAGTGTGTCTAGACTGGCGTAAACACGGCAGTGAGAATCAGTTCAAACCCACTATAAAAAGGAATTTCAAAAACAAAACAACAAAACAGGGAAATTCTTTACAATTCCTTCAGGGTCTCTGATGAAACCTTGAATGACCCTGTGTACAACGACAGCTGGATGAGGCATAAGGCTGGACACTTGGGACTGAGAGGATTGGTGAATTTGGGTTAGCAAATGCAGACCCTTCAAAGCAATAATGTGTGGCACCCATTCCATGGTTCCCAACTCTCCATGTTGAAGGGAATATTACTACTGCTATAACATGTACAGGAAACCAAGAGAATGGACACACAGTGAATACGAAAGGTTTCTAAAACCCAACTAACTGTCCCTCTCCTGGTGCTCCGGTTTGACTTTCCAACTGCTTAACTATCAATCTCCCAACTTGGAGAGACAGCCCCTTAAACCTCCTGGTTTGCTCAGTTTGCCAATTTGGAAGAGGATGAAAGGGAAAAGGGGGAACCAATGAAAGAGTAGTTGTTAGGCATTTGGACGGGCACATGTCACTCTAAATGCCCGGCAGGAAGAAGAATTAACCAAAGTCTCAGCCACCCGCCGTGAACAAGTATAGGTCCTGAACCAAAATTTTGGAGTTGCGGTCAGCTCACAAAAAACGAGTTAGAAAATGGAGCTCAAGGGCACAGCAATTCACAAACTGGCACAGTAATAAAGGAAAACTATCGTCCATAAAATCTGTTAAGGGAAGGCAACGAGGCGACCTTCAAAGCGAGGGAGAATAGCAGGAAACAGATTTCAAGTGGTTCGTTGGAATCACCTGTAAAGCACAGTAAGAGGGGCACAACTTCGAAAATGATGCACTTGGCCAAAAAGGGCGTATGCATTTTCCCCTGAATATATTCAGGAGAAAATGCATACGCCCTTTTTGGCCAAGCAAGCAAGCGGGCAATGCAAATCTGCACCACAAAATAGTATCACTTCCCACCTGTCAAAAGGGACATCCACAAAATGTGTAAATACCAGAAATCCTAGAGAGGCCCTGGAGAACATGGAGCCTTGTTATGCTGATGGGCGGGATGTAAATTGCCAACTGCCTCTCTGGAGGAGTGCATTGTCTTCCCTAAAACAAGTAAACAACAGAGCTACAGAGCCAAGGGCACTTCCATTCTAGGGAATATACCTTGGGAAAACTGAAAATCAATAAGGTAGAGCCACCCCAAAATTTAGGCCTGCACTACTTACAAGAATCTCAAATTGAGTACTCTCTAAATATCCCAGGATAGATAAAAATGATTCAAAAAATTGTGGTACTTATGTACGATGGATTATCCCTCAGCCATGAAATCAATGTCATAATGCCAGTAACAGGAAAACGAATGGATTCAGGTACAATGATTCTAAGTGAAATAAGTCACACAGAAAAAGAAACTTATCATAAGATAGCACTTATGAATTTTCTGTAACATGGCTACACATGAACTGATTTAGGAAAGGGAACAGCGTCTCACATTTAGAAAACACACTTATGCCTGCTTAAGGAGGAAGGAGAGGTGGGGTGATGCATAGAACCAGAGTTTGATATTAGTACAAGTACCATTCCAAAATCAAAATACGGAATAGACAAGACCTACACCTTCTTCAGTGAAAGGGACGCAAAACCCAATATTCTGCGCAGAGGTATATATCTGAGTAGTAAGAATCTTAAAACCTATGTATTGATATGTCACCGTAAGGGAATCAAGTGTGTCTAAACTGGCATAAACATGACAGTGAGAATCAGCTCAAACCCAGTTAAAAAAGAAATTTCAAATACAATAAAAAAAAAAACAGGGAAAATCTTTACAATTCCTTCAGGTGCTCTAATGAAACCTGGAATGACCCTACCTACAACGAGAGCTGGATGTGGCATAAAGCTGGACACTTGAGACTGAGAGGTTTGTTGAGACTGGGTGAGCAAATGCAGACCCTTTAAAGCAATAATATGTGGCACCCATTCCATGTGTCCCAACTCTCCATGTGTAAGGGAATATTACTACAGCCATAACATTTACGGGAAACCTAGAGAATGGACACACTGTGAATACGAAAGGTTTCTAAAACTCAACATATAGTCCCTCTCCTTGTGCTCCAGTTTGACCTTCCAACGGCTTTACTATCAATCTCCCAACTTGGAGCGATAGCCCGTAAAACCTCCTGGTTCCCACAGGTTGCCAATTTGGCAGAGGATGAAAGGGAAGAGGGAGAACCAATGAGAGAGTAGCTGTTAGGCATTTGGACAGGTACATGTCACTTTAATTGCCCGGCAGGAAGTAGAATTAACCAATGTTTCAGCCACCCGCCGGGAACCAGTATAGGTTTTGAACCATAATTTTGTATTTGCTGTCAGCTCACAAAAACGAGTTGAAAAATGAAGCTCAGGGGCACAGCAATTTACAAACTGGCAGAGTAATAGAGGAAAACTATCGTCCAAAAATCTTCTGAGTGAAGGCAGAGAGGCGGACTTTAAAACGAGGCAGAATAGCAGGAAACAGATTTCAAGAGGTACGTTGGAATCACCTTTCAAGCACAGGAAGAGGGGCAAAACTTCGACAATGATTCACTTGGCCTAAAAGTGTGTATGCGTTTTCTCCTGAGTATATTCAGGAGAAAATGCATACGACATTTTTGGCCAAGCAAGCAAGCAGCAATGCAAATCTGCACTACAAAGAAGTTTTCCTTCCCACCGGTCAAAAGGGACATCCACAAAATGTGTAAAAACCAGAAAGGCAAGACAGGCCCTGGAGATCAGGGAGCCTAGTTATGCTGATGGGCGGGATGTAAGTTGCCAACTGCCTCTCTAGAGGAGTGCATTGTGTTCCCTAACACAAGTAAACAACAGAGCTACACAGCCAAGGGCAGTTCCAGTCTAGGGAATATACCTTGGGAAAACTGAAAATCAATAAGACACAGCCACCCTAAAATTTAGCGCTGCACTGCTTAGAAGAACCTCAACTTGGGTACACCTTATGTATCCCAGGAAAGACAAAAATGGTTCAAGACATTGTGGTACTTACGTACGATGGAATATCGCTCAGCCATGAAATCAATGTCATAAGGCCAGTAGCAGTAAAAAGAGTGGATTCAGGTACGATGATTCTAAGTGAAATAAGTCACACAGAAAAAGAAACTTATCATAAGATATCACTTATGAAGGTCCTGTAAACATGGCTACACATGAACTGAGTTAGGAAAGATTACAGAGTAACTAACCTTATCATAAGTTATCACTCATAGCGGGAATGTACACATGACTACACATGAACTGAATTACAAACACAACAGAGTCACACATTTAGAAAACATCTTCTGCCTGCTTAATGGGAAAGCCGAGGTGGGGTGTTGCATAAAGCCACAGTTTTAAATTAGCACAGATACCGTTATATAAACCATGTATGTAATAGACAACACCTCCTCCCGGCACAATGAACTGGACTCAACACCCCCCATTCATTGCAGAGGAATATGTCTGACTCTAAGTATTTTAAAACATATGTATTCTCATGTCTCCATAAAGGAATCATGTGTGTGTATAACGGCATGAACACAGCACTGAAATTCAGTTAAACCCACTTATAAAAATAAATTTCAAAATCAAAATGCAAAAACAGAGAGAAAGTCTTAAAAATTACGTTCAGGGCCTGTGATGCAAGCAAGATTGACCACCTTTACACCCACAGCTGGATGAGACATAAGACTGGACTCTTGGGGCTGACAAGATTGATGAGGTTGTGTGAACAGAAGAACACCACTTAGAGCAATACTGTGTGCTACCCATTCTAGTGGTCCCAACTCTCCAGGTTTAAGGGAATCTTCCTCCAGTTAAAACATGCATGGGAAACCCAGTGGATGGTACACTGTGTAATTGGGAAAGTTTTCTAAAAGGTACCTCATTTTTCCTTTTGTCGTGCTCGGCTTCGCCATTCCATCTGCATTACTCAAAATCTCCCCACTTGGAGTGTCAGCGCCTTTACCCTCCTGTTATGCACAGTTTGCAAATTGTGCAGAGGATGAACAGGAAGAGGGGAAATAAATGAGAGATTAGCTGTAGGTGTTTGGATGGGCACATGTCACTCTACTTTCCCATCAGGAAGAATAATTAACCAAAGGCTCAGCCTGAAGCCCCGGAACAGGACTAGGGCCTAAAGCCATCCTGCGGTATTGCAGCCAGCTCACAAAGAGGCGAGTTGAAAAATGGAAATCAGGGGCACAGCAATTCACAAACTTGCAGAATTATAAAGGACAACTATCATCCAGAAATATATTGAGGAAAGGCAGTGAAGAGGATTTGAATGCAAGGCAGAATTGAAGGAAACAGATTTCAAGAGGTAGATTGGAGTCATCTTTAAAGCACATGAAAAGCGACAGAATTTCGACAATGTTGCCCTTGGCTGAAAAGGGATTATGTGTATTTTCTTGAATATATTCGGGAAAAAATGCATATGACCTTTTTGGCTAAGCAAGCCATCAGGCATTGCAAATCCACACTACAGAGAAGTGTCCCTTACCTCCAGTCAAAAGGGCCATCCACAAATAGTGTAAAAACCACAAATGCAGGACAGGCCATGGAGAAAAGGGAGCCTGGTTACGCCGATGGACAGGATGTAAATTTCCAACAGCCTCTCTGGAGAACTGTATGTTGTTTTCTAAAACAGAGCTACAGAGTATAGCACACTTCCACTCATGGGCGTGTATTTTGGGAAAACTAAAAATCCACAACACACAGCCAGCCCAAACTTTAGGGCTGCTCTGTTTACAAGAACCTCGATTTCGGTACACTTTATATATCCCAGGAAAGGAAAAAAAAATGGATATAGATGTTGTGGTACTTATATACAAAGGAAAGTCACTCAGACATAAAATCAATGTCATAAGGCCAATAGCAGCATAATGAGTGGCTTTAGGTACGATGATGCTAAGTGAAATGAGCCACAAAGAAAAAGAAACTTATTGTAATATATCACTTATAGAGGAAATGTAAACATGGCTACACATGAACTAAATTTCAAAAGAGAACAGAGTTACACATTTAGAAAACACACTTATGCCTCCTTAAGGGGAAAGGTGACATGGGGTGATGTGTAAAAGCAGAGTTTGAAATTAGCACAGATCCCATTCCATATACCAAATATGTAATAGACAAGACCTACTCCTTTCTCAATGAACTGGACACAAAACACCCTATTCACTGAAGAGGAATATATCTGACTGGTAATAACCTTGAAACCTATGTATTTATATGTCTCCATAATGGAATCAAGTGTATGTAGATTGGCATAAACACAGATCAATGGAACAGGACAGAAAGCCCAGAGATAAACCTACATACCTATGGCTATCTCATCTATGACAAAGGAGCTAAGGATATACAATGGAGAAAAGACAGTCTCTTCAGTAATTGGTGCTGGGAAAACTGGACCCCTACACATAAAAGAATGAAATTAGAACACTCCATAACACCATACACAAAAATAAACTCTAAATTGATTAGAGATCTAAATATAAGACCAGACACTATAAAACACTTAGAGGAAACCATAGGCAGAACACTCTATGACATAAATCACAGCAAGATCCTTTTGGACCCACCTCCTAGAGAAATGGAAATAAAAACAGAAATCAACAAATGGGACCTAATGAAACTTAAAAGCTTTTACACAGTACAGGAAAACATAAACAAGATGCAAAAACAACCCTCAGAATGGGAGAAAATATTTTCAAATGAAGCAATTGACAAAGGATTAATCTCCAAACTTTACAAGCACCTCATGTAGCTCAATATCACAAAAACAAACAACCCAATCCAAAAACGGGCAGAAGACCTAAATAGCCATTTCTCCAAAGAAGATATACAGATTACCAAGAAACACATAAAAGGATATTGAACATTACTAATCATTAGAGAAATGCAAATCAAAACTACCCTGAGGTATCACCTCACAGCAGTCAGAGTGGCAATCATCAAAAAAATCTACAAAACAATAAACGCTGGAGAGGCCTTTATTGGAGAAAAGGGAACACACTTGCACTGTGGGTGGGAATGTAAATTGATATGGGCTCTAGGGAGAAGAGTACGGAGGTTCCTTTAAATAACTAACAATAGAAGTACCATATGACAGAGCAATCCAACTACTGGGCATTTGCCTTGTGAAAATCAAAATTCAAAAATAGTTATGTACAAAAATGTTCATTGAAGCTCTATTTGCATTAGCCAGGACATGGAAGCAACCTAAGTGTCCATCGACAGATGAATGGGTAAAGAACATCTGGCACATATATACAATCAAATATTACTCAACCATAAAAAGAAGCAAAACTGAGTTATTTGTACTGAGGTGGATGGACTTAGAATCTGTCCTACACAGTGAAGTAAGTCAGAAAGGGAAAAACAAATACTGTATGTTAACAGAGATATATGGAATCTAATGAAGAAAAAAAAAGATTTTGAAGAACCTAGTGGCAGGACAGGATTAAGGACACAGACATAGAGAAAGGACTTGAGGACACCGGAAGGGGGATGGGTAAGCTGGGACGAAGTGAGAGAGTGGCATGGACATAAATACATTACCAAATGTAACACCGATAGCTACTGAGAATCAGCCACATAGAACAGGGAGATCAGCTTGGTGCTTTGTGACCACATAAAGGGGTGGGATATGGAGTGTGGGAGGGAGATGCAAGAGGGAGGGGATCTGGTGATATTTGTATATGTATAGCTGATTCACTTTGTTATATGGCAGAAACGAACACTCCATTGTAAAGCAATTATACTTCAATAAACGTGTAAAAGGAAAAAAAAAAGCCCAAGGATAAACCTACACACTTATGGTCAACTAATCTATGACAAAGGAGGCAAGACTATACAATGGAGATAAGACAGTCTCTTCAATCATTGGTGCTGGGAAATATGGACAGCTACATGTAAAAGAATGAAATTAGAACACTCCCCAACACCATACATAAAAATATATTCAAAATGAATTAGAGACCTTAATGTAAGACCAGACAGTATAAAACTCTGAGAGGAAAACTTACGAAGGATACTCTGACGTAAATCACAGCAAGATCTTTTTTGATCCACCTCCTATAGTAATGAAATAAAAAAGAAATCTAAACAGATGGGACCTAATGAAACGTAAAAGCTTTTGCAAAGCAAAGGAAACTACAAACAAGACGAAAAGACAACCCTCAGAATGGCAGAAAATATTTGCAAAGGAATCAATGGACAAATGATTAATCTCCAATATATATAAACAGCTCATGCAGCTCAATATTAATAAAACAAACAATCCAATACAAAAATGGAAGATCTAAATAGACATTTCTTCCAAGAAGACATAGAGATGGCCAATACACACATGAAAATCTGCTGAACATCACTAATTATTAGAGAAATGGAAATCGAAACTACAATGAGGTATCACGGCACACCTGTTAGAATGGGCATCACCAGAAAATCTACAAACAACAAATGCTGGAGAGGGTGTGGAGAAAAGGAACCTTCTTCCACTATTGTTGGGAATGTAAATCGATACAGTCTCTATGGAGAACAGTATGGAGGTTCCTTAAAAAACTAAAAATAGAATTACCATATAATCCAGCAATCCCACTACTGGGCATATACCCAGAGAAAACCATAAATCAAAAAGACACATTCACCACAATGTTCACTGCAGCACTATTTACAATAGACAGGTAATGAAAGCAACCTAAGTGCCCACAGACAGATGAATGGATAAAGACGTGGTACATATATACAACGGAATATTACTCAGCCATACATAGGAATGAAATTGGGTCATTTGTAGAGACCTCGATGGATCTAGAGACTGTCATACAGAGTGAAGTAATTCAGAAAGAGAAAAACAAATATTGTATATTAATGCATATATGTGGAACCTAGAAAAATGGTACAGATGAACCAGTTTGCAGGGCAGAGATAGAGACAGATGTAGAGAACAAACATATGGACACCAAGGAGGGAACGCCATGTGAGGGTGGTGGTGGGATGGATTGGGAGACTGGGATTCACATGTGCACACTTATATGTATAAAATACATATCCAATAAGAACCTGCTGTATAAAAGAAATAAATTTAAAAAAATTAAAAATAAATAAATAACATTTAATAAAATAAAACAGAAAAAAAGTTTTTCCCTTCACATAGACGTCTTTATATTAATGCATTATTTCCATGTTTATATCTCCAAATTAAAAAAAAGAGGAATAAATAAAATCTAACTTGAACCAAAAAGAAAAAAAAAGAAAGAAAAAAAACAGAACTCACCAGTTATACAGAGGAAAATCGTATCAGGGCACTTGCTCCAGTGGTAAAAAATTCTTAAGTTGGTCAGAGGTGGGAAATCGTCTCCCATGCAGTCAGCAGCGCTCTCCCCCACAAGGAGCATCCTCATTGCAAAGCTGGGGGACTGTGTCGAGGCGTCTGTGAGTAAATGTGAGCTGAGCCCCAGTCCTGCTGCAGCTGAACTCTTCCCACCCTTTCCAGGTAAAACACCTGAATATGTACAAGCACTTGCAAGGCTAGAGGAAGGGCTGTGGAGCGACACTAGCGAGAGCACGCAGGCCGACTTGGTGCCTGCAGGCCAGTCAGGATGGTCCTGGCCCCAGATGCTCTTCTGGAAGCTTTTCATTTCCCTGCCTGAGATACCCCTCCTGCCACAGCCCCCACTGCTTTTTTACTTCCTCACCTCTGCCTGGGGAGAAATTCCAGTGGCAGTTATGGGTGACACATCCTCATTTTAGCAGTTGGCAGCCTGGCAACTCCTGAAGAAAGTCCAGCAGAGCCCCACTCACACTGGGCCACCCACAAAGCCACGGCCCCTCACTCCCTCCCACCACCCCAGCCCCGAAACTGCTGACGGGGCAGAGAATATGGCGTCAGGCACAGCTACAGGGGCTCTTGCTGACTGGAGAGGTGTTTATATTGACCTCAACCCAGGCACACCTGTGGGGGAGGGCTGGCAGGCAGTGTCAGGCTGCCCAAATCAGCCAATCCTCACCCCTCAGGGGCTCACAGTTGCAGAAAATGAACCTTGCTAAACGGGTCAGTCCCAAGGAACAGGTGTGGGCCTTGAGAGTCAGGATAGACAAGGGGCTGCAGCTGCGGCTTGTTTTCTTATCATTTTATCTGGTCCATGAGTGGAAAACAACTTCAAGAAGACCCTATCCTAATGAGAGGAACCCAGGAGTCAGGGAGAGGAGTGATGGTGGGTGGAGACAGAGGCCTGGAGCCCTGGCTGCAGTGGAAGTGTCTGGAAGACCAGGCAGAGAGAGGATGCACAGAGTGATAGCCAGGGTCACAGACATGTCAGAGCTGCTGTTTGTTAGTTCAAGTCCTGCTCTTAGGTGTTCTGTGTCAGCTGTGAGTGACAGGTGAGCTGGGGGTTCTCTGCAAGGTGGGCTATGTGCACAGTTCCTGTGTGTCCAGCCCTGCTGGGGTACCTGCCCAAGGGAGCTCCGTATCCTGGGAGGGGCCTGACTATGAGAGCCCCATGGGCTGCTGGGTAGCTGCACAGGTGATCTCCATACCCTGGGAGGGACTTGAACACGAGAGCCCCGTGGGCTGTGGGGTGCTGGATGCAGCCCAGGTGAGCTCAATATCCTGGGATTGGCCTGACCACGAGAAACCCATGGGCTGCTGGAGACCTGGTAAAGGACATCTGGACAGTCAGTGAAGCCACTGAGGACATACATCCAGTAGCTCCTATTTCCTACACCCTGCTGGTCATTCTACCATCCACCAGGCCATGGCATTTTGTATTACACTTCAATGATGCCTTCTTCTGTATTCCATTCATCTTAGAGTCACAAGAATTTTTGGCTTGTGTGTGGCAGGACAAAACATGCAACACGAGCAATAATGCTGGGCCGTCCTGCCCCAATGGTTCAAAAATCCCCACACCATCATTGGGGAAATGTCCTATAAAAACCAAAACGTTCTACGTCTGTAAAAGGGAACCCTCCTTCAATATGCAGATGACATTCTGATTGCCAGGCCTACTAAAGGTGCCTCGGAACTACCTAGCCAAGAAAGGATAGAAGGTGTCCAAGAAAAAGGCTCAAATATCACAGGCTCAGGTGACTTGCCTGGGCTTCATTCTCACAGATATTTGGAGAAACGCATCCCAGGATAGGGAAGAAGCCATTTGCAGCCTTACCTCTTCTAAAACTAGAAGACAGCTTAAGGGTTCCTGGGGAGGCCAAGGATTTCTGCATCTGGATCCCTAACTACAGTCTAATAGCTGGGCCTCTACATGAAACACTGACACGAAAAGATGATGATCCTTTTGAATAGAATCCAGAAGCAGCCTTTCAAGAATGGAAAGAGCAGTCAGTTCAGATCCTTGTCCAGGAACTCGCTAATTTAGCTAAACCCTTTGACCTTTACATACCCGGTCAAAGGTTAATCGCCCTTGGAGCCTTAGTGCAAAAACTGGGACCACTTGAAATGGAGCAACACAAGAATGCCCTTCAGGTATGATAAACTATGGTCACCAAGGGCTTTGCCCACCGGCTCATCAGGCCAGTATACTGGGGTATTTAAAAAGATGGAAATCAGCAGCCCACAAGGCCAGCTCCCTCCTAAGGGAATAGGAACAGACGTTGTGATCCTAACCACCAATCATGTCCTGAAGTTGCAGGGGTCGCTCTGTGGACACAGTGACCTCGAGTGAGGAGGCCCTCCAACTCCAACCTCCAGAGAGACAAATGGGGGCAACAGGCCCCCAAGATGACTCGTGTGACCATCACTTGACCTGGAGTTTCTCTCAGAAAACAACAAGACTGTGCCCCGAAAGAGCAGACTACTGCTTGCAGGACTTACTGCACCCAGAGGGGAGCTAATAAGCTTGGCGGGGGAAAAGTATATCACACTTTCACCATAGAAAACCCTACAGACACCGCGGTGATGGTGGCCAATATGACCGGCTGGACTGCTGGCTACTTCTAAAGGCCGTTGACTCAGTGGACGTCATGGTCCTGGATCACCACTGACCCTGGACTGTCTGGGTGTTGCACAGGCAGGGCTCTGACACATGGTGCTGTTTGTACATTAATTCAGGGACCTAATTAAAGAAAGCACAGACTACTGGTCTGAGCATCTAGGCTGGCAAAAAACGTCAACCTAATGTCACCGAACAAATGTGGGGTGGGGTGAAACCTGCCACCTCAGCATCTCTGCACATCTCTTTCCTGGACCCTTAAAGGTCATTAGAATCTATAACACTTCCAATGCTGGTGCTCAGGCGGACGAGAAGTGAGGCAGGAGGCTTTGGGACAATCAACCTCACCTGGAGGCTGGTGGGGAGACGTTTTGCCCCTCCCCCCAGGTATCAGGGCTGCCACCACAGCATGAAGCAGTTACAAAAGAGGGGTCTGCACCCTCAACACCCGAAGAATGAGGAACGGAACAAAAAGCAGAGGAGGTGTTCGTCTCTGGCAACGTTCATTAAAAATTCCTGGGAGATAAAAAGAGAATCTGGGCAATAAAATAAAGTCTAACCTGTTTTTCCTTTGTGCTTTGTCTAATTTCACATGCTCCTAGGGTTCCGCAGGCAGAGGACCCACACCCGGCACTTCAGACCCGACTTCCTAGTGCAGAATGGCTGGGTCGACACCTCAGCTAGCGGAGTCCCACGCAGACTGCACAGCATAGAGCCTGAGCTGCAGCCAACCCAGCCCTCGAGAGCTCCATCCCCTAACTCCCACTGACGCTGCTGGGATCCCTACTCAGCATCCCAGCCCACAGCCCGTGGGGGAGTGCACACTCTCACCTCTCCATTCGGTTTTCAAAATAATGTTTCCTTTGCTTCTGAACCAAACTCACTCTTGATCTGTTGGCTGCAATGACACTGGGCACGGGGACTCCTGTTGGGGTCCCCTCTGGATGATCAGTAACAGAAATTGAGAACTTTGTAACTTCATTGAACAGATGTGTGAGCCAAACTGTAGTTAACATAGAGCAGTGTATAATGCTCGGGTAAAACAAGATTCTTCTAAGACTTATATTTGATATTTCCATCACTTTACTATAAGCAAGTTCAGTGAAGACGTCTGTCTTATTTGTCAGGTCAACATTAGAGAAATGAAGTGATTTATTTCCATGGATGTACATCGAATACTCTTGGCTGAAGCTTCAATCTTGTTTAGAATGCTTTTCCATTGAAAAGGATACCTCTCTTTCAGCTCCCCCATTTCTGAGAAGTATAAAATCTTATAATTTATTATTACCAAAGGGGAAAGGTAGGAGAAGGGATAAATTAACAGTTTGGGATTAACACATACACACTGCTATGTATAAAATAGATCATCAACAAGGAACTACTGTATAGCACAGGGAACTACACTGAATATTTTGCAATAACCTATAAGGGGAAATAATCTGAAAAAGAATCGATATTTTTATTGACATCATCTATCAATGACAGATAAAATGTAACCTAAGCAAGGCCGATGCTGAGCGCTTCTGAACCTGAAGATTTCAATCATCTAAAGTTTGGGCTCTGCCTATTTCCCAAGGCCCTTAATGGACATATGTGTAGCCGTAGCTTAAAAATTCCCCAGTTTGGGGTTCAGGGAGGCACTGATTTGGAAAAAAATCCCTGGTGTTCTCCTTCCATGCACGGGAACCTTCCTACAGCTAAAACATGCCTGTCACACCTAGAGGATGGTACACCGTTTGATCGGAAAGAGTTTGGAAAAGGCACCTCATCTCCTCATCGCCTGGTGCTCGGGTTCACCCCTCCAGCATCTTTCCTAACAATCTCCTCACTTGGGGATATCAGCACCGTCAACGTCCTGTTGCACACAGTTTGGAATTTGTCCAGAGGATGAAGCGGAAGGATGAGAAAAATTTAGAGACAAGTCTTAGGTCTTCGGACAGGCACATGCCACTCTAATTTCCAATCCGGAAGACAAATTCATCAAAGGCTAGAATTGCCCACAGAAAGAGAATAGGGCTAGAGGAAATCCTGCTGTTTTGTGTCGAGTTTCCAAAAACACAAGTTGAAAATGGAACTCAGGGGCACTAAAATTCATGAAACTGCAGAGTTGAAAATATCTATTATTGAAAAATGTCTTGAGGTAAGTCACAGAAAAGGACTTGTAAGCAAGGGAGAGTGGCAGGTATCAGATTTGAAGAGGTAGAAAGGTCTCCCCATTAAAGCACAAGAAAAGGGGCTGAACATCGCCAATGATGCAGTTGGCCCAAAAAGGCGTATGCATATTTTTCTGAATATATTCAAGTAAAGGCCATTCACACTTTTTATCCAACCAAACAGGTGGGCACTGGAAATCAATACTACAAAATGTATCACTTCACATCAGTCAGAAGGGTCATCCACATAAAGTGTAAACACCAGAAATGCAGGACAGGGTGAGGAGAAAAGGGAGCCCTGTGAGGCTGATAGTGGAAATGTAATTTGCCAACGGCCACTCTGGAGAAGTGTATTGTGTTTGCTAAAACATCTGAAAACTGAGCTACAGAGCATAGGGCACTTGCACTCATGGGCGTATACCTTGGGAAAAACAAAAAATGACAGAAAACAGGCACTCCAACGTTTACCACCTCTCTGTTAAAAAGGGCCTCCACTTGGATATAACCTAAATGTCCCTGGAAGGATAAAATGGATAAAAGAGATGGGGTACTTATGTAGAGTGGAATATTACTCATCCAGAAATCAATGAAATAAGGCCAGTTGTAACAACTCTGGAGGAGTTACATACGATCATTCTAAGTGACACATGTCGAAAGAAAAAGACACATATCATAAGATGTCACTTAAAGGTGGAATCAAAAATGGCTACACATGAAATAAACTACAAAACAGAAACATAGTCAAATATGTAGAAAATAGACATAAGGCTGCTAAATGGGAAAGGTGGGGAATGCTGAGGTATTATCCAGGAGGTTGAAATTAGCAAAGATACCATTCCAAGTACCGAATTGAATAACTGGCAAGGCCTACACGGTACCTCAAAGAACTGCACTCAGTCCACTCAAGTCACTGGACAATAATACATATGACTCGTAAGCATCTGAGAAAGAATTTATTGTTGTCTCACAGTACATGAATCAAGTGGATGTACAGCAGCAAAAAACAGAGCTTTGAAAATCAGCTGTAACCAATATAAAAATAAATTTAAAAATATTTATAAAAACAGTGAGACAGACAAAAATTCTTACAACTTTTGTTGAAGGGTTACGATGTAACATGGATTGAACACATGTAGACCCACAGCAGGATGATATATAAGGCTGGAAGCTATGCACGCTAAGAGATGTTAGAGAGGCTGGGTGAGGAAATGCAGACCTTTTAAAGTAATACTGCCTGGTACCCATTCCATGGGTCCCAAATCTGCACTTTCAAGGGAATCTTCTGACAGTGAAAACATGCCTGGGAAACCGAGATGAATGTACACCGTGTGCTCAGGAGAGGTGTCTAAAATGCACCTCATTTTTGATCTCCTCGTGCTGGGGTTCGCCATTCCAGCCACATTACTAACAATCTCCCAACTTGGAGAATCAGCACCTTTAACCTCCTGTTTCACACAGTTTGCAATTTTTGCAGAGGATAAATGGGAAGAGGAGGAACCAATAAGAGATAAGCTGTAGTAGTTTTGACAGGCACATGTCACTCTAATTTCCCATTAGGAAGAAGAATTAACCAAAGGCTCAGCCTGCCTCCCCAGAACCAGAATAGGGCCAGAATCAATCCAATGGTTTGGCGGTCAGCTCACAAAAAAAGCGAGTTGCAAAATGGAGCTCAGGAGCAGACAATTCAAAGACCTGCAAAGATATAAATGATAACCAACGTCCAAAAATATATTCAGGTAAGGCAACGAAGAGGTTCTGAATGAGAGGCAGAATTGCAGGAAACATTTTTCAAAAGGTAGATTGTACTCACATTTAAAGCATATGAAAAGCAGCAGAATTTCTAAAATGATGCAGTTGGGCTAAAGGGTGTATGCGTTTGTTTCGTGAATATCTTCAGGAAAAAAACACATACAGAGTTTTTGGCCAACCAAGCAAGAGGGAAATGCAAATCCGCACAATAAAGAAGTCTCAATTTCCACTGCTCAGAAAGTCCATCCAAAAAATGTGTACAAATCAAAAATGCAGGAGAGGCCATGGAAAACAGGGAGACTAGTCACGCTGATGGGTGGGGTATAAATATCCAAGAGCTACTCTGAAGAAGTGTATGCTGTTTCCTAAAACATCTAAAATACAAAGCCCCCGAGCAAAGGGGACTTCAACTCATGGACATATAACTTGGGAAGACTAAATATCAACAAGACACAGGCACCCCAAAGTTTAGGGCTGCTCTGCATACAAGAACCTCAACTTCGGTACACCTAAAGTATCCCAGGAAAAAGAGAAATGCATAAAGAACTTGTGGTAATTTTGTACAACGGAATATCACTCAGACGTGAAATCAATGTCATAAGACCAGTAGCAGCATAATGAGAGGATTTAGGTATGATGATTCTAAGGGAAATTAGTCACACAGAAAAAGAATCTTATCATAAGATATCACTTACAGAGGGAATGTCAACATCACAACACATGAACTGAATTAGGAAAGAGAGCAGCGTCTCACATTTAGAAAACACTCTTATGCCTCCTTAAGGGGAAAGGAGAGGTGGGGTGATGCATAAAACCAGAGTTTGATATTAGCACAGGTACCATTCCATAAACCAAATACAGAATAGACAAGACCTACACCTTCCTCAGTGAACGGGACTCAAAACCCCTATTCCCCACAGAGGAATATATCTGATTAGTAAGAGTCTTAAAACCTATGTACTGATATGCCTCTGTTAGGGAATCAAGTGTGTCTAGACCGGCATAAACACGTCAGTGAAAATCAGCTCAACCCCATTATAAAAATGAATTTCAAAAACAAAACAAAAAACGGCGAAATTCTTACACAATTCCTTCAGGGGTTCTGATGAAACCTAGAATGACTCTATCTGCAAAGACAGCTGGATGAGACATAAGGCTGGACACTTGGGACTGAGAGGACTGGTGAGATTGGGAGAGAAAATGCAGACCCTTTAAAGTAGTAATGCATGCCACCATTCCATGGGTCCCAAATTTCCAGGTAGAAGGGAATATCACTACAGTTATAACATGTATGGGAAACCTAGAGAATGGACACCCTGTGATGGCGAAAGGTTTCTGAAAGTCTCCTACTTTTTCCTCTCCTTGTGCTACAGTTTGGCATTCCAACTACTTTACTATCAATCTCCCAACTTAGGAGAGTCATCCCCTATAACCTCCTGGTTCGCACAGTTTGCTAATTGTGCAGAGGATGAAAGGGAAGAGGGAGAACCAATCAGAGAGTAGATGTAGGCCTTTGGACGGACACATGTCACTCTAAATTCCCATCAGGAAGAAGAATTAACCAAAGCCTCAGCCACCCACAGGGAACCAGTATAGCCACCCCTGGAACCAGTATAGTTCCTGAAGCAAAATTGTGGATTTGCGGTCAGCTCCCAATAATGGGATTTGAAAATTGGAGCTCAGGGGCAAAGCAAATCAAAAACCTGCAGAGTTATAAAGGACTACTCTCTTCCAAAAATCTGTTGAGGGAAGGCAACAAAGCGGACTTGAAAATGAGGCAGAATTGCACAAAACATATTTCAAGAGGTAAATTGGAATCACCTTTAAAGCACAGGAAAGGCATCACAACTTTGAGAATGATGCACTTGGCCAAAAACAGCGTATGACTTTTCTCCTGAATATATTCAG
Source organism: Mesoplodon mirus (assembly GCF_964341445.2). NCBI lineage: Eukaryota > Metazoa > Chordata > Mammalia > Artiodactyla > Ziphiidae > Mesoplodon > Mesoplodon mirus. The sequence continues at coordinate 29,421 of NW_028295632.1, forward strand.
GAGAAAAGGCATAGGCCCTTTTTGGCCAATCAAGCAAGCGCACAATGCAAATCCACACTACAAAGAATTGTCGCTTCCAACCGGTCAAACAGGGCATCCGAAAATCTGTAAAAACTAGAAAGGCAAGATAGAGATGACAAGGGCATAAAGCAATATGATCACAAGGGTCATGGAGGATTGTGATGACAAGCACATGGAGCATTGTGATGACAAGATTATGTATCATTTTGCTGACAAAGGCATTGTGATGACAAGGTTCATGGAGCACTGTGATGACAAGCGTCATGGAGCACTGTGATTAAAGGGTTCATGGAGCATTGGGATGACAAGGGTATGGAGCATTTTGATGACAAGCGTCCCAGATAATTGTGTTGTCAGGGTTCATGGAGCATTGTCATGACAGTGGTCATGGAGCATTGTTATGACAGAGGTCATGGAGCATTGTGATGAGAACGTCATGGAGCATTGGGCTGAAAATGTTCATGGAGTATTGTGATGACAGGGGTCAAGGAGCATTGTGATGACAAGGTACTGGAGCACTGTGATGAGAAGACCATGGAGCCATGTGATGACAAGTCTCATGGAGCATTCTGATGAAAAGGCTCATGGAGCATTGTGATTACAGGGGTCTTGGAGCATTGTGATGACAAGGGCATTGAACATTGGGATGAGAATGTCATGGAGCGTTCTGATGACATGCATCATGGAACTTTGTGATGACAAGGGCATGGAGCATTGTGATTATAGTGGTCTTGGAGCACTGTGAGGAAAAGGGCATTTAACATTGTGATGAAAAAGGCATGGAGCCTTGTCATGACAGGGTTCAAGGAGCATACTGATGACAAGTGTCAGGGACCATTGTGATGACAAGGGTATTGAGCATTGTGATGACAAATGTCATGGAGCATTGTGATTAGAAGACCATGGATAATTGTGATGACTTGCGTTATGGGGAGCTGTGATGATAAGTATTATAGAATATTGTGATCACAAGGATTTGGAGCATTGTGATGACAGAGGTCATAGAGCATTTTGATTTCATTGGGATGACAATAGCATGAAGCATTATGATGATGCGCATTGGTGCACTGTGATGACAGCGTTCATGGAGCATTGAGATGAAAAGGGGCATGGAGCTTTATGATTAGAGGAGTCTTGGATCATTGTGATGAAAAGGGCATGGAACATTGGTCTGAGATGTTTCATGGATTATTGTGATGAGAGGGGGCAAGGAGCATTGTGATAACAAGGGCACGGAACACTGTGATACATGGTTCATGGAGGATTGTAATGACAAGCGCATGGAGCATTGTGAGAAGAATGGCATCGAGCATTGTGATGAAAAGCATCATGGATACTGTGATGACAAGGGCTTGGAACGATGTGATGAGAGGTGTTTGGAGCATTGTGATGACAATGGCATGGAGCATTGTGATGCCAAGGGTCATGGAGTTTTGTGATGACAACGGTCATGGAGCATTTTGATGACAAGTGTGTGGTGAATTCTCTTGTGAAGGGCAGGGAGCATTGTGATGACAGGGTCATGGGGCAATTTGATGAAAAGTGTCATGGAACATTTTGATGACAGGGGTTATGGAACATTGTGATGTCAGGAGGCATGGAACATTTTCATGATGGAGTTGTGGACCACTGTGATGACAGGGGAGTGGGTGTATTGTGATGACTAGTGAGGGAACATTTTGATATCATTTGTGAGAGAGCATTTTGATAAGAAGTGCATGGAGCATTGTGATGACAAGTTTTATGGAGCATTGTGATGACAAGGTTGTGGAGCATTGTTATGACAAGCACATGGCGCATTGTGATGACATGGGTCATGGATCCCTGTGCTGACAAAGGCATGGAGCATTGTGATGAGAAGGGTCAACGAGCATTGTGATGAAAATTTCATGGAGCATTTTGGTGACAAAGTCACAGAGCCTTGTGATGACGAGGGCATGGACCATTGTGATGACAAAGGTCATGAAGCATTGTGATGACTGGAGTCATGGAGCATTGTGATGACAGGGTTCATAGAGCATTGTGATGAAAAGGCAATGATCATTGTGATGACAGGGGCATGGAGCATTGGCCTGACATGTTTCATGGATTATTGTGATGACAGTGGGCATGGTGCAATGTGATGACAAAGGCATGGAGCATTGTGATGAGAAGGTCATGGAGTATTTTGAAGACAGGTCTCAGGGAGCATTGTGATGACATATGTCATGGTCCATTGCGATGACAATGGAATGGAACATTGTGATGCCAAGTGTAATGGAGGATTGTGATGACAAATGTAATGGAGCATTTTGATGACAAGGGACATGGAGCATTGTGATGACAAGGGCATGGAGCATTGTGATGACAAGGGCCATTGAGAATTTTGATGAAAAGTTCATGAAGCATTGTGATGAGAAGCACATGGAGCTTCCTATGACAGGGGTGATGGAGCATTGCGATGAAAAGTGCATAGAGAATTGTGATGACAAATCATGTAACACGGTGATGAGAACTGTCATGGAGCATAGTGATGCCAAGAACGAAGAGAATTGTGATGACAGAGGACATGGAGCATTGTGATGACCAGGGCATGGAGCATTGTGATGACCAGGGAATGGAGCATTGTGATGGCAACACCGTGGAGCATTGTGATGATGAGCGTCATGGAGCACAGTAATGACAAGGGGAATGGAGCATTTTGATGACAAGGGCGTAGAGCATTGTGATGAGAAGACCATGGATAATTGTGATGACGAGCGTCATGGAGAACAGTAATGACAAGGAGTATGGAGCATTGTGATGACAGTGGCCATGGAGCATTGTGATGACAAGTGTCATGGAGCATTCTGATGACAAGCTTGTGGAGTATTGTGACGACAATGGCATGGAGCATTGTGATGAAAAGGACAGGGAGCATTGTGATGAAAAAGGCATGAAGCCATTTCATGACAGGTTTCAAGGAGCATTCTGAAGACAAGTGTCAGGGAACATAGTGATGACAAGTGTTTTGAGAATTGTGATGAAAAAGATCATGGAGGATTTTGACGAAAAGGACATGGAGTATTGTGATGACAGGCATCATGGAGCGTTGTGATGACAAGGGTTATGGAACATTGTGATCACAAGGGTTTGGCGAATTGTGATGAAAAAGATCATGGAGCATTTTGACGAAAAGGACATGGAGTATTGTGATGACAGGCATCATGGAGCGTTGTGATGACAAGTGTTATGGAACTTTGTGATAACAAGGGTTTGGAGCATTGTGATGATAGAAGTCATGGATCATTTTGTTTTCAAGGAGCATGGAGCATTGGGATGACAAGGGCATGAAGCAATGTGATCCCAAGGTTCATGGAGGATTGTGATGACAATGGTAAGGGAGTATTGTGATGACAAGCAAATGGAGCATTTTGATGACAAGGTCATGTAGCATTTTGCTGACACAGGCATGGAGCATTGTGATGATAAGGGTCATAGAGCACTGTGATGAGAAGCATCACGGATCATTGTGATTACAGGGGTCATGGAGCATTGGGATGACAAGGTCATGGATCATTGTGATGACAACGGTTATGGAGCATTGGGCTGAAAATGTTCATGGAGCATTGTGATGACTAGGGAATGGAGCACTGTGATGACAAGAGTCCCGGATCATTGTGTTTTCAGGGGTCATGGAGCGTTGTGATGACAGTGGTCAAGGAGCATTGTGATGATAGGGATTATGAAGCATTGTGATGAGAAGTTCCTGGAGAATTGGACTGAAAATGTTCAGGAAGTATTGTGAGGACAGGGGTCATGGAGCATTGTGATGACAAGGGAATGGAGCACTGTGATGAAAAGTTCCTGGAGAATTGTTATGAGAAGACCATGGAGCCTTGTAATAACATGTCTCATGGAGCATTCTGATGAAAAGGGGCATGAAGTATTGTGATTACAGGGGTCTTGGGGCACTGTGATGACAAGGGCATGGAGCATTGTGATTACTGGTGTCTTGGAGCATTGTGATGAAATTGGCATGGATCATTGTTATGAAAATGGTATGGAGCCTTGTCATGACAGGGTTCAAGGAGCATACTGATGACAAGTGTCAGGGAGCATTGTGATGACAAGTGTATAGAGCACTGTGATGACAAAGGTCATGGAGCACTGTGATGAGAAGACCATGGATAATTGTGATGATGAGCGTCATGGGACATTTTGATGATAAGTGTTATGGAACATTGTGATCAAAAGGATTTGGAGCATTGTGATGAGATAGATCATCAAATATTTTGATTTCATTGTGATGACAATAGCCTGAAGCATTATGATGATGGGCATGGTGCATTTTGATGACAGGGTTCATGGAGCATTGAGATGCAAATGTGCATGGAGCATTGTGATTAGAGGGTTCATGGAGTTTTGTGATGACAATGGCATGGAGCATTGAGATGCCAAGGGTCATGGATCCTTGTGATGACAAAGGTCATGGAGCATTTTGATGACAAGGGCGTGGTACATTGTGATGAGAAGGGCAGGGAGTATTGTGATGACAGGGTTATAGAGCAATTTGATGAAAAGGGTCATGGAATATTTTGATGACAGGTGTTATGGAACATTGTGATGTCAGGGGTCATTGAGCATTTTGAGGAAAATTGTTATGGAGCATTTTGATGAGAGGGGTTATGGAACATTGTGATGTCAGGGGTCATCGAACTTTGTGATGATATGTGCATGTAGCATTGCAAAGACAGAAGTCATGGAATATTGTGATGACAGGGGTGAGGGAGTATTGTGATGAATAGTGATGTAACATTTTGATATCAGTGTTGAGAGAGCATTTTGATGAGAAGTGCATGGAGAATTGTGATGACAAGTTTTTTGGAGCATTGTGGTGACAAGATTGTGGAGCACTATGATGAAAAGTGCAGGGTGCATTGTGATGACATGGGTCATGGAGCATTGTGGTGAGAAAGGCATAGAGCATTGTGATGACAAGGGTCAAAGAGCATTGTGATGAAAATTTCATGGAGCATTGTGGTTAAATATGTCACAGAGACTGCTGATGACGAGGGCATGGACCATTGTGATGACAAAGGTCATGAAGCATTGTGATGAATGGAGGCATGGAGCATTGTGATGACAGGGGTCATGGACCTTTGTGATAACAAGGGCATGGAGCATTGTGATGTCAAGGGAATGGAGCATTGGTCTAATAAGTTTCATGGATTATTGTGATGAGAGTGGGCATAGAGCATTGTGATGATAAGGGCATGGAACACTGTGATACATGGGTCATGAAGGATTATAATGACAAGGTCATGGGGCATTGTGATGAGAAGGGCATAGAGCATTTTGATGACAAGTGTCATGGAGCTTTGTGATGACAAGGGCATGGAGCAATGTGATGAGAGGGTTCATGGAGCACTGTGATGTCAATGACATGGAGCATTGTTATGCCAAGCGTCATGGCGCTTTGTGATGACAAATGTCATGGAGCATTTTGATGACAAGTGCATGGTGCATTGTGATGATAAGGGCAGGGAATATTTTGATGACAGGGTCATGCAGCAATATGATGGAAAGTGTATTGGAACATTTTGATGACAGGGGTTATAGAATATTGTGATGTCAGGGGTCATGGAACATTGTGATGATAAAGGGATGTAGCATTGTGATGACAGGGGTCATGGGACATTGTGATTACAGTAGTAAGGGAGTATTGTGACAACTAGTGATGGAACACTGTGATATCTCTGGTGAGAGAGCATTTTGAAGAGAAGTGTATGGTGCTTTGTGATTACAAGGTTTATGGAGCATTGCAATGACAATATTCTGGACCGTTGTGATGAAAAGCAAATGGCACATTGTGATGACAAGGGTCATGGAACATTTTTCAGACAAAGTCATGGAGCATTTTGATGAAAATGGTCACGGAGCATTGTGATGAAAACGGAATGGGGAATTGTCATGAAAAAGGCATGGAGCCTTTTTGTGACAGGGTTCAAAGAGCATTCTGATGACAAGTGTCAGGGAGCATTGTGATGACAAGTGTACTGAGCATTGTGATGACAAATGTCATGGAGCACTGTGATGAAAAGGGCATGGAATTTTGTGATGACAGGCATCATGGAACATTGTGATGACAAGTGTTATGGAACACTGGGATCACAAGGGATTGGAGCATTGTGATGACAGAGGACATGGATCATTTTGATTTCAAGGAGCATGGAGCATTGTGATGACAAGGGCATGAAGCAATATGCTCTCAAGGTTCATGGAGGATTGTGATGACAATGGAAATGGAGTATTGTGATGACAAGCGCATAGAGCATTGTAATGACAAGGTCATGTAGCATTTTGCTGACAAAGTCATGGAGCATTGTGATGACAGGTGTCATGGAGCACTGTGATGAAAAGCCCACGGAACATCGTGATGGCAGGGATCATGGAGCATTGTTATGACAGGGGTAATGGAGCATTGTGACCGCAAGGGCATGGAGCATTGTGATGAGAAGGCCATGGAGCATTCTGATGACATGTGTCATGGAGCTATGTGATGACAAGGACAGGGAGCAATGTGATTAGAGTGTTCATGGAGGATTGTGATGACAATGACATGGAGCATTGTGATGCCAAGGGTCATGGATCTTTGTGATGACAAAGGTCATGGAGGATTTTGATGACAAGGGCGTTGTGCATTGTGATGAGAAGGGCAGGGAGCATTGTGATGACAGGGTCATGGAGCAATTTGATGAAAAGGGTCATGGAACATTTTGATGACAAGGGTTATGGAACACTGTGATGTCAGAGGTCATGGAGCATTATGATGAAAAGGGTCATGGAGCATTTTGATGACAGGGGTTATGGAGCAATGTGATGTCAGGGGTCATCGAACATTGTGATGATAAGTGCATGTAGCATTGTGATGACAGCGGTCATGGAACATTGTGATAACAGGGGTGAGTGAGTATTGTGACGAATAGTGATGTAACATTGTGATATCTGTGGTGAGAGAGCATTTTGATGAGAAGTGCATGGAGCATTGTGATGACAAGGTTTATGGAGCATTGTGATGACAAGCTTGTGGAGCACTGTGATGACAAGCGCATGGTGCATTATGATGACATGTGTCATGGAGCATCGTGCTGACAAGCGCATGGAGCATTGTGATGACAAGGGTCACGTAGCATTGCGCTGAGAAAGGCATAGAGCATTGTGATGACAAGGATCAAAGAGCACTGTGATGAAAAGATCTTGGAGCATTGTGATTACAAGGGTCATGGTGCATTGTGATGACAAGGGCATGGAGCATTGGTCTAATAATTTTCATGGATTATTGCGATGACTGTTGGAATGGAGCATTGTGGTGACAAGGGCATGGAGCATTGTGATGACCAGGTCATGCAGTATTGTGAAGAGAGGTATCAGGGAGCATTGTGATAACATATGTAATGGCCCATTGTGATGACAATCGCATGGAGCATTGTGATGCCAGGTGTCATGGAGGATTCTGATGACAAAGGTATTGGTGCATTGTGCTGACAGTGGCTTGGAGCATTGAGATGACAAGGTCTGGGAGCATTGTGCTGAAAAGTGCATGGAGAATTGTGATGACAATGGTCATGGAACATTCTCATGATAAGCTTGTGGAGTTTTTTGCTGACAGTGGCGTGGAGCATTGTGATGAAAACGGCATGGGGCATTGTGTTGAAAATGTAATGTAACCTTTTCGTGACAGGGTTCAAGGAGCATTTTGGAGACAAGTGTCAGGGAGCATTGTGATGACATGTGTATTGAGAACTTTGATGACAAATGTCATGGAGCATTGTGATGAAAAGTGCATGCAGTATTGTGATGACAGGCATCATGGAGCGTTGTGATGACAAGTATTATGGAACATTGTGATCACAAGTGTTTGGAGCATTGTGATGACAGAGGTCAAGGATCATTTTGATTTCAAGGAGCATGGAGCATTGTGATGACAAGGGCATGTGGCAATGTGATCCCAAGGTTCATGGAGGATTGTGATGACAATGGTAATGGAGTATTGTGATGACAAGCGCATAGAGCAGGGTAATGACAAAGTCATGTAGCATTTTGCTGACAAAGGCATGGAACATTGTGATGACAGGTGTCATGGAGCACTGTGATGACAAGCGTCACGGAGCATTGTGAATACAGGGGTCATGGAGCATTGGGATGACAAGGGCATGGAGCATTATGATGACTGGTGTCATGGAACACTGTGATGAAAAGCGTCACAGAGCATTGTGAACACAGGGGTCATGGAGCATTGGGATGACAAGGGCATGGATCATTGTGATGACAAGGGTCATGGAGCATTGGGCTGAAAATGTTCATGGAGTATTGTGATGACAGGGGTCATGGAGCATTGTGATGACAGAGGTCATGGAAAATATTGATTTCATTGTGCTGAAAATAGCCGGAAGCATTATGTTGATGGGCATGGTGCATTGAGATGACAGGTTTCATGGAGCATTGAGATGAAAAGGGGCATGGAGCACTGTGATTACTGGGATCTTGGAGCACAGTGATGACAAGGGCATGGAGCATTTTGATGAGAAGAACATGGAACATTCTGATGGCATGTGTCATGGAGCTTTGTGATGACAAGGGCATGGAGCATTGTGATTACAGGGGTCTTGGAGCATTGTGATGACAAGTGTCATGGAGCCTTGTGATGACCAGGCCGTGGAATATTGTGATGGCAGGGTCATGGAGCATTGTTATGACAGGGGTAATGGAGCATTGTGATGAGAAGGGCATGGGGCATTGTGATTACAAAGTTTATGGAGCATTACCATGACAAATTTTTGGATTGTTTTGATGAAAATCACGTAGCACATTGTGATGACAAGGGTCATGGAGCATTTTTCTGACAAACGCATGGAGCATTTTGATGACAAGGGTCACGGAGCATTGTGATGAAAAGTTCATGGAGCATTGTGGTTATAAAGGTCACAGAGCCTTGTGATGACGCGGGCATGGACCATTGTGATGACAAACGTTATGAATCATTGTGATGACTGGAGTCACGGAGCATTGTGATGACAGGGGTCATGGAGGATTGTGATAACAAGGGCATGGAGCACTGTGATGACAAGGGCATGGAACATTGGTCTAATATGTTTCATGGATTATTGTGATGACAGTTGGAATGGCACATTGTGATGACAAGGGCATGGAGCCTGCTGATGACCAGGTCATGTAGTATTGTGAACACAGTTGTCAGGTAGCATTGTGATGACATATGTAATGGCCCATTGTGATGACAATGGCATGAAGCATTGTGATGCCAAGTGTCATGGAGGATTCTGTTGACAAAGGTAATGGAGCATTCTGATGACAAGGGTCAGGGAGCATTGTGCTGACAAGTGCATGGAGAATTGTGATGACAAGGGTCATGGAGCATTCTGATGACAAGCTTGTGGAGTATTTTGATGACAATGGCATGGAGCATTGTGAAGAAAACGGCATGGGGCATTGTGTTGAAAGAAGCATGGAGCCTTTTCGTGACAGGTTTCCTGGAGCATTCTGATGACAAGTGTCAGGGAGCATTTTGATGACAAGTGTATTGAGCATTGTGATGACAAAGGTCAGGGAGCATTGTGATGACAAGTCATGGAGCATTTTGATGACAAGGGCATGGTTCATTGTAATGAGAATTTCAGGGAGAATTTTGATGACCGGGTCATGCAGCAATTTGATGAAAATTGTAATGGAACATTTTGATGCCAGGGGTTATAGAACATTGTGATGTCAGGGGTCTTGCAGCTTTGGGATAAACGGATCATGGAGGATTTTGATGGCAGTTGTCATGGAACATTGTGATGATAAGGGGATGTAGAAGTGTGATGACAGTGTCATGGATCATTGTGATTACAGGGGTGAGGGAGTATTATGATGACTAGTGATGGAACACTGTGATATCTCTTCTGAGAGAGCATTTTTATGAGAAGGGCATGGAGCATTGTGATTACAAGGTTTATGGAGCATTGCAATGACAAGGTTGTGGACCGTTGTGATGAAATGTGCGTGGCATATTTTGAAGACAATGGTCATGGAGCATTGTTGTGACAAAGACATGGAGGATTGTCATGGCAAGTATCACAGAGAATTGTGATCAAAAGTACATGGAGCATTGTGGTTACAAAGGTCACAGAGCTTTGTGATGACGTGGGCATGGACCACAGTGATGACAAACGTTATAAAGCATTGAGATGCCTGGAGTCACGGAGCATTGTGATGACAGGGGTCATGGAGCACTGTAATGACATGTGTCATGGAGCATTGTGCTGACAAGCGAATGGAGCATTGTGATGACAAGGGTCATGGAGCATTGTGCTGAGAAAGGCATAGAGCATTGTGATGACAAGGGTCAAAGAGCATTGTGATGAATAGTTCATGGAACATTGTGCTTAAAAAGGTCACAGAGACTGTTGATGACGAGGGCATGGAAAACTGTGATGCCAAAGGTCATGAAGCATTGGGATGACTGGAGTTATGGAGCAGTGTGATGACAGGGGTCATGGACATTTGTGATAACAAGGGCATGGAGCATTGTGATGACAAGGGACTGGAGCATTGGTCTAATAAGTTTCATGGATTATTGCGATGACAGTTGGAATGGTGCATTGTGATGACAAGGGCATGGAGCATTGTGATGACAAGCTTGTGGAGTATTTTGATGACAATGACATGGAGCATTGTGATGAAAACGGCATGGGGCATTGTGATGAAAAAGGCATGGAGCATTTTCGTGGCAGGGTTTAAGGAGCATTCTGATGACAAGTGTCAGGGAGAATTGTGATGACAAATGTATTGAGAATTGTGATGACAAAGGTCATGGAGCATTGTGATGAAAAGGGCATGGAGTATTGTGATGACAGGCATCATGGAGCGTTGTGATGACAAGTGTTATGGAACACTGTGATCACAAGGGTTTGGAGCATTGTGATGACAGAGGTCATGGATCATTTTGATTTCAAGGAGCATGGAGCATTGTGATGACAAGGGCATGAAGCAATGTGATCCCAAGGTTCATGGAGGATTGTGATGACAACGGAAATGGTGTATTGTGATGACAAGCGCATAGAGCATTGTAATGACAAGGTCATGTAGCATTTTGCTGACAAAGGCATGGAGCATTGTGATGACATGTGTCATGGCTCACTGTGATGACAAGCGACACGGATAATTGTGAATACAGGGGTCATGGAGCACTGGGATGACAAGGGCATGGATCATTGTGAGGACAAGGGTCATGGAGCACTGGGCTGAAAATGTTCATGGAGTGTTGTGATGACAGGGGTCATGAAGCATTGTGATGACTAGGGAATGGAGCATTGTGATGACAAGTGTCCCGGATCATTGAGTTGTCAGGTGTCATGGAGTGTTGTGATGACAGTGGTCATGGAGCATTGTGATGATACTGGCCATGGAGCATTGTGATGAGTAGGTCGTGGAGCATTGGGCTGAAAATGTTCATGGATTATTGTGATGACAGGTGTCATGGAGCCTTGTGATGACAAGGGATTGGAGCATGGTGATGGCAAGGTCCTGGAGCACTGTGATGAGAAGACCATGGAGACTTGTGATGACAAGTCTCATGGAGCATTCTGATGAAAAGGGGCATGGAGCATTGTGATTACAGGTGTCTTGGTGCACTGTGATGACGAAGGCATGGAGCATGGTGATGAAAAGTCAAGGAGCACTCTGATGACATGCATCATGGAGTTTTGTGATGACAAGGGCATGGAGCATTGTGATTACAGGGATCTTGGAGCATTGTGATGAAGACGGCATGGATCATTGTGATGAAAAAGGCATGGAGCCTTGTCATGACAGGGTTCAAGGAGCATACTGACGACAAGTGTCAGGGAGCATTGTGATGACAGGTGTATTGAGCATTGTGATGACAAAGATCATGGAGCACTGTGATGAGAATACCATGAATAATTGTGATGATGAGAGTCATTGGGTGTTGTGATGATAAGTGTTATGGAACATTGTGATCACAAGGGTTTGGAGAATTATGATGACAGAGGTCATGGAGAATATTGTTTTCATTGTGATGACAATAGACTGAAGCATTATGATGATGGGCATGGTGCATTGTGATGAAAGGGTTCAAGGAGCATTGAAATGAATAGTGGCAGAGAGCATTGTGATTACAGGGTTCTAGGAGCATTGTGATGAGAAGTGTCAAGGAGCTTTGTGATGACAAGGCCATGGAACATCGTGATGGCACGGGTCATGGAGCATTGTTATGACTGGTGTAATGGAGCATTGTGATGGCAAGGGCATGGAGCATTGTGATGAGAAGGCCATGGAGCATACTGATGACATGTGTCATGGAGCTTTGTGAAGACAATGGCATGGAGCAATGAGATGAGTGCATTCATTTAGCATTGTGATGACAATGACATCGAGCATTGTGATGCCAAGGGTCTTGGATCTTTGTGATGAAAAATGTCATGGAGCATTTTGATGGCAAGGGCGTTGTGCATTGTGATGAGAATGGCAGGGAACATTCTGATGACAGGGTCATGGAGCAATTTGATGAAAAGTGTCATGGAACATTTTGATGACAGGTGTTATGGAACATTGTCATGTCAGGGGTCATCGAACATTGTGATGATAAGTGCATGTAGCATTGTGATGACAGGAGTCATGGAACATTGTGATGATAGGGGTGAGGGAGTATTGTGACAAATAGTGATGTAGCATTGTGATATCAGTGGTGAGAGAGTATTTTGATGAGAAGTGAATGGAGCATTGTGATGACAAATTTTAAGGAGCATTGTGATGACAAGATTGTGGAGCACTGTAATGACAAGCGCATGGCACATTGTGATGACATGTGTCATGGAGCATTGTGCTGACAAGCGCATGGAGCATTGTGATGACAAGTGTCAAAGAGCATTGTGATGAAAATTTCATGGAGCATTGTGGTTAATAATGTCACAGAGATTGTTGATGATGAGGGCATGGACCATTGTGATGACAAAGGTCATGAAGCATTGTGATAACTGGAATCACGGAGCACTGTGATGACAGGTGTCATGGAGCATTGTGATAAAAAGGGCATGGAGCTTTGTGATGACAAGCGCATGGAACATTGGTCTAATATGATTCATGGATTATTGTGATGACACTTGGAATGGCGCATTGTGATGACAAGGGCATGGAGCATTGTGATGACCAGGTCATGCAGTATTGTGAAGAGAGGTGTCAGGGAGCATTGTGATGACATATGTAATGGCCCACTGTGATGACAATGGCATGGAGCATTGTGATGACCAGGTCATGCAGTACTGTGAAGACAAGTGTCAGGGAGCATTGTGATGACATATGTAATGGCCCATTGTGATGACAATGGCATGGAACATTGTGATGCCAAGTGTCATGGAGGATTCTGATGACAAAGGTACTGGAGCATTGTGATCACAATGGCTTAGAGCATTGTGATGACTAGGGTCAGGGAGCATTGTGCTGACAAGTGCGTGGAGAATTGTGATGATAAGTGTCATGGAGCATTCTGATGACAAGCTTGTGGAGTATTTTGATGACAATGGCACGGAGCATTGTGATGAAAACGGCATGGGATATTGTGATGTAAAAGGCATGTAGCCTTTTCATGACAGGTTTTAAGGAGCATTCTGATGACAAGTGTCAGGGAGCATTGTGATGACAAGTGTATTGAGAATTGTGATGACAAAGGTCATGGAGCATTGTGATGAAAAGGGCATGGAGTATTGTGATGACAGGCATCATGGAGCGTTGTGATGACAAGTGTTATGGAACACTGTGATCACAAGTGTTTGGAGCATTGTGATGACAGAGTTCATGGATCATTTGATTTCAAGGAGCATGGAGCATTGTGATGACAAGGGCATGAAGCAATGTGATCCCAAGATTCATGGAGGATTGTGATGACAATGGAAATGGAGTATTGTGATGACAAGCGCATAGAGCATTGTAATGACAAGGTCATGTAGCATTTTGCTGACAAAGGCATGGAGCATTGTGATGACATTTGTCATGGAGCACTGTGTTGACAAGCGTCACGGAGCTTTGTGAATACAGGGGTCATGGAGCATAGGGATGACAAGGACATGGATCATTTTGATGACAAGGGTCATGGAACATTGGGCTGAAAATGTTCATGGAGTATTGTGAAGACAGGGGCTATGGAACATTGTGATGACTAGGGAATGGAACATTTTGATGACAAGAGTGCCAAATCATTGTGTTGTCATGTGTCATGGAGTGTTGTGATGACAGTGGTTCATGGAGCATTGTGATGATATTGGCCATGGAGCTTTGTGATGAGAAGACCGTGGGTAATTGTGATGTCGACCATCATGGAGCACTGTAATGACAAGGGGCATGAAGCATTGTGATGACAGGTGTCAGGGAGCATTGTGATGACATTGGTCATGGAGCATTGTGATGACAAGGGCATGGAGCATTGTGATGACAAGTGCATGGAGCATTGTGAAGACAAGTGCATGGAGCATTGCAATGTCAAGTGGATGGAGAATTGTGATGACAAGAGCATGTAACATATTGCTGAGAAATGTCATATAGCATTGTGATGACGTGGACGTGGAGAACTGTGATGACAAGGGACATGGAGCATTTTGATAACCAGGGCATGGTGCATTGTGATGACATGGGTCATGGAGCAATATTATGAGAACGGCCATGGTGCATTCTGACATAAGATATCACTTATGAAGGGAATGTAAACATGGCTACATATGAACTGAATTAGGGAAGAGAACAGAGTCTCTGATTTAGAAAACACTGTAACGCTTGCTTAAGTTGAAAGAGCGGTGGGGAGATGCACAAAACATAAGATTGATATTAGCACAGGTACCATTCCATAGTCCAAAAACAGAAGAGACAAGTCCTACTCCTTCCTCAGTGAATGGAACTCAACAACCCTACTACACGCAGAGAAACATATCTGACTATAAGAATTTTAAAAGTAAGAATTTTAAAACCTATGTATTGATATGTCTCCGTAAGGGAAACAAGTGTGTCTAGAACGACATAAACATGGCAGTGAGAATCAGCTCAAACCCAATATAAAACTGAATTTCAAAACAAAACATAAAAACAGTAAAATTCTTACACAATACCTTCAGGGTTTCTGGTGAAATTTGGAATGACCCTATCTACAATGACAGCTGGATGTGGCATAAGGCTGGTCACTTGGGACTGAGAGCATTGGTGAGATTGGGTGAAAAAATGCAGACCATTTAAAGCAATAATGCCTGCCACCCTTTCCATGGTTCCCATCTCTCCAGGTAGAAGGGAATATCACTACAGTTATAACGTGTATGGGAACCTAGAGAATGGAAACCATCTGATGGTGAAAGGTTTCTAAAACTCTACTACTTTTTTCTCTCCTTGTGCTCCAGTTTGACATTCCAACTGCTTTACTATCAATCTCCCAACTTTGAAAGTCAGCCCCTATAACATCCTGGTTCGCACAGTTGGCAAATTGTGCAGAGGATATAAGGGAAGAGAGAGAACCAATGAGAGAGTAGCTGTAGGCATTTGGACAGCCACATGTCACTATAATTTCCCGTCACAAAGAGGAATTAACCAACATCTCAGCCTGCCCCCTCAGAATCATTATAAGTCCAGAAGCAAAACTGTTGATTTGCGGTTAGCTCACAAAAACGCGAGTTGAAAAATGGAGCTCAGGGCCACAGCAATTCACTAACCTGCAGAGTTATAAAGGACTACTCTCTTCCAAAAATCTGTTGAGAGAAAGCCACGAGGCGGAAGGGAAAATGAGGCAGAATGGCATGAAACAGATTTCAAGAGGTACAATGGAATCGCCTTTAAACACAGGAAAAGCATTACAACTTCGAAAATTATGGAAATGGCCATAAAGGGCATATGGGATTTCACGTGAATATATACAGGAGAAAACGCATATGCCCTTTTTGGACAAGCAAAAAAGTGGGCAAAGCAAATCAGCACTACAAAGACGTATCACTTCCTACCGGTCAAAAGGGACATCCGCAAAATGTGTAAAAAACAGAAAGGCAAGACAGGCCCTGGAAAACAGGGAGCATGGTTATGCTGATGGGTGGGATGTAAATTGCCAACTGCCTATCTGGAGGAGAGCATTGTGTTCCCTAAAACAGGTAAACAACAGAGGTACAGAGCCAAGGGCACTTCCAGTCTAGGGAATATACCTTGGGAAAACTGAAAATCAATAAGAGAGAGCCACCACAATATTTAGGGCTGCACTGCTTACAAGAAGCTCATTTGGGTGCACCTTAAATATCCCTGAAAGATAAAAATGGTACAAAAATTTGAGGTACTTACGTCTGATGAAATATCCCTCAGCCATGAAATCAACGTCATAAGACCAGTAGCAGCAAAATGAGTGGATTCAGGTACGATGATTCTAAGTGAAATAAGTCACACAGAAAAAGAAACTTATCATAAGATATCACTTATAGATATCCTGTAAACATGGCTACACATGAACTGAGTTAGGAAAGAGGACAGAGTCTCACATTTAGAAAACACTCTGATGCCTGCATAAGGGGGAAGGAGAGGTGGGGTGATGCATAAAACCAGAGTTTAATATTAGAACAAGTACCATTCCAAAAACCTAATACGGAATAGCAAGACCTACAACTTCCTCAGTGAACAGGGTGCAACAACACATATTACGTGCAGAGGAATATATCTGACTAATAAGAATCTTAAAACCTATGTATTGATATGTCTCCATAAGGGAATCAAGTGTGTCTAGACTGGCATAAACATGGCAGCGAGAATCAGATCAAACCCACTATAAAAAGGAATTTGGAAAACAAAAAAAAAAGGAAAATTCTTTACAATTCCTTCAGGGTTTCTGATGAAAGCTGGAATGACCCTATCTACAATGACAGCTGGATGTGGCATAAGGCTGGACAAATGGGACTGAGAGGATTGGTGAGATTGGGTGAGAAAATGCAGACCCTTTAAAGAAATAATGCATGGCCCCCATTCTATGGGTCCCATGTCTCCAGGTTGAAGGGAATATTACTACAGCTATAACATGTACGGGAAACCTAGAGAATGGACACACTGTGAATACGAAACGTCTCTAAAACTCAACGAATAGTCCCAATCCTGGTGCTCCGGTTTGACATTCCAACTGCTTTACTATCAATCTCCCAACTTGGAGAGACAGCACCTATAAACTCCTGGTTGGCACAGGTTACCAATTTGGCAGAAGATGAAAGGGAAGAGGGAGAAACAATGAGAGAGTAGCTGTTAGGCATTTGGACGGGCCTATGTCACTCTTTTATCCCGGGAGCAAGGAGAATTAACCAATATCTCGGCCACACACCTGGAAGGAGTATAGGTCCTGAACCAAAATTTTGGACTCGCGTTCAGCTCACAAAAAAACGAGTTAAAAAATGGAGCTCAGGGGCACAGAAATTCACAAACTGGCAGACAACTAAATGGCAACTATCGTCCAAAAATCTGTTGAAGGAAGGCAACGAGGTGGACTTGAAAGCGAGGCAGAATAGCAGGAAACAGATTTCAAGAGGTATGTTGGAATCGCCTTTAAAGCACAGGAAGACGGGCAAAACTTCGACAATGATGCACTTGGCCAAAAACGGCCTATGCGTTTTCTCCTGAATATATTCAGGAGAAAACGCATATGCCCTTTTTGGCCAAGCAAGCAAGCGGGCAATGCAAATCTGCACTACAAAGAAGTGTCACTTCCCACAGGTCAAAAGGGACATCCACAAAATGGGTAAAAACCAGAAAGGCAAGACAGGGCCTGGAGCACAGGGAGCCTTGTTATGCTGATGGGCAGGATGTAAATTGCCAACTGCCTCTCTGGAGGAGTGCATTGTGTTCCCTAAAACAAGTAAACAACAGAGATACAGAGCCAAGGGCACTTCCAGTCTAGGGGATATACCTTGGGAAAACTGAAAAGCAATAAGACAGAGCCACCCCAAAATTTAGGGCTGCACTGCTTACAAGAACCTCAACTTGGGTACACCTTAAATATCCCTGAAAGATAAAAATGGTACAAAAATTTGAGGTACTTACGTCTGATGAAATATCCCTCAGCCATGAAATCAACGTCATAAGACCAGTAGCAGCAAAATGAGTGGATTCAGGTACGATGATTCTAAGTGAAATAAGTCACACAGAAAAAGAAACTTATCATAAGATATCACTTATAGATATCCTGTAAACATGGCTACACATGAACTGAGTTAGGAAAGAGGACAGAGTCTCACATTTAGAAAACACTCTGATGCCTGCATAAGGGGGAAGGAGAGGTGGGGTGATGCATAAAACCAGAGTTTAATATTAGAACAAGTACCATTCCAAAAACCTAATACGGAATAGCAAGACCTACAACTTCCTCAGTGAACGGGATGCAACAACACATATTACGTGCAGAGGAATATATCTGACTAATAAGAATCTTAAAACCTATGTATTGATATGTCTCCATAAGGGAATCAAGTGTGTCTAGACTGGCATAAACATGGCAGCGAGAATCAGATCAAACCCACTATAAAAAGGAATTTGGAAAACAAAAAAAAAAGGAAAATTCTTTACAATTCCTTCAGGGTTTCTGATGAAAGCTGGAATGACCCTATCTACAATGACAGCTGGATGTGGCATAAGGCTGGACAAATGGGACTGAGAGGATTGGTGAGATTGGGTGAGAAAATGCAGACCCTTTAAAGAAATAATGCATGGCCCCCATTCTATGGGTCCCATGTCTCCAGGTTGAAGGGAATATTACTACAGCTATAACATGTACGGGAAACCTAGAGAATGGACACACTGTGAATACGAAACGTCTCTAAAACTCAACGAATAGTCCCAATCCTGGTGCTCCGGTTTGACATTCCAACTGCTTTACTATCAATCTCCCAACTTGGAGAGACAGCACCTATAAACTCCTGGTTGGCACAGGTTACCAATTTGGCAGAAGATGAAAGGGAAGAGGGAGAAACAATGAGAGAGTAGCTGTTAGGCATTTGGACGGGCCTATGTCACTCTTTTATCCCGGGAGCAAGGAGAATTAACCAATATCTCGGCCACACACCTGGAAGGAGTATAGGTCCTGAACCAAAATTTTGGACTCGCGTTCAGCTCACAAAAAAACGAGTTAAAAAATGGAGCTCAGGGGCACAGAAATTCACAAACTGGCAGACAACTAAATGGCAACTATCGTCCAAAAATCTGTTGAAGGAAGGCAACGAGGTGGACTTGAAAGCGAGGCAGAATAGCAGGAAACAGATTTCAAGAGGTACGTTGGAATCGCCTTTAAATCACAGGAAGACGGGCAAAACTTCGACAATGATGCACTTGGCCAAAAACGGCGTATGCGTTTTCTCCTGAATATATTCAGGAGAAAACGCATATGCCCTTTTTGGCCAAGCAAGCAAGCGGGAAATGCAAATCTGCACTACAAAGAAGTGTCACTTCCCACAGGTCAAAAGGGACATCCACAAAATGGGTAAAAACCAGAAAGGCAAGACAGGGCCTGGAGCACAGGGAGCCTTGTTATGCTGATGGGCAGGATGTAAATTGCCAACTGCCTCTCTGGAGGAGTGCATTGTGTTCCCTAAAACAAGTAAACAACAGAGATACAGAGCCAAGGGCACTTCCAGTCTAGGGGATATACCTTGGGAAAACTGAAAAGCAATAAGACAGAGCCACCCCAAAATTTAGGGCTGCACTGCTTACAAGAACCTCAACTTGGGTACACCTTAAATATCCCTGAAAGATAAAAATGGTTCAAAAAATGGTGGTAATTTCGTACGATGGAATATCCCTCAGCCATGAAATCAATGTCATAAGACCAGTAGCAGCAAAATGAGTGGATTCAGGTACGATGATTCTAAGTGAAATAAGTCACACAGAAAAAGAAACTTATCATAAGATATCACTTATGAAGGTCCTGTAAACATGGCTACACATGAACTGAGTTAGGAAAGAGAACAGAGTCTCACATTTAGAAAACACTCTTATGCCTGCTTAAGGGGGAAGGAGAGGTGGGGTGATGCATAAAACCAGAGTTTGATATAAGCACTGGTACCGTTCAAAAACCAAATATGTAATAAACAAGACTTACACCTTCCTCAGTGAAAGGGACTCAAAACCCCATATTTCCCACAGAGGAATATATCTGACTAGTAAGAATCTTAAAACCTATGTATTGATATGTCTCTTTTAGGGAATCAAGTGTGTCTAGACTGGCATAAACATGGCAGCGAGGATCAGGTCAAAGACACTATAAAAAGGAATTTCAAAAACAAAACAAAAAAACAGCAAAATTCTTTACAATTCCTTCAGGGTCTCTGATGCTACCTGGAATGACCCTATCTACAATGACAGCTGGAGGTGGCAAAAGGCTGGACACATGGGAGTAGGAGGACTGGTGAGATTGGGTGAGCAAATGCAGACCCATTTAATCAATAATGCATGGCACCCATTCCATTGTTCCCAAATCTCCAGGTTGAAGGGAATATTACTACAGCTATAACATGTACGGGAAACCTAAAGAATGGACACACTGTGAATACGAAACGTCTCTAAAACTCAACGAATAGTCCCTCTCCATGTGCTCCAGTTTGACTTTCCAACAGTTTACTATCAGTCTCCCAATTTGGAGAGACAGCACCTTTAACCTCCTGGTTCACAAAGGTTTCCAATTTGGCAATGGATGAAAGGGAATAGGGAGAACCAATGAGAGAGTAGCTGTCAAGCATTTGGACGGGCGCATGTCACTCTTATTTCCTGGGAGGAAGAAGAATTAACCAAATTCTCTGCTACCCACCGAAAACCAGTATAATTCCTGATCCAAAATATTGGACTTCTGTTCAGCTCACAAAAAATGAGTTAAAAAATGTAGTTCAGGGGCACAGCAATTCACAAACTGGCAGAGTAATAAAGGACAACTATCGTCAAAAAATCTGTTGAGGGAAGTCAACGAGGCGGACTTGAAAGCGAGGAAGAATAGCAGGAAACAGATTTCAAGAGGTACGTTGGAATTGCCCTTAAAGCATAGGAATAGGGGCATGACTTCGACAATGATGCACTTGGCCAAAAAGGGCAAATGCGTTTTCTCCTGAATATATTCAGGAGAAAACACATACGCCCATTATGGACAAGCAAGCAAGCAGGCAATGCAAATCTGCACTACAATGAAGTATCACTTCCCACCGGTCAAAAGGGACATCCACAAAATGGGTAAAAACCAGAAAGGCAAGACTGGCCCTGGAGAACAGGGAGCCTTGTTATGCTGATGGGTGGGACGTAAATTTCCAACTGCCTCTCTGGAGGAGTGCATTTTGTTCCCTAAAACAAGTAAACAACAGAGCTACAGAGCCAAGGGCACTTCCAGTCTAGGGAATATACCTTGAGAAATCTGAAAATCAATAAGACACAGCCACCCCAATATTTATGGATGCACTGCTTACAAGAACCTCACCTTGGGTACACCTTAAATATCCCAGGAAAGTTAAAAATTGTTCAAAAATTGTGGTACTTACGTACGATGGAATATCCCTCAGCCATGAAATCAATGTCATAAGACCAGTAGCAGCAAAATGAGTGGATTCAGGTACGATGATTCTATGTGAAATAAGTCACACCGAAAAAGAAACTTATCATAAGATATCACTTATGAAGGTCCTGTAAACATGGCTACACATGAACTGAGTTAGGAAAGAGAACAGAGTCTCACATTTAGAAAACACTCTTATGCCTGCTTAAGGGGGAAGGAGAGGTGGGGTGATGCATAAAACCAGAATTTGATATAAGCACAGGTACCGTTTCAAAAACCAACCATGGAATAGACAAGACCTACACCTTCCTCAGTGAAAGGGACTCAAAATCCCATATTTCCCACAGAGGAATATATCTGACTAGTAAGAATCTTAATACCTATGTACTGATATATCACCGTAAGGGAATCAAGTTTGTCTAGACTGGCATAAACATGCCAGCGAGAATCAGCTCAAACCCACTATAAAAAAATTTTCAAAGAGAAAACAAAAAAACAGGGAAATTCTTTACAAATCCTTCAGGGTCTCTGATGAAACCTGGAATGGCTATGTCTACAATGACAGCTGGATGTGGCATAAGGCTGGACACTCAGTACTGGGAGGAGTGGTTTGACTGGGTGAGCAAATGCAGACCCTTTAAAGCAATAATGCATGGCACCCATTCCATGGGTCCCAACTCTCCAGGTTGAAGGGAATATTACTACAGCTATAACATGCACGGGAAACGTAGAGAATGGACACACTATGAATATGAAAGGTTTCTAAAACTCAACGAATAGTCCCTCTCCTTGTGTGCCACTTTGACTTTACAACTGCTTTACTATCAATCTCCCAACTTGGAGAGACAGCACCTTTAACCTCCTGGTTCTCACAGGTTGCCAATTTGGCAGAGGAAGAAAGGGAAGAGGGAAAACAAATGAGAGAGTAGCTGTTAGGCATTTGGATGGGCACATGTCTCTCTAATTGCCTGGCAGGAAGAAGAATTAACCAAAGACTCATCCCCCTGCTGGGAACCAGTATAGGTCCTGAACCGAAATTTTGGACTTGAGGTCAGCTCACAAAAAACGATTTGATAAATGGAGCTCAGGGGCACAGCAATTCACAAACTGGCAGAGTAATAAAGACAGCTATCGTCCAAAAATCCTTTGAAGAAAGGCAAAGAGGCGGACTTGAAAGCGAGGCAAAATAGCAGGAAACAGATTTCAAGCGGTACATTGGAATCACCTGTAAAGCACAGGAAGAGGGGCACAACTTCGACAATGATGCACTTGGCCCAAAAGGGTGTAGAGTTTTCTCCTGAATATATTCAGGGGAAAACGCATAAGACCTTTTTGGCCAAGCCAGCAAGCGGGCAATGCAAATCTGCAGTACAAAGAAGTATCACTTCCCACCAGTCAAAAGGGACATTGGCAAAATGTGTAAAAACCAGAAAGGCAAAAGAGGACCTGGAGAAAAGGGAGCCTTTTTATGCTGATGGGCGGAATGTAAGTTGCCAACTGCCACTCTGGAGGAGTGCATTATGTTCCCTAAAACAAGTAAATAACCGAGCTACATAGCCAAGCGCACTTCAAGTCTAGGGAATATACCTTGGGAAAACTGAAAATCAATAAGACAGAGCCACCCCAAAATTTAGGGATGCACTGCTTACAGGAACCTCAACTGGGGTACATATTAATTATCACAAGAAATTTAAAAATGGTTTAAAAAACTGTGGTAATTACATACGATGGAATATCCCTCAGCCATGAAATCAATGTCATAAGACCAGTAGCAGCAAAATGAGTGGATTCAGGTACGATGATTCTAAGTGAAATAAGTAACACAGAAAAAGAATCTCATCATAGGATATGACTTATGAAGATCCTGTAAGCATGGCTACACATGAACTGAGTTAGGAAAGAGAACAGAGTCTCACATTTAGAATACACTCTTATGCCTGCTTAAGGGGGAAGGAGAGGTGGGGTGATGCATAAAACCAGAGTTTGATATAAGCACAGGTACTGTTCCAAAAACCAACTATGGAATAGAAAAACCTACACCTTCCTCGGGGAAAGGGACTCAAAACACCATATTTTCCGCAGAGGAATATATCTGACTAGTAAGAATCTTAAAACCTATGTATTGATATGTCTCCATAAGGGAATCAAGTATATCTAGACTGGCATAAACATGGCAGCAAGAATCAGCTCAAACCCACTATAAAATGGAATTTCAAAAACAAAACAAAAAACAGGGAAATTCTTTACAATTCCTTCAGGGTCTCTGATGATACCTGGAATGAATCTATCTACAACTACAGCTTGATGTGGCATAAGGCTGGACAGTTGGGACTGAGAGGATTGGTGAGACTGTGTGAGCAAACACAGACCATTTAAAGCAATAATGCGTGGCCTCCATTCCATGGTTCCAAACTCTCCAGGTTGAAGGGAATATTACTACAGCTATAACATGTACGGGAAACCTAGAGAATGGACACACTGTGAATACGAAAAGTTTCTAAAACTCAAGGAATAGTCCCTCTACTGGTGCTCCAATTTGACTTTCCAACTGCTTGACTATCAATCTCCCAACTTGGAGAGACAGCCACTTTAACCTCCTGGATAACACAGGTTGCCAATTTGGCAGAGGATGAAAGGGACCAGGGAGAACCAATGCGAGAGTAGCTGTTAAGCATTTGGACGGGCACATGTGACTCTAATTGCCCAGCAGGAAGAAGAATTAACCAAAGACTCATCCTGCTGCCGGAAACCAGTATAGGTCCTGAACAGACATTTTGGACTTGCGCTCAGCTCACAAAAAACGATTTGATAAATGGAGCTCAGGGGCACAGTAGTTCACAAACTGGCAGAGTAATAAAGGACAGCTATCTGCCAAAAATTGTTTGAAGGAAGGCAACGAGGTGGACTTGAAAGCGAGGAAGAATCGCAGTAAACAGATTTCAAGAGGTACGTTGGAATCACCTTTCAAGCACAGGAAGAGGGGCACAACTTCGACAATGATGCACTTGTCCAAAAATGGTGTATTCGTTTTCTCCTGAATATATTCAGGAGAAAATGCATACGCCCTTTTGGCCAAGCTAGCAAGCGGGCAAGGCAAATCTGCAGTACCAGGAAATATCCCTTCCCACCGGTCAAAAGGGACATCGGCAAAATGTGTAAAAACCAGAAAGGCAAGAGAGGACCTGGAGAACAGGGAGGCTTGTTATGCTGTTGGGCGGGATGTAAGTTGGCAACTGCCTCTCTGGAGGAGTGCATTGTGTTCCCTAAAACATGTAAACAACAGAGCTACATAGCCAAGGGCACTTCCAGTCTAGGGAATATACCTTGGGAAAACTGAAAATCAATAAGAGAGAACCACACCAAAATTTAGGGATGCACTGCTTACAAGAACCTCAACTTGGGTACAACTTAAATATCGCAGGAAATTTAAAAATTGTTCAAAAAATTGTGGTACTTACGTACGATGGAATATCCCTCAGCCATGAAATCAATGTCATAAGACCAGTAGCAACAAAATGAGTGGATTCAGGTACGATGATTCTAAGTGAAATAAGTCACACAGAAAAAGAAACTTATCATAAGATATAACTTATGATGGTCCTGTAAACATGGCTACACATGAACTGAGTTACGAAAGATTACAGTGTAACTAATCTTATCATAAGATATCACTCATAGCGGGAATGTACACATGACTACACATGAACTGAATGACAAACACAACAGAGTCACACATTTAGGAAACATCTTTTGCCTGCTTGATACGAAAGCCGAGGCGGGGTGATGCATAAAACCACAGTTTTAAATTAGCACAGATACCGTTATATAAACCATGTATGTAATTGACAACACCTACTCTCGGCACAATGAACTGGACTCAACACCCCCTATTCATTGCACAGGAATATGTCTGACTCTATGTATTTTAAAACATATGTATTCTCATGTCTCCATAAAGGAATCATGTGTGTGTATAACGGCATGAACACAGCACTGAAATTCAGTTAAACCCACTTATAAAAATAAATTTCAAAATCAAAATGCAAAAACAGAGAGAAAGTCTTAAAAATTACGTTCAGGGCCTGTGATGCAAGCTAGATTGACCACCTTTACACCCACAGCTGGATGAGACATAAGACTGGACACTTGGGGCTGACAAGGTTTCTGAGTTTGTGTGAACAAAAGAACACCACTTAGGGCTTCCCTTGTGGTGCAGTGGTTGAGTGTCCCCCTGCCGATGCAGGGGACAAGGGTTTGTGCCCCGGTCCGGGAAGATCCCACATGCCGCGGAGTGGCTGGGCCCGTGAGCCATGTCCACTGAGCCTGAGCCTGCGCGTCCGGAGCCTGTGCTCCGCAACGGGAGAGGCCACAGCAGTGAGACGCCCGCGTACCGCAAAAAAAAAAAAAAAAAAGAACACCAGTTAGAGCAATACTGTGTGCTACCCATTCTAGTGGTCCCAACTCTCCAGCTTTAAGGGAATCTTCCTACAGTTAAAACATGCATGGGAAACCCAGTGGATGGTACACTGTGTAATTGGGAAAGTTTTCTAAAAGGTACCTCATTTTTCCTTTTGTCGTGCTCGGCTTCACCATTCCAACTGCATTACTAAAAATCTCCCCACTTGGAGTGTCAGTGCCTTTACCCTCCAGTTATGCACAGTTTGAAAATTGTGCAGAGGATGAACAGGAAGAGGGGAAATAAATGAGAGATTAGCTGTAGGTGTTTGGATGGGCACATGTCACTCTAGTTTCCCATCAGGAAGAATAATTAACCAAAGGCTCAGCCTGAAGCCCTGGAACCAGAGTAGGGCCTAAAGCCATCCTGCGGTATTGCAGCCAGCTCACAAAGAGGCGAGTTGAAAAATGGAAATCAGGGGCACAGCAATTCACGAACTTGCAGAGTTATAAAGGACAACTAACATCCAGAAATATATTGAGGAAAGGCAGTGAAGAGGATTTGAATGCAAGGCAGAATGGAAGGAAACAGATTTCAAGAGGTAGATTGGAGTCATCTTTAAAGCACATGAAAAGCAACAGAATTTCGACAATGTTGCCCTTGGCTGAAAAGGGACTATGTGTATTTTCCTGAATATATTCGGGAAAAAGTGCATATGCGCTTTTTGGCCAAGCAAGCCATCAGGCATTGCAAATCTACACTACAGAGAAGTGTCCCTTACCTCCAGTCAAAAGGGCCATCCACAAATAGTGTAAAAGCCACAAATGCAGGACAGGCCATGGAGAAAAGGGAGTCTGGTTACGCCGATGGACAGGATGTAAATTGCCAACAGCCTCTCTGAAGAACTGTATGTTGTTTTCTAAAACAGAGCTACAGAGCATAGCACACTTCCACTCATGGGCGTGTATTTTGGGAAAACTAAAAATCCACAACACACAGCCAGCCCAAACTTTAGGGCTGCTCTGTTTACAAGAACCTCGACTTCAGTACACTTTAAATATCCCAGGAAAGGAAAAAAAATAGATATAGATGTTGTGGTACTTATATACATTGGAATGTCACTCAGACATAAAAGCAATGTCATAAGCCAAATAGCAGCTTAATGAGTGGCTTTAGGTACGATGATGCTAAGTGAAATGAGCCACAAAGAAAAAGAAACTTATTGTAATATATCACTTATAGAGGAAATGTAAACATGGCTACACATGAACTGAATTTCAAAAGAGAACAGAGTTACACATTTAGAAAACACACTTATGCCTCCTTAATGGGAAAGGTGACGTGGGGTGATGTGTAAATGCAGAGTTTGAAATTAGCACAGATCCCATTCCATATACCAAATATGTAATAGACAAGACCTACTCCTTTCTCAATGAACTGGACACAAAACACCCTATTCACTGAAGAGGAAAATATCTGACTGGTAATAACCTTGAAACCTATGTATTTATTTGTCTCCATAATGGAATCAAGTGTATGTAGATTGGCATAAACACAGATCAATGGAACAGGACAGGAAGCCCAGAGATAAACCTACATACCTATGGCTATCTCATCTATGACAAAGGAGCTAAGGATATACAATGGAGTAAAGACAGTCTCTTCAGTAATTGGTGCTGGGAAAACTGGACCCCTACACATAAAAGAATGAAATTAGAACACTCCATAACACCATACACAAAAATAAACTCTAAATTGATTAGAGATCTAAATATAAGACCAGACACTATAAAACACTTAGAGGAAACCATAGGCAGAACACTCTATGACATAAATCACAGCAAGATCCTTTTGGACCCACCTCCTAGAGAAATGGAAATAAAAACAGAAATCAACAAATGGGACCTAATGAAACTTAAAAGCTTTTACACAGTACAGGAAAACATAAACAAGATGCAAAAACAACCCTCAGAATGGGAGAAAATATTTTCAAATGAAGCAATTGACAAAGGATTAATCTCCAAACTTTACAAGCACCTCATGTAGCTCAATATCACAAAAACAAACAACCCAATCCAAAAACGGGCAGAAGACCTAAATAGACATTTCTCCAAAGAAGATATACAGATTACCAAGAAACACATGAAAGGATGCTGAACATTACTAATCATTAGAGAAATGCAAATCAAAACTACCCTGAGGTATCACCTCACAGCAGTCAGAGTGGCAATCATCAAAAAAATCTACAAAACAATAAACGCTGGAGAGGCCTTTATTGGAGAAAAGGGAACACACTTGCACTGTGGGTGGGAATGTAATTTGATATGAGCACTAGGGAGAACAGTACGGAGGTTCCTTTAAATAACTAACAATAGAAGTACCATACGACACAACAATCCAACTACTGGGCATTTGCCTTGCGAAAACCATAATTCAAAAAGAGTTATGTACAAAAATGTTCATTGCAGCTCTATTTGCGTTAGCCAGGACATGGAAGCAACCTAAGTGTCCATCGACAGATGAATGGATAAAGAAGATCTGGCACATGTATACCATCAAATATTACTCAACCATAAAAAGAAGCAAAACTGAGTTATTTGTAGTGAGGTGGATGGACTTAGAATCTGTCCTACACAGTGAAGTAAGTCAGAAAGGGAAAAACAAATACTGTATGTTAACAGAGATATATGGAATCTAATGAAGAAAAAAAAAGATTTTGAAGAACCTAGTGGCAGGACAGGATTAAGGACACAGACATAGAGAAAGGGCTTGAGGACACCGGAAGGGGGATGGGTAAGCTGGGACGAAGTGAGAGAGTGGCATGGACATAAATACATTACCAAATGTAACACCGATAGCTACTGGGAAGCAGCCACATAGAACAGGGAGATCAGCTCGGTGCTTTGTGACCACATAAAGGGGTGGGGTATGGAGTGTGGGAGGGAGATGCAAGAGGGAGGGGATCTGGTGATATTTGTATATGTATAGCTGATTCACTTTGTTATACAGCAGAAACGAACACTCCATTGTAAAGCAATTATACTCCAATAAATGTGTAAAAGGAAAAAAAAAAAGGAAAGAAAGCCCAAGGATAAACCTACACACCTATGGTCAACTAATCTATGAGAAAGGAGGCAAGACTATACAATGGAGATAAGACAGTCTCTTCAATCATTGTTGCTGGGAAATATGGAGAGCTACATGTAAAAGAATGAAATTAGAACACTCCCCAACACCATACATAAAAATATATTCAAAATGGATTAGAGACCTTAATGTAAGACCAGACAGTATAAAACTCTGACAGGAAAACTTACGAAGGATACTCTGACGTAAATCACAGCAAGATCTTTTTTGATCCACCTCCTATAGTAATGAAATAAAAAAGAAAACTAAACAGATGGGACCTAATGAAACGTAAAAGCTTTTGCAAAGCAAAGGAAACTACAAACAAGACGAAAAGACAACCCTCAGAATGGCAGAAAATATTTGTAAACAAATCAATGGAAAAATGATTAATCTCCAATATATATAAACAACTCATGCAGCTCAATATTAATAAAACAAACAATCCAATACAAAAATGGAAGATCTAAATAGACATTTCTTCCAAGAAGACATAGAGATGGCCAGTACGCACATGAAAATCTGCTGAACATCACTAATTATTAGAGAAATGGAAATCGAAACTACAATGAGGTATCACGTCACACCTGTTAGAATGGGCATCGTCAGAAAATCTACAAACAACAAATGCTGGAGAGGGTGTGGAGAAAAGGAACCTTCTTCCACTATTGTTGGGAATGTAAATCGATACAGTCTCTATGGAGAACAGTATGGAGGTTCCTTAAAAAACTAAAAATAGAATTACCATATAATCCAGCAATCCCACTACTGGGCATATACCCAGAGAAAACCATAAATCAAAAAGACACATTCACCACAATGTTCACTGCAGCACTATTTACAATAGCCAGGTAATGAAAGCAACCTAAGTGCCCACAGACAGACGAATGGATAAAGACATGGTACATATATACAACAGAATATTACTCAGCCATACATAGGAATGAAATTGGGTCATTTGTAGAGACCTCGATGGATCTAGAGACTGTCATACAGAGTGAAGTAAGTCAGAAAGAGAAAAACAAATATTGTATATTAATGCATATATGTGGAACCTAGAAAAATGGTACAGATGAACCAGTTTGCAGGGCAGAGATAGAGACAGATGTAGAGAACAAACATATGGACACCAAGGAGGGAACGCCATGTGAGGGTGGTGGTGGGATGAATTGGGAGACTGGGATTCACATGTGCACACTTATATGTATAAAATACATATCCAATAAGAACCTTCTGTATAAAAGAAATAAATAAATTTTAAAAAAATAAAAATAAATAAATAACATTTAATAAAATAAAACAGAAAAAAAGTTTTTCCCTTCACATAGACGTCTTTATATTAATGCATTATTTCCATGTTTATATCTCCAAAATTAAAAAAAAAAGAGGAATAAATAAAATCTACCTTGAACCAAAAAGAAAAAAAAAAAAAAAAAAAAAAAAACAGAACCCACCAGTGATACAGAGGAAAATCGTATCAGGGCACTTGCTCCAGTGGTAAAAAATTCTTAAGTTGGTCAGAGGTGAGAAAACGTCTCCCATGCCATCAGCAGCACTCCCCCCCACAAGGAGCATCCTCATTGCAAAGCTGGGGGACTGTGTTGAGGCGTCTGTGAGTAAATGTGAGCTGAGCCCCAGTTCTGCTGCAGCTGAACTCTTCCCAC
Organism: Mesoplodon mirus; assembly: GCF_964341445.2. Classification (NCBI taxonomy): domain Eukaryota; kingdom Metazoa; phylum Chordata; class Mammalia; order Artiodactyla; family Ziphiidae; genus Mesoplodon; species Mesoplodon mirus. The sequence goes on from NW_028295632.1 coordinate 60,184, forward strand.
CCTTTCCAGGTAAAACCCCTGGATATGTACAAGTACTTGCAAGCCTAGAGGAAGGGCTGTGAAGCCACACCAGCGACAGCACGCAGGCCGACTTGGTGCCTGCAGGCCAGCCAGGATGGTCCTGGCACCAGATGCCCTTCTGGAAGCTTTCCATTTCCCTGCCTGAGATACCCCTCCTGCCATGGCCCACACTGCTTTTTTACTTCCTCACCTCTGCCTGGGGAGAAAATCCAGCGGCAGGTATGGATGACACATCCTCTTCTTTAGCAGGTGGCGGCCTAGCAACTCCTGCGAAAAGTCCAGCAGAGCCCCACTCACATTGGGCCACCCATAAAGCCACGGCCCCTCACTCCCTACCACCACCCCAGCCCCGACACTGCTGACGGGGCAGAGAATATGGCGTCAGGCACAGCTACAGGGGCTCTTGCTGACTGGTGAGGTGTTTATATTGACCTCAACCCAGGCACACCTGGGTATGGTTGGAAGGCAGTGTCAGGCTGCCCAAATCAGCCAATCCTCACCCCTCAGGGGCTCACAGTTGCAGAAAATGGACCTTGCTAAACGGGCCAGGCCCAAGGAACAGGTGTGGGCCCTAGAGAGTCAGGCTAGACAAGGGGCTGCAGCTGCCGATTGTTTTCTTATCATTTTATCTGGTCCATGAGTGGAAAACAACTTCAAGAAGACCCTATCCTAATGATAGGAACCCAGGAGTCAGGGAGAGGAGTGATGGTGGGTGGAGACAGAGGCCTGGTGCCCTGGCTGCAGTGGAAGTGTCTGGAAGACCAGGCAGAGAGAGGCTGCACAGAGTGATAGCCAGGGTCACAGACCTGTCAGAGCTGCTGTTTGTTAGTTCAAGTCCTGCTCGGAGGTGTTCTGTGTCAGCTGTGAGCGACAGGTGAGCTGGGGGTTCTCTGCAAGGTGGGCTATGTGCACAGTTCCTGTGTGTACAGCCCTGCCGGGGTACCTGCCCAGGGGAGTTCTGTATCTTGGGAAGGGCCTGACTAGGAGAGCCCCATGGGCTGCTGGGTAGCTGCACATGTGAGCTCCATACCCTGGGAGGGACTTGAACACGAGAGCCCCGTGGGCTGTCGGGATGGGTGGTGCAGCCCAGGTGAGCTCCATATCCTGGGATTGGCCTGACCACGAGAGCCCCATGGGCTGCTGGAGACCTGGTAAAGGATATCAGGACAGTTAGTGAAGCCACCGAGGATATACATCCAGTAGCTCCTATTTCCTACACCCTGCTGCTCATTCTACCATCCACCAGGCCATGACATTCTGTATTACACTTCAATGATGCCTTCTTCTGTATTCCATTCATCTCAGAGTCACAATAATTTTTGGCTTGTGAGTGGCAGGACACAACATGCAACACGAGCAATAATGCTGGGCCGTCCTGCCCCAATGGTTCAAAAATCCCCACACCATCATTGGGGAAATGTCCTCTAAAGACCTAAAAGTTCTACCTCTGTAAAAGGGAACCCTCCTTCAATATGCAGATGACATTCTGATCGCCAGGCTTACTAAAGACGCCTCTGAACTACCTAGCCAAGAAAGGATAGAAGGTGTCCAAGAAAAAGGCTCAAATATCCCAGGCTCAGGTGACATGCCTGGGCTTCATTCTCACAGATATATGGAGAAACGCATCCCAGGATAGGGAAGAAGCCATTTGCAGCCTTACCTCTTCTAAAACTAGAAGACAGCTTAGGGGTTCCTGGGGAGGCCAAGGTTTTCTGCATCTGGATCCCTAACTACAGTCTGATAGCTGGGCCTCTACCTGAAACACTGACACGAAAAGATGATGATCTTTTTGAATAGAATCCAGAAGCAGCCTTTCAAGAATGGAAAGAGCAGTCAATTTAGACCCTTGCCCAGGAACTCCCTAATTTAGCTAAACCCTTTGACCTTTACATACCCGGTCAAAGGTTAATTGCCCTTGGAGACTTAGTGCAAAAACTGGGACCACTTGAAATGGAGCAACACAAGAATGCCCTTCAGGTATGATAAACTATGGTCACCAAGGGCTTTGCCCACCGACTCATCAGGCCAGGATACTGGGGTATCTAAAAAGCTAGAAATCAGCAGCCCACAAGGCCAGCTCCCTCCTAAGGGAAAAGGACCCCACGTCGTGATCCTAACCACCCATCATGCCCTGAAGTTTCAGGTGTCGCTCTGTGGACACACTGACATCGAGTGAGGAGGCCCTCCAACTCCAACCTCCAGAGAGACAAACGGGGGCAACGGGCCCCCAAGATGACTCGTGTGACCATCACTTGACCTGGAGTTTCTCTCAGAAAACAACAAGACTGTGCCCCGGAAGAGCAGACTACTGCTTGCAGGACTTACTGCACCCAGAGGGGAGCTAATAAGCTTGGCGGGGGAAACTTATATCACGCTTTCACCATAGAAAACCCTACAGACACCGCGGTGATGGTGGCCAATATGACCGGCTGGACTGCTGGCTACTTCTAAATGCCGTTGACTCAGTGGAGGTCATGGTCCTGGATCACCACTGACCCTGGACTGTCTGGGAGTTGCGCGGGCAGGGTTCTGACACATGGTGCTGTTTGTACATTAATTCAGGGACCTAATTAAAGAAAGCACAGACTACTGGTCAGAGCATCTAGGCTGGCAAAAACCGTCAGCCTAAGGTCGCCGAACAAATGTGGGGTGGGGTGAAACCTGCCACCTCAGCATCTCTGCGCATCTCTTTCCTGGACACTTAAAGGTAATTAGAATCTACAACACATCCAATGCTGGTGATCAGGCATACGGGAAGTGAGGCAGGAGGCCTTGGGACAATCAACCTCACCTGGAGGCTGGTGGGGAGACGTTTTGACCCTCCCCCCAGGTATCAGGGCTGCCACCACAGCATGAAGCAGTTACAAAAGAGGGGTCTGCACCCTCAACACCCCAAGAATGAGTAACGGAACAAAAAGCAAAGGAGTTGTTCGTCTCTGGCAACGTTCATTAAAAATTCCTGTGAGATAAAAAGAGAACCTGGGCAATAAAATAAAGTCTAACCTGATTTTCCTTTGTGCTTTGTCTAATTTCACGTGCTCCTTGGGTTCCGCATGCAGAAGTCCCACACCCGGCACTTCAGACCCGATTTCCTAGTGCAGAATGGCTGGGTCGACACCTCAGATAGAGGGGTCCCATGCAGACTCCACGGCATAGAGCCTGAGCTTCAGCCAACCCAGCCCTCGAGAGCTCCATCCCCTCCCTCACACTGACGCTGCCGGGATCCCTACACAGCAGCCCAGCCCACAGCCCGTGGGGGACTGCACGCTCTCACCTCTCCATTCTGTTTTCAAAATAATGTTTCCTTTGCTTCTGAACCAAACTCAGTCTTGATCTGTTGGCTCCAATGACACTGGGCACGGGGACTCCTGTTGGGGTCCACTCTGGAGGATCAGTAACAGAAATTGAGATCATTGTAACTTCAATGAACAGATGTGTGAGCCAAACTGTAGTTAACATAGAGCAGTGTATAATGCTCGGGTAAAATATGATATTTCTAAGACTTACCTTTGATATTTCCATCACTTTAATATAAGCAAGTTCAGTGAAGACGTCTGTCTTATTTGTCAGGTCAACATTAGAGAAATGAAGTGATTTATTTCCATGGATGTACATCAAATACTCTTGGCTGAAGCTTCAAACTTGTTTTGAATGCTTTTCCATTGAAAAGGATACCTCTCTTTCAGCTCCCCCATTTCTGAGAAGTATAAAATCTTATAATTTATTATTACCAAAGGGGAAAGGTAGGACAAGGGATAAATTAACAGTTTGGGATTAACACATACACACTGCTATGTATAAAATAGATCATTCACAAGGAACAACTGTATAGCACAGGGAACTACACTGAATATTTTGCAATAACCTATAAGGGGAAATAATCTGAAAAAAGAATAGATATTTTTATTGACATCATCTATCAATGACAGATAAAATGTAACCTAAGCAAGGCCGATGGTGAACGCTTCTGATCCTGAAGATTTCAATCATCTAATGTTTGGGCTCTGCCTATTTCTCAAGGCCCTTAATGGACATATGTGTAGCTGTAGCTTAAAAATTCCCCAGTTTGGGGTACGGGGAGGCACTGATTTGGAAAAATCCCTGGTGTTCTCCTTCCATGCACCGGACACTTCCTACAGCTAAAACATGCCTGTCACACCTAGAGGATGGTACACCATTTGATCGGAAAGAGTTTGGAAAAGACACCTCTTCTCCTCATCTCCTGGTGCTCGGGTTCACCCCTCCAGCATCTTTCCTGACAATCTCCTAACTTGGGGATATCAGCACCGTCAACATCCTGTTGCACACAGTTTGGAATTTGTCCAGAGGATGAAGCGGAAGGATGAGAAAAATTTAGAGACAAGTCTTAGATGTTCGGACAGGCACATGCCACTCTAATTTCCAATCTGGAAGACAAATTCATCAAAGGCTAGAATTGCCCACGGAAACAGAATAGGTCTAGAGGAAATCCCGCTGTTTTGTGTCCAGTTTCCAAAAACAAAAGTTGAAAAATGGAACTCAGGGGCACTAAAATTCATGAAACTGCAGAGTTGAAAATATCTATCGTCGAAAAATGTCTTAAGGTAAGTCACAGAAAAGGACTTGTAAGCAAGGGAGAGTGGCAGGAAACAGATTTGAAGAGGTAGAAAGGAGTCCCCATTAAAGCACAAGAAAAGGGGCTCAGCATCGCCAATGATGCAGTTGGCACAAAAGGGCGTATGCATTTTTTCTGAATATATTCAAGTAAAGGCCATACACACGTTTTATCCAACCAAACAGGTGGGCACTGGAAATCAATACTACAAAATGTATCACTTCACATCAGTCAGAAGGGCCATCCACATAAAGTGTAAACACCAGAAATGCAGGACAGGGTGAGGAGAAAAGGGAGCCCTGTGAGGCTGATAGTGGAAATGTAATTTGCCAACGGCCACTCTGGAGAAGTGTATTGTGTTTGCTAAAACATCTACAAGATGAGCTACAGAGCATAGGGCACTTGCACTCATGGGCGTATATACCTTGGGAAAAACAATAATGGACAGTAAACAGGCACCACAACGTTTACCACCTCTCTGTTAAAAAGGGCCTCCACTTGGATATAACCTAAATGTCCCTGGAAGGATAAAATGGATAAAAGAGATGGTTACTTATGTAGAGTGGAATATTACTCATCCCGAAATCAATGAAATAAGGCCAGTTGGAACAACTCTGGAGGAGTTACATACGATCATTCTAAGTGACATATGTCAGAAAGAAAAAGACACATATCATAAGATGTCACTTAAAGGTGGAATCAAACATGGCTACACATGAAATAAACTACAAAACAGAAACATAGTCAAATATGTAGAAAATAGACATAAGGCTGCTAAATGGGAAAGGTGGGGAATGGTGAGGTATTATCCAGGAGGTTGAAATTAGCAAATATACCATTCCAAGTACCAAACTGAATAACTGACAAGGCCTACACGGTACCTCAAAGAACTGCACTCAGCCCACTCAAGTCACTGGACAATAATACATATGACTCGTAAGCATCTGAAAAATAATTTCTTGTTGTCTCACAGTACATGAATCAAGTGGATGTACAGCAGCAAAAAACAAAGCTTTGAAAATCAGCTGTAACCAATATAAAAATAAATTTGAAAATATTTATAAAAACGGTAAGACAGACAAAAATTCTTACAACTTTTGTTGAAGGGCTACGATGTAACATGGATTGAACACATGTAGACCCACAGCAGGATGATATATAACGCTGGAAGCTATGCAGGCTAAGAGATTTTAGAGAGGCTGGGTGAGGAAATGCAGACCTTTTAAAGTAATACTGCCTGGTACCCATTCCATGGGTCCCAAATCGGCAGGTTCAAGGGAATCTTCTGACAGCGAAAACATGCCTGCGAAACCGAGATGAATGTACACCGTGTGCTCAGGAAAGGTGTCTAAAGTGCACCTCATTTTTGATCTCCTGGTGCTGGGGTTCGCCATTCCAGCCACATTACTAAAAATTTCCCCACTTTGAGAATCAGCACCTTTAACCTCCTGTTTCACACAGTTTGCAATTTGTGCAGAGGATAAATGGGAAGGGGGGAACCAATGAGAGATTAGCTGTAGGGGTTTTGACAGGCACATGTCACTCTAATTTCCCATTAGAAGAAGAATTAACCAAAGGCTCAGCCTGCCTCCTCAGAACCAGAATAGGGCCAGAATCAATCCAATGGTTTGGCGGTCAGCTCACAAAAAAAGCGAGTTGCAAAATGGAGCTCAGGAGCAGACAATTCAAAGACCTGCAAAGATATAAATGATAACCAACGTCCAAAAATATATTCAGGTAAGGCAACGAAGAGGATCTGAATGAGAGGCAGAATTGCAGGAAACAGATTTCAAAAGGTAGATTGTACTCACATTTAAAGCATTTGAAAAGCAGCAGAATTTCTAAAATGATGTAGTTGGGCAAAAGGGTGTATGCCTTTTTTTCGTGAATATCTTCAGGCAAAAAACACATACAGAGTTTTTGGCCAACCAACCAAGCGGGAAATGCAAATCCGCACAACAAAGAAGTCTCAATTTCCACTGCTCAGAAAGGCCATCCAAAAAATGTGTACAAACCAGAAATGCTGGAGAGGCCATGGAGAACAGGGAGCCTAGTCACGCTGATGGGTGGGGTATAAATATCCAAGAGCCACTCTGAAGAAATGTATGCTGTTTCCTAAAACATTTAAATACAAAGCCCCCGAGCAAAGGGGACTTCAACTCACGGACATATAACTTGGGAAGACTAAATATCGACAAGACACAGGCACCCCAAAGTTTAGGGCTGCTCTGCATACAAGAACCTCAACTTCGGTACACCTAAAATATCCCAGGAAAAACCGAAATGCATAAATTACTTGTGGTAATTTTGTACAACGGAATATCACTCAGACGTGGAATCAATGTCATAAGGCCAGTAGCAGCATAAAGATTGGATTTAGGTATGATGATTCTAAGTGAAATTAGTCACACAGAAAAAGAATCTATTCATAAGATATCACTTACAGAGGGAATGTCAACATCACAACACATGAACTGAATTAAGAAAGAGAACAGAGTCTCACATTTAGAAAACACTCTTATACCTGTTTAATGGTATAGGAGAGGTGGGGTGATGCATAAATCCAGAGTTTGATATTAGCACAGGTACCATTCCATAAACCAAATAGAGAATATACGAGACCTACCCCTTACTCAGTGAACGGGACTCAAACCCCCTATTCCACACAGAGGAATATATCTGACTAGTGAGAATCTTAAAACCTATGTATTGATTTGTCTACATAAGGGAATCAAGTGTGTCTAGACTGGCATAAACACGTCAGTGAAAATCAGCTCAACCCCATTATAAAAATGAATTTCAAATACAAACAAAAAAACAGCGAAATTCTTACACAATTCCTTCAGGGGTTCTGATGAAACCGGGAATGACCATATCTGCAAAGACAGCTGGATGAGACATAAGGCTGGACACTTGGGACTGAGAGGACTGGTGAGATTGGGAGAGAAAATGCAGACCCTTTAAAGTAGTAATGCATGCCACGATTCCATGGATCCCAAATCTCCAGGTAGTAGGGAATATCACTCCAGTTATAACATGTATGGGAAACCTAGAGAATGGACACCCTGTGATGGTGAAAGATTTCTAAAAGTCTCCTAATTTTTCCGCTCCTTGTGCTCCAGTTTGGCATTCCAACTGCTTTACTATCAATCTCCCAACTTATGAGAGCCAGCCCCTATAACCTCCTAGTTCACACAGTTTGCTAATTGTGTAGAGGATGAAAGGGAAGAGGGAGAACCAATCAGAGAGTAGATGTAGGCATTTGGACGGGCACATGTCACTCTAAATTCCCGTCAGGAAGAAGAATTAACCAAAGCCTCAGCCACCCGCAGCGAACAGTATATCCACCCCTGGAACAAGTATAGGTCCTGAAGCAAAATTGTGGATTTGCGGTCAGCTCCCAAAAATGGGATTTGAAAATTGTAGCTCACGGGGACAGCAATTCACAAACCTACAATTATAAAGGACTACTGTCTTCCAAAAATCAGTTGAGGGAAGGCCACGAAGCTGACTTGAAAATGAAGCAGAATTGCACAAAACATATTTCAAGAGGTAAATAGGAATCACCTTTAAAGCACAGGAAAAGCATCACAACTTCGACAATGATGCACTTGGCCAAAAAGGGCGTATGCGTTTTCTCCTGAATATATTCAGGAGAAAACGCATACGACCTTTTTGGACAATCAAGCAAGCGCACAATGCAAATCCACACTACAAAGAATTGTCACTTCCCACGGGTCAAAAGGGAAATCTGAAAATCTGTAAAAACCAGAAAGGCAAGAGGGAGATGACAAGGGCATGAAGCAATATGATCCAAAGTGTCATGAAGGATTGTGATGACAAGCGCATTGAGCATTGTGATGACAAGATTATGTAGCATATTGCTGACAAAGGCATGGAGCATTGTGATGACAAGTTTCATGGAGCACTCTGATGACAAGTGTCACGGAGCATTGTGATTACAGGGGTCATGGAGCATTGGGATGACAAGGGCATGGAGCATTTTGATGACAATAGTCCCGGATCATTGTGTTGTCAGGTTTCATGGATCATTGTGATGATAGGAGTCATGGAGAATTGTGATGACAGGGGTCATGGAGCATTGTGATGAGAAGTTCAAGGAGCATTGGGCTGAAAACTTTCATGGAGTATTGTGATGACAGGGGCCATGGAGGCTTGTGATGACAAGGTACTGGAGCATTGTGATGAGAAGACCATGGAGACATGTGATGACAAGTCTCATGGAATATTCTGATGAAAAGGGGCATGGAGCATTGTGATTACAGGGGTCTTGGGGTATAGTGATGACAACGGCATGGGGCATTGGGATGAGATGGCCATGGAGCGTTTGGATGACATGCATCATGGAGCTTTTGAAGACAAGGGCATGGAACATTGTGATGAAAAATGCATGGAGCCTTGTCATGACAGGGTTAAGGGAGCATACTGACGACAAGTGTCAGGGAGCATTGTGATGACAAGTGTATTGAGCATTGTGATGACAAAGGTCATGGAGCATTGTGATGTGAAGACCATGGATAACTGTGATGACGAGCGTCATGGGGCGTTGTGATGATAAGTGTTATGGAACATTTTGATCACAAGGATTTGGAGCATTGTGATGACATAGGTCATGGAGCATTTTGATTTCATTGTAATGACAATAGCATGAAGCATTTTGATGATGGACATGGTGTATTGTGATGACAGGGTTCATGTAGCATTGAGATGAAAAGGGGCATGGAGCATTTTGATTACAGGGGTCTTGGAGCATTGTGATGACAAGGGCATGGAGCCTTGTGATGACAAGGCCATGGAATATCGTGATGGCAGGGGTCATGGAGCATTGTTATGACAGGGGTTATTTTGAATTATGATGGCAAGGGCATGGAACATTGTGATGAGAAGGCCATGGAGCATTCTGATGACATGCGTCATGGAGCTTTGTGATGACAAGGTCATGAAGCAATATGATGAGAGCGTTCATGGAGCATTGTGATGACAATGACATTGAGCATTGTGATGAAAAGTTCATGGAGCATTGTGGTGACACATTTCACGGAGCCTTGTGATGATGAGGACATTGACATTTGTGGTGACACAGGTCATGGAGCCTTGTGATGACGGGACACACAGAGCATTGTGATGACTGGTGTTATGTAGCACTGTGATGACAGGAGCATGAATCATTGGTCTGACAAGTTTCATGGATAATTGTGTTGACAGTTGGCATGGCACATTGTGATGACAAGGGAATGGAGCATTGTGATGACAAGGTCATGGAATATTGTGAAGACAGGTGTCAGGGAGCATTGTGATGGCATATTTCATGTTCCATTGTGATGACAATGACATGGAGCATTGTGATGCCAAGTGTTATGGAGGATTGTGATGACAAAGGTAATGGAGCACTGTGACGACAAGGGCTTGGAGCATTGAGATGACAAGGTCATGGAGCATTGTGATGACAAGGGCATGGAGCATTGTGATGACAACGGCCTTTGAGAATTTTGATGAAAAATTTGTGAAGCATTGTGATGACAAAGGAATGGAGCTTGCTATGACAGGGGTCATGGGGCATTGTGATGACAAGTGCATGGAGAATTGTGATGACAAGAGCATGTAACATTGTGATGAGAACTGTCATGGAGCACTGTGATGACAAGGACGTGGAGAAATGTTATGACAAGGGACATGGAGCATTGTGATGACCAGGGCATGGAGCATTGTTATGGCAAGACCGTGGAGCACTGTGATGAGAAGACCATGGATAATTCTGGTGACGAGCATCATGGAGCACTGTAATGAGAAAGGGCATGTAGCATTGTGATGATACGTCTCATGGAACATTGTGATGACAGGGGTCATGGATCATTGTGATGAAAAGTGTCATGGAATATTCTGATGACAAGCTTGTGGAGTATTGTGATGACAAAGCATTTAACACTGTGATGGGAAGTGTCATGGAACATAGTGATGCCAAGAACGTGGAGAATTGTGATGACAGGGAACATAGAGCATTGTGATGACCAGGGCATGGAGCACTGTGATGGCAAGACCGTGGAGCACTGTGATGAGAAGACCATGGATAATTGTGATGACGAGCGTCATGGAGCGCTATAATGACAAGCGGCATGGAGCATTGTGATTACAGGGGTCTTGGAGCATTGTGATGACAAGGGCATGGAGCATTGTGAAGAGAAGGCCATGGAGCATTCTGATGAATGCGTTATGGAGCACTGTGATGACAAGTGCATGGAGCATTGTGATTACAGGTGTCTTGGAGCATTGTGATGAAAAGGGCATGGATCATTGTGATGAAAAAGGCATGGAGCCTTGTCATGACAGTGTTCAAGGAGCATACTGACGACAAGTGTCAGGGAGCATTGTGATGACAAGTGTATTGAGCATTGTGATGACAAAGTTTATGTAGCATAGTGATGAGAAGACCATGGATAATTGTGATTATGAGCATCATGGGTTGTTGTGATGAGAAGTGTTATGGAACATTGTGATCCCAACGGTTTGGAGCATTGTGATGACAGAGGTCATGGAGCCTTTGGATTTCATTGTGATGAAAAGACCCTGAAGCATTATGATAATGGGCATGGTGCATTGTGATGATAGGATTCATGGAGCTTTGAGATGAAAAGGGGGATGGAGCATTGTGATAAAAAGTGTCTTGGAGCATTGTGATGACAAGGGCATGGAGCATTGTGATGAGAAATCCATGGAACATTCTAATGACATGCGTCATGGAGCTTTGTGATGACAAGGGCATGGAGCATTGTGATTACAGGGGTCTTGTAACATTGTGATGACAAGTGTCATGAAGCCTTGTGAATGACAAGGCCGTGGAACATTGTGATGGCAGGGGTCATGGAACATTGTTATGAAAGGTGTAATGGAGCATTGTGATGAGAAGGACAGGAAACATTGGTGTGAAATGTTTCATGGATTATTGTGATGAGAGTGGGCATGGAGCATTGTGATGACAAGAGCACGGAACACTGTGATACAATGATCATAGAGGATTGTAATGACAAGGGCATGGAGCATTGTGATGAGAAAGGCATCGAGCATTGTGAAGACAAGTGTCATGGAGCTTTGTGATGACAAGTGCAAGAGCAATATGATGAGAGGGTTCATGGAGCATTGTGATGACAATGACATGGAGCATTGTGATGTCAAGGGTCATGGAGCTTTGTGATGACAAAAGTCACGGAGCATTTTGATGACAAGGGCGTGGTGCATTGTTATGAGAAGAGCAGGGATAATTTTGATGAGAGGGTCATGCAGCAATTTGATGAAAATTGTAATGGAACATTTTGATGACAGGGGTTATAGAACATTGTGATGCCAGGGATCATGGAGCTTTGGGATGAAAAGGGTCATGGAGCATTTTGATGACAGGGGTTATGGAACATTGTGATGATAAGGGGATGGAGCTTTGTGATGACAGGGGTCATGGAACATTGTGATTACCGGGGTGAGGGAGTATTGTGATGACTAGGGATGGAACATTGTGATATCTCTGGTGAGAGAGCATTTGGATGAAAAGTGCATGGAGCATTGTGATTTCAAGTTTTATGGAGCATAGCAATGACAAGGTTGTGGACCGTTGTGATGAAAAGCATGTGGCACAGTGTGATGACAAGGGTCATTGAGTATTGTTCTGACAAAGGCATGGAGTATTGTGATGACAAGGGTCACGGAGCATTGTCATGAAATGTTTATGGAGCATTGTGGTTACAAAGGTCACAGAGCCTTGTGATGATGCGGGCATGGACCATTGTGATGACAAACATTATGAAGCTTTGTGATGACTGGAGTCACGGAGCATTGTGATGACATGGGTCATGGAGCATTGTGATGACAAGGGCATGGAGTATTGTGATGACAGGGTCATGGAGCATTGGTCTGACAAGTTTCATAGATTATTGTGATGACAGTGGACATGGTGCATTGTGATGGCAAGGGCATGGAGCATTGTGAAGAAAAGGCCATGGAGCATTCTGATGACATGTTTCATGGATCTTTGTGATGAAAAGTGCATGGAGCAATGTGATGAGAGCGTTCATGGAGCATTGTGATGAGAATGACATGGAACATGGTTATGCCAAGGGTCATGGATCTTTGTGATGACAAAGGTCATGGAGCATTTTGATGACAAGGGCATTGTGCATTGTGATGAGAAGGGCAGGGAGCATAGCGATGACAGGGTCATGGAGCAATTTGATGAAAAGGGTCATGGAACATTTTGATGACAGGTGATATGGAACATTGTGATTTCAGGGGTCATGGAACATTTTGATGAAAAGGGTCACGGAGCAATTTGATGACGGGGTTATGGAACATTGTGATGTCAGGGGTCATCGTACATTGTGATGATAAGTGCATGTAGCATTTTGATGACAGGAGTCATGGAATATTGTGATGACAGGGGTGAGGGAGTATTGTGACGAATAGTGATGTAACATTGTTATATCAGTGGTGAGAGAGCATTTCGATGAGAATTGCGTGGAGCATTGTGATGACAAGTTTTATGGAGCATTGTGATGACAAGATTGTGGAGCACTGTGATGACAAGCCCATGGTGCATTGTGATGACATGAGTCATGGAGCATCGTGCTGACAAGCGCATGGAGCATTGTGATGACAAGGGTCATGGAGCATTGTGCTGAGAAAGGCATAGAGCATTGTGATGACAAGGGTCAAAGAGCATTGTATGAAAAGTTCATGGAGCATTGTGGTTAAAAATGTCACAGAGACTGTTGATGACGAGGGCATGGACCATTATGATGACAAACGTCATGAATCATTGTGATGACTGGAGTCACGGAGCATTGTGATGACAGGGGTCATGGAGCATTGTGATAAAAAGGGCATGGAGCATTGTGATGACAAGGGCATGAAGCATTGGTCTAATAAATTTCATGGATTATTGTGATGACCGTTGGAATGGCGCATTGTGATGACAAGGGCATGGAGCATTGTGATGACCAGGTCATGCAGTATTGTGAAGCCCCGTGTCAGGGAGCATGGTGATGACATATGTAATGGCCCATTGTGATGACAATCGCATGAAGCATTGTGATGCCAAGTGTCATGGAGGATTCTGATGACAAATGTAATGGAGCATTGTGATGGCAATGGCTTGGAGCATTGTGATGACAAGGGTCAGGGAGCATTGTGCTGACAAGTGCATGGATAACTGTGATGACAAGGGTCATGGAGCATTCTGATGACAAGCTTGTGGAGTATTTTGATCACAATGGCATGGGGCATTGTGATGAAAACGGCATGGGGCATTGTGATGAACAAGGCATGGAGCCTTTTCGTGACAGGGTTCAAAGAGCATTCTGACGACAAGTGTCAGGGAGCATTGTGATGAGAAGTGTATTGAGAATTGTGATGACAAAGGTCATGGAGCATTGTGATGAAAAGGGCATGGAGTATTGTGATGACAGGCATCATGGAGCGTTGTGATGACAAGTTTTATGGAACATTGTGATCACAAGGGTTTGGAGCATTGTGATGACAGAGGTCATGGGTCATTTTGATTTCTAGGAGCATGGATCATTGTGATGACAAAGGCATGAAACAATGTGATCCCAAGGTTCATGGAGGATTGTGATGACAATGGCAATGGAGTATTTTGAAGACAAGTGCATAGAGCATTGTAATGACAAGGTCATGTAGCATTTTGCTGACAAAGCCTTGGATCATTGTGATGACAGGTGTCATGGAGCACTGTGATGACAAGCGTCACGGAGCATTGTGAATACAGGGGTCATGGAGCATTGGGATGACAAGGGCATGGATCATTTTGATGACAAGTGTCATGGAGCATTGGGCTGAAAATGTTCATGGAGTATTGTGATGACAGGGGTCATGGAGCATTGTGATGACAGAGGTCATGTAGAATTTTGATTTCATTGTGCTGACAATAGCCGGAAGCATTATGATGAAGGGTATGATGCATTGTGATGACAGGGTTCATGGAGCATTGAGATGAAAAGGGGCATGGAGCATTGTGATTAAAGGGGTCTTGGAGCACTGTAATGAAAAGGGCATGGAGCATTTTGATGAGAAGGCCATGGAACATTCTGATGACATGTGTCATGGAGCTTTGTGATGACAAGCGCATGGAGCATTGTGATGACAACGGCCATTGAGAATTTTGATGAAAAGGTCGTGAAGCATTGTGATGACAAATGAATGGAGCTTGCTATGATAGGGGTCATGTGGCATTGCGATGACAAGTGCATGGAGAATTGTGATGACAAGAGCATGTAACATTGTGATGAGAACTGTCATGGAGCATTGTGATGACAAGGACGTGGAGAATTGTGATGACAAGGGACATGGAGCATTGTGATGACCAGGGCATGGAGCATTGTTATGGCAAGACCGTGGAGCACTGTGATGAGAAGACCATGGATAATTCTGGTGATGAGCATCATGGAGCACTGTAATGACAAGGGGCATGGAGCATTGTGATGATACGTCTCATGGAGCATTGTGATTACAGGGCTCATGGATCATTGTGATGACAAGGGTCATGGGGTATTCTGATGACAAGCATGTGGAGTATTGTGATGACAAAGCATTTAACACTGTGATGGGAAGTGTCATGGAACATAGTGATGCCCAGAACGTGGAGAATTGTGATGACAGGGAACATAGAGCATTGTGATGACCAGGGCATGGAGCATTGTGATTGCAAGACCGTGGAGCACTGTGATGAGAAGACCATGGATAATTGTGATGACGAGTGTCATGGAGCGCTATAATGACAAGCGGCATGGAGCATTGTGATTACAGGGGTCTTGGAGCATTGTGATGACAAGGGCATGGAGCATTGTGAAGAGAAGGCCATGGAGCATTCTGATGAATGCGTCATGGAGCACTGTGATGACAAGTGCATGGAGCATTGTGATTACAGATGTCTTGGCGCATTGTGATGAAAAGGGCATGGAACATTGTGATGAAAAAGGCATGGAGCCTTGTCATGACAGTGTTCAAGGAGCATACTGACGACAGTGTCAGGGAGCATTGTGATGACAAGTGTATTGAGCATTGTGATGACAAAGTTTATGGAGCATAATGATGAGAAGACCATGGATAATTGTGATTATGAGCATCATGGGTTGTTGTGATGAGAAGTGTTATGGAACATTGTGATCCCAACGGTTTGGAGCATTGTGATGAAAGAGGTTATGGAGCATTTTGATTTCATTATGATGAAAATACCCTGAAGCATTATGATAATGGGCATGGTGCACTGTGATGATAGGATTCATGGAGCTTTGAGATGAAAATGGGCATGGAGCATTGTGAAATAATGTGTCTTGGAGCATTGTGATGACAAGGGCATGGAGCATTGTGATGAGAAGTCCATGGAACATTCTAATGACATGCGTCATGGAGCTTTGTGATGACAAGGGCATGGAGCATTGTGATTACAGGGGTCTTGGAACATTGTGATGACAAGTGTCATGGAGCCTTGTGAATGACAAGGCCATGGAACATTGTGATGTCAGGGGTCATGGAACATTGTTATGACAGTTGTAATGGAGCATTGTGATGAGAAGGACAGGAAGCATTGGTGTGAAATGTTTCATGGATTATTGTGATGAGAGTGGGCATGGAGCATTGTGATGACAAGAGCACGGAACACTGTGATACAATGATCATAGAGGATTGTAATGACAAGGGCATGGAGCATAGTGATGAGAAGGGCATCGAGCACTGTGATGACATGTGTCATGGAGCTTTGTGATGACAAGGGCATGGAGCAATGTGATGAGAGGGTTCATGGAGCATTGTGATGACAATGACATGGAGCATTGTGATGTCAAGGGTCATGGAGCTTTGTGATGACAAAAGTCTCGGAGCATTTTGATGACAAGGGCGTGGTGCATTGTGATGAGAACGGCAGGGAGCATTTTGATGACAGTGTCATGCAGCAATTTGATGAAAATTGTAATGGAACATTTTGATGATAGGGGTTATAGAACATTGTGATGATAAGGGGATGTAGCATTGTGATGACAGGGGTCATGGAACATTATGATTACAGGGGTCTAGGAGCTTTGTGATGAGAATGGTCATGGAGCCTTGTGATGACAAGGCCATGGAACATCGTGATGGCAGGGGTCATGGAGCATTGTTATGACAGGGGTAATGGAACATTGTGATGGCAATGGCATGGAGGATTGTGATGAGAAAGCCATGGAGCATTCTGATGACATGTGTCATGGAGCTTTGTGATGACAATGGCATTGAGCAATGTGATGAATGCGTTCATGGAGCATTGTGATGACAATGACATGGAGCATTGTGATGCCAAGGGTCATGGATCTTTGTGATGACAAAGGTCATGGAGGATTTTGAAGACAAGGGCGTTGTGCATTGTGAGGACAAGGGCAGGGAGCATTGTGATGACAGGGTCATGGAGCAATTTGATGAAAATGGTCATGGAATATTTTGATGAGAGTTGTTATGGAACATTGTGATGCCAGGGGTGATGGAGCATTTTGATGAAAAGATTTTGGGAGCATTTTGATGGCAGGGTTTATGGAACATTGTGATGTCAGGGGCCATCGAACATTGTGATGATATGTGCATGTAGCATTGTGATGACAGGAGTCATGGAACATTTTGATGACAGGGGTGAGTGAGTATTGTGACGAATAGTGATGTAACATTGTGATATCAGTGGTGAGAGAGCATTTTGATGAGAAGTGCATGGAGCATTGTGATGACAAGTTTTATGGAGCATTGTGAGGACAAGATTGTGGAGCACTGTGATGACAAGCGCATGGTGTATTTTGATGACATGTGTCATGGAGCATCGTGCTGACAAGCGCATGGAGCATTGTGATGACAAGTGTCATGGAACATTGTGCTGAGAAAGGCATATAGGATTGTGATGACAAGGGTCAAAGAGCATTGTGATGAAAAGTTCATGGAGCATTGTGGTTAAAATGGTCACAGAGACTGTTGATGACGAGGGCATGGACCATTGAGATGATAAAGGTCATGAATCATTGTGATGAATGAAGTCACGGATCATTGTGATGACAGGGGTCATGGAACAATGTGATAATAAGGGATTGCAGCATTGTGATGACAAGGGCATGGAGCATTGGAATAATAAGTTTCATGGATTATTGCGATAAGATTTGGAATGGCGCATTGGAATGACAAGGGCATCGAGCATTGTGAAGACCAGGACATACAGTATTGTGAAGACAGGTGTCAGGGAGCATTGTGATGACATATGTAATGGCCCATTGTGATGACAATGGCATGGAGCATTGTGATGCAATGTGTCATAGAGGATTCTGATGACAAAGGTAATGGAGCATTATGATGAGAAGACCATGGAAAATTGTGATGATGAGCGTCATGGTGTGTTGTGATGATAAGTGTTAAGGAACATTGTGATCACAAGGGTTTGGAGCATTATGATGACAGAGGTCATGGAGAATTTTGATTTCATTGTGATGACAATAGCCTGAAGCATCATGATGATGGGCATGGTTCATTGTGATGACAGGGTTCATGAAGCATTGAGATGAAAAGGCTCATGGAACACTGTGATTACAGGGGTCTTGGAGCATTGTGATGACAAGTGCATGGAGCATTGTTAGGAGAAGGCCATGGAACATTCTGATGACATGCGTCACGGAGCTTTGTGATGACAAGCGCATGGAGCCTTGTGATTACATGGTTCTTGTTGCATTGTGATGACAAGGGTCATGGAGCCTTGTGATGACAAGGCCGTGGAACATTGTGATGGCACGGGTCATGGAGCATTGTTATGACAGAGGTAATGGAGCATTGTGATGAGAAGGGCATTGAGCATTGGCGTGAAATATTTCATGGATTATTGTGATGAGAGTGGGCATGGAGCATTGTGATGACAAGGGCATGGAACACTGTGATATATGGGTCATGGAGGATTGTAATGACAAGGGCATGAAGCACTGTGATTAGAAGGGCCTCGAGCATTGTGATGACAAGTGTCATGGAGCTTTGTGATGACAAGGGCTTGGAGCAATGTGATGAGAGTGTTCATGTAGAATTCTGATGACAATGACATGGAGCATTGTGATGCCAAAGGTCATGGAGCTTTGTGATGACAAAGGTCATGGAGCATTTTGATGACAAGTGTGTGGTGCATTGTGATGAGAAAGGCAGGGAGCATTTTGATGACAGGGTCATGCAGAAATTTGATGAAAAGTGTAATGGAACATTTTGATGACAGGGGATATACAACATTGTGATGCCAGGTGTCATAGAGCATTGGGATGAAAAGGGTCATGGAGCATTTTGATGACAGGGGTTATGGAATATTGTGATGATAAGGGGATGTAGCATTGTGATGACAGGGGTCATGGAGGATTCTGATGAGAAAGCTAATGGAGCATTGTAATGACAATGGCTTGGAGCATTGTGATGACAAGGGTCATGGAGGATTCTGATGAGAAAGGTAATGGAGCATTGTGATGACAATGGCTTGGAGCATTGTGATGACACTGGTCAGGGAGCAATGTGCTGACAGGTGCATGGAGAATTGTGATGAAAAGGGTCATGGAGTATTCTGATGAAAAGCTTGTGGAGTATTTTGATGACAATGGCATGGAGCATTTTGATGAAAAAGGCATGAGGCATTGTGATGACAAGTGTATTGAGAATTGTGATGACAAAGGTCATGGAGCATTGTGATGAAAAGGGCATGGAGTATTGTGATGACAGGCATCATGGAGCGTTGTGATGACAAGTGTTATGGAACATTGTGATCACAAGGGTTTGGAGCATTGTGATGACAGAGGTCATGAAGCATTTTAATTTCAAGGAGCATGGAGCATTGTGATGACAAGGGCATGAAGCAATGTGATCCCAATGTTCATGGAGGACTGTGATGACAATGGTAATGGAGTATTGTGATGACAAGCGAATAGAGCATTGCAATGACAAGGTCAGGTAGCATTTTGCTGAAAAAGGCATGGAGCATTGTTATGACAGGTGTCATGGAGCACTGTGATGACAAGCGTCACGGAGCATTGTGAATACATGGGTCATGGAGCATTGTGATGACAAGGGCATGGATCATTGTGATGACAAATGTCATGGAGCATTGGGCTGAAAATGTTCATGGAGTATTGTGCTGACAGGGGTGATGGAGCATTTTGATGAGAAGGTCATAGGGCATTAGGCTGAAAATATTCATGGAGTATTGTGATGACAGGGGTCATGGAGCATTTTGATGACAAGTTCCTGTAGCACTTTGATGAGAGGACAATGGAGACTTGTGATGACAAGTCTCATGGAGCATTCTGATGAAAAGGGACATGGAGCATTGTGATTATAGGCGTCTAGGAGCATTGTGATGACAAGGGCATGGAGCATTGTGAGGAGAAGGCCATGGAGAATTCTGATGACGTGCGTCATTGAGCTTTGTGATGACAAGGTCATGGAGCATTGTGATTTCAGGGGTCTTGGAGCATTATGATTAAAAGGGCATGGATCATTGTGATGAAAAAGGCATGGAGAAGTGTCATGACAGGGTTAATGGAGCATACTGATGACAAGTGTCAGGGAGCATTGTGATGACAAGTGTATTGACCATTGTGATGACAAAGGTCATGGAGCACTGTGATGAGAAGAACATGGATAATTGTTATGATGAGTGTCATGGGGTGTTGTGATGATAAGTGTTATGGAACATTGTGACCACAAGGGATTGGAGCTTTATGAGGACAGAGGTCATGGAGAATATTGATTTCATTGTGATGACAATAGCCTGAAGCATTATGATGATGGGCATGGTCCATTGTGATGGCAGGGTTCATGGAGCTTTGAGATGAATACACGCATGGAGCATTTTGATTACAAGGGTCTTGGAGCATTGTGATGACAAGGGCATTGATCATAGTGATGAAAGGGTCATGGAACATTCTGATGACATGCGTCATGGAGCTTTTTGATGACAAGGGCATGGAGCATTTTGATTAGAGGGGTCGTGGAGCACTGTGATGACAAGTGTCTTCGAGCCTTCTGATGAGAATGCCGTGGAACATTGTGATGGCAGGTGTCATGGAGCATTGTTATGACAGAGGTAAAGGAGCATTGTGATGAGAAGGGCATGGAGCATTGGTCTGAATTGTTTCATGGATTATTGTGATGAGAGTGGGCATAGAGCATTGGGATGATTAGGGCATGGAACACTGTGATACATGGGTCATGGAGGATTGTAATGACAAGGGCATGGGGCATTGTGATGAGAAGGGCATCGAGCATTGTGATGACAAGTGTCATGGAGCTTTGTGATGACAAGGGCATGGAGCAATGTGATGCCAAGGGTCATGGCGCTTTGTGATGACAAAGGTATTGGAGGATTTTGTTGACAAGTGCATGGTGCATTGTGATGAGAAGGGCAGGGAGTATTTTGATGACAGTGACATGCAGCAATATGATGAAAAGTGTATTGGAACATTTTGATGACAGGGGTTATAGAATATTGTGATGTCAAGGGTCATGGAACATTGTGATGATAAAGGGATGTAGCATTGTGATGACAGGGGTCATGGGATATTGTGATTACAGGGGTGAGGGAGTATTGTGACGACTAGTGATGGAACACTGTGATATCTCTGGTGAGAGAGCATTTTGATGAGAAGTTTATGGAGCATTGTGATTACAAAGATTATGGAGCATTGCAATGACAAGTTTCTGGACCGTTTTGATGAAAAGCGAATGGCACATTGTGATGACAAGGGTCATGGAACATTTTTCAGACAAAGGAATGGAGCATTTTGATGACAATGGTCACAGAGCATTGTGATTAAAATGGCATGGGGAATTGTGATGAAAAAGGCATGGAGCCTTTTCGTGACACGGTTCAAGGAGCATTCTGATGACAATGGTCATGGAGCATTGTGATGAAAAGGGCATGGAGTATTGTGATGACAGGCATCATGGAGCATTGTGATGACAAGTGTTATGAGACACTGTGATCACAAGGGTTTGGAGTATTGTGATGAGACAAGTCATGGATCATTTTGTTTTCAAGGAACATGGAGCATTGTGATGACAAGAGCATGAAGCAATGTGATCCCAAGTTTCATGGAGGATTGTGATGACAATGTTAATGGAGTATTGTGATGACAAGCGCATAGAGCATTGTAATGACAAGGTAATGTAGCATTTTGCTGACAAAGGCATGGAGCATTGTGATGACAGGTGTCATGGAGCACTGTGATGACAAGAGTCATAGAGCATTGTGAATAAAGGGGTCATGGAGCATTGGGATGACAAGGGCATGGATCATTGTGATGACAAGTGTCATGGAGCATTGGGCTGAAAATGTTCATGGAGTATTTTGATGACAGGGGCCATGGAGCATTGTGATGACACAGGTCAAGGAGAATTCTGATTTCATTTTGCAGAAAATAGCCGGAAGCATTATGATGATGGGCATTATGCATTGTGCTGACAGGGTTCATGGAGCATTGAGATGAAAAGGGGCATGGAGCATTGTGATTACAGAGGTCTTGGAGCACTGTGATGACAAGGGCATGGAACATTTTGATGAGAAGGCCATGGAACTTTCTGATGGCATGTGTCATGGAGCTTTTGATGACAAGGGCATGGAGAATTGTGATTACAGGGGTCTTGTAGCATTGTGATGACAAGTGTCATGGAGCCTTGTGTTGACAAGGCCATGGAATATTGTGATGGCAGGGTCATGTACCATTGTTATGACAGGGGAATGGAGCATTGTGATGAGAAGGGCATGGAGCGTTGTAATTACAAAGTTTATGGAGCAATACCATGACTAATTTGTGGACCGTTGTGATGAAAAGTGCGTAGAACATTGTGATGGCAAGGGTCATGGAGCATTTTTCTGACAAAGGCATGGAGCATTTTGATGACAAGTGTCACGGAGCATTGTGATGAAAAGTTCATGGAGCATTGTGGTTATAAATGTCACAGAGCCTTGTGATGACGCGGGCATGGACCATTGTGATGACAAATGTTATGAAGCATTGTGATGACTGGAGTCACGGAGCACTGTGATGACTGGGGTCATGGAGCATTGTGATGACAAGGGCATGGAGCATTGTGGTGACAGGGGCATGGAGCATTGGTCTGACAAGTTTCATAGATTATTGTGATGACAGTGGACATGGTGCATTGTGATGACAAGGGCATGGATCATTGTGATGAGAAGGTCATGGAGTATTGTGAAGACTGGTGTCAGGGAGCATTGTGATGACATATGTCATGGTCCATTGCAAAGACAATGGCAGGGAGCATTGTGATGCCAAATGTAATGGAGGATTGTGATGACAAATATAATGGAGCATTGTGATGACTAGGGCCTGGAGCATTATGAGAACAAGGGCCATTGAGAATTTTCAGAACAAGGTCGTGAAGCATTGTGATGACAGGGTCCTGGAGCATTGTGATGAGAAATCTATAGATACTTGTGATAACAAATCTCATGGAGCATACTGATGAAAAAGTTCATGGACCATTGTGATTACAGGGGTCTTGGAACATTGTGATGACATGGGCATGGAGCATTGTGAGGAGAAGGCCCAGGAGCATTCTGAAGACATGTTTCATTGAGCTTTGTGATGACAAGGGCATGGAGCATTGTGTTTAAAGGGGTCTTGGAGCATTGTGATGAAAAGGGCATGGATCATTGTGATGAAAAAGGCATGGAGCCTTGTCATGACAGGGTTCAAGGAGCATACAGACAACAAGTGTCAGGGAGCATTTTGATGACAAGTGTATTGAGCATTGTGATGACAAAGGTCATGGAGCATTGTGATGAGAAGACCATGGATAATTGTGATGACGAGCGTCATGGGGCACTGTGATGACAAGTGTTATGGAACATTGTGATCAAAAGGGTTTGGAGCATTGTTATGACAGAGGTCATGGGGCAGTTTGATTTCATTGTGATGACAATAGCATGAAGCATTATGATGATGGGCATAGTGCATTGTGATGACAGGGTTCATGGATCATTGAGATGGAAAGGGGCATGGAGCATTGTGATTACAGGGGTCTTGGAGCATTGTGATGAGAAGGGTCATGGAGCCTTGTGATGACAAGTCCACGGAACATCGTGATGGCAGGGGTCATGGAGAATTTTTATTACTGGGGTAATGGAGCATTGTGACAGCAAGGGCATGGACCATTGTGATGAGAAGGCCATGGAGCATTCTGAGGACATGTGTCATGGAGCTTTGTGATGAGAAGGGCATGGAGCAATGTGATGAGTGTGATCATGGAGCATTGTGATGACAATGACATGGAGCATTGTGATGCCAAGGGTCATGGATCTTTGTGATGACAAATGTCATGGAGCATTTTGATGACAAGGGCGTTGTGCATTGTGATGAGGAGGGCAGGGAGCATTGTGATGAGAGGGTCATGGAGCAATTTGAGGAAAAGTGTCATGGAACATTTTGATGACAGGGGTTATGGAACATTGTGATGTCAGGGTTCATGGAGCATTATGATAAAAAGGGTCATGGAGCATTTTGATGACAGGGGTTATGGAGCATTGTGATGTCAGGGGTCATCGAACATTGTGATGATAAGTGCATGTAGCATTGTGCTGATAGGAGTCATGGAACATTGTGATAACATGGGTGAGGGAGTATTGTGACGAACAGTGATGTAACATTGTGATATCTGTGGTGAGAGAGCATTTTGATGAGAAGTGCATGGAGCATTGTAATGACAAGTTTTATGGAGCATTGTGATGACAAGATTGTGGAGCACTGTGATGAAAACTGCATGGTGCATTGTGATGACATGTGTCATGGAGCATCGTGCTGACATGCGCATGGAGCATTGTGATGACAATGGTCATGGAGCATTGTGCTGAGAAAGGCATAGAGCATTGTGATGACCAGGATCAAAGAGCATTGTGATGAAAAGTTCATGGAGCATTGTGATGACAAGGGTCATGGAGCATTGTGATGACATGGGCATGGAGCATTGGTCTAATAAGTTTCATGGATTATTGTGATGACTGTTGGAATGGTGCATTGTGGTGACCATGGCATGGAGCATTGTGATGCCAGGTGTCATGGAGGATTCTGATGACAAAGGTAATGGTGCATTGTGATGACAGTGGCTTGGAGCTTTGAGATGACAAGGGTCAGGGAGCATTGTGCTGACAAGTGCATGGAGAATTGTGATGACAAGGGTCATGGAACATTCTCATGACAAGCTTGTGGAGTATTTTGATGACAGTGGCGTGGAGCATTGTGATGAAAACGGCATGGGGCATTGTGTTGAAAAATGCATGGAGCCTTTTCGTGACAGGTTTCAAGGAGCATTCTGACGACAAGTGTCAGGGAGCATTGTGATGACAAGTGTATTGAGAATTGTGATGACAAAGGTCATGGAGCATTGTGATGAAAAGTGCATGGAGTATTGTGATGACAGGCACCATGGAGCGTTGTGATAAGAAGTGTTATGGAACATTGTGATCAAAAGGGTTTGGAGCATTGTGATGACAGAGGTCATGGATCATTTTGATTTCAAGGAGCATGGAGCATTGTGATGACAAGTGTCATGGAGCTTTTTGAAGACAAGGGCATGGAGAAATGTGATGAGAGCGTTCATGGAGCATTGTGATGACAATGACATGGAGCATTGTGATGCCAAATGTCAAGGATCTTTGTGATGACAAAGGTCATTGAGCATTTTGAAGGCAAGGGCGTTGTGCATTGTGATGAGAAGTGCATGGAGCATTGTGATGACAAATTTTAAGGAGCATTGTGATGACAAGATTGTGGAGCACTGTGATGACAAGTGCATGGTGCACTGTGATGACATGTGTCATGGATCATTGTGCTGACAAGCACAAGGAGCATTGTGATGACAAGAGTCAAAGAGCATTGTGATGAAAATTTCATGGAGCATTTTGGTTAAAAAGGTCACAGAGACTGTTGATGACGAGGGCATGGACCATTGTGATGACAAAGGTCATGAAGCATTGTGATGACTGGAATCACGGAGCATTGTGATGACAGGGGTCATGGAGCATTGTGATAACAAGGGCATGGAGCATTGTGATGACAAGGGCATGCAACATTGGTCTAATAAGTTTCATGGATTATTTCAATGACAGTTGGAATGGCGCATTGTGATGACAGGGGCATGGAGCATTGAGATGACCAGGTCATGCAGTATTGTGAAGACAGGTGTTAGGGAGCATTGTGATGACATATGTAATGGCCCATTGTGATGACAATGGCATGGAGCATTGTGATGCCAAGTGTCATGAAGGATTCTGAAGACAAAGGTTATGGAGCATTGTGATGACAATGGCTTGGAGCATTGTGATGACAAGTGTCAAGGAGCATTGTGCTGACAAGTGCATGGAGCATTCTGAGGACAAGCTTGTGGAGTATTTTGATGACAATGGCATGGAGCATTGTGATGAAAACGGCATGGGGCATTGTGATGAAAAAGGCATGGAGCCTTTTTGTGACAGGTTTCAAGGAGCATTCTGATGACAAGTGTCAGGGAGCATTGTGATGACAAGTGTATTGAGAAATGGGATGAGAAAGTTCATGGAGCATTGTGATGAAAAGGGCATGGAGTATTGTGATGACAGGCATCATGGAGCGTTTTGATGACACGTGTTATGGAACACTGTGATCACAAGTGTTTGGAGCATTGTGATGACAGACGTCATGGATCATTTTGATTTCTAGGAGCATGGAGCATTGTGATGAAAAGGGCATGAAGCAATGTGATCCCAAGGTTCATGGAGGATTGTGTTGACAATTGAAATGGAGTATTGTGATGACAAGCGCATAGAGCATTGTAATGACTAGGTCATGTAGCATTTTTCTGACAAAGGCATGGAGCATTGTGATGACAGGTGTCATGGAGCACTGTGATGACAAGCGTCACAGAGCATTGAGAATACAGGGGTCATGGAGCATTGGGATAACAAGGGCATGGATCATTGTGATGACAAGTGTCATGGAGCACTGGGCTGACAATGTTCATGGAGTGTTGTGATGACATGGGTCATGGAGCACTGTGATGACTAGGGAATGGAGCAATATGATGACAAGAGTCCCGGATCATTGTGTTGTCAGTTGCCATGGAGTGTTGTGATGACAGTGGTCAAGGAGAATTGTGATGATATTGGCCATGGAGCATTGTGATGAGTAGGTCGTGGAGCACTGGGCTGAAAATGTTCATGGATTATTGTGATGACTGCAGTCATGGAACTTTGTGATGACAACGGAATGGAGCATGGTGATGACAAGGTCCTGGAGCATTGTGATGAGAAGAGCATGGAGACTTGTTATGACAAGTGTTATGGAGCATTCTGATGAAAAGGGGCATGGAGCATTGTGATTACAGGGGTCTTGGAGCATTGTGATGACTAGGGCATGGAGCATTGTGATGAGAAGGCCATGGAGCATTCTGATGACATGCATCATGGAGTTTAGTGATGACAAGTGCAAGGAGCATTGTTATTACAGGGATTTTGGAGCATTGTGATGAAAAGTGCATGGATCATTGTGATGAAAAAAGCATGGAGCCTTTTCATAACAGGGTTCAAGGAGCATACTGACGACAAGTGTCAGTGAGCATTGTGATGACAACTGTTTTGAGCATTGTGATGACAAAGATCATGGAGTATTGTGATGAGGAGACCATGGATAATTGTGATGATGATCGTCATGGGGTGTTGTGATGATAAGTGTTATGGAACATTGTGATCACAAGGGTTTGGAGCATTTTGATGACAGAGGTCATGGAGAATATTGATTCCATTGTGATGACAATAGCCTGAAGCATTATGATGATGGGCATGGTGCACTGTGATGACAGGGTTCATGGAGCATTGAGATGAAAAGGGGCATGGAACATTGTGATTACAAGGGTCTTGGTGCATTGTAATGACAAGGGCATGGAGCATGGTGATGAGAAGGCGATGGAACATTGTGATGACATGCGTCATGGAGCATTGTGATGACAAGGGCATGGAGCATTGTGATTTCTGTGGTATTGAGCATTGTGATGACAAGTGTCATGGAACCTTGTGATGACTAGGCCGTGGAACATTGTGATGGCAGGGGTCATGGTGCATTGCTATGACAGGTGTAATGGAGCAATTTGATGAGAAGGGCATGGAACATTGGTCTGAAATGTTTCATGGATTATTGTGATGAGAGTGGGCATGAAGCATTGTCAGGATAAGGGCACAGAACACTATGATACATGGGTCATGCAGGATTGTAATGACAAGTGCATGGAGCATTGTGATGAGAAGGGCATCGAGCATTATGATGACAAGTGTCATGGAGCCTTCTGATGACAAGGGCATTGAGTAATGTGATGAGAGTTTTCATGGAGCATTGTGATGACAATGACATGGAGCATTGTGATGCCAAGGGTCATGGAGCTTTGTGATGACAAGTCATGGAGCATTTTGATGACAAGGGCATGATGCATTGTGATGAGAAGGACAGGGAGCATTTTGATGAACGGGTCATGCAGCAATTTGATGAAAAGTGTAATGGAATATTTTGATGGCAGGGGTTATAGAACATTGTGATGTCAGGGGTCTTGGAGCTTTGCGACGAAAAGGGTCATGGAGCATTTTGATGACAGGGGTTATGGAACATTGTGATGTCAGGTGTCATGGAGCATTTTGATGACAAGTGTTATGGAACATTGTGATCACAAGGGATTGGAGCATTGTGATGACAGAGGTCATGGATCATATTGAGTTCTAGGAGCATGGAGCATTGTGATGACAAGGACATGAAGCAATGTGATCCCAATGTTCATGGAGGAATGTGATGACAATGGTAATGTAGTATTTTGATGACAAGCGCATAGAGCATTGTAATGGCAAGGCCATGTAGCATTTTGCTGACAAAGGCATGGAGCATTGTGATGACAGGGGTCATGGAGCACTGTGATGATAAGCGTCACGGAGCATTGTGAAAACAGTGGTCATGGAGCATACGGATGACAAGGAAATGGATCATTGTGATGACAAGGTTCATGGAACATTGGGCTGAAAATGTTCATGGAGTATTGTGATGACAGGTGTCATAGAGCATTGTGATGACTAGGGAATGGAACATTGTGATGACAAGAGTCCCGAATCATTGTGTTGTCAGGTGTCAGGGAGTGTTGTGATGACAGTGGTCATGGAGCATTGTGATGATATTGGCCAATGAGCATTGTGATTAGAAGACCTTGGGTAATTGTGATGTCGAGCATCATGGAGCACTGAAATGACAAGGGGCATGAAGCATTGTGATGACGGGTGTCATGGAGTATTGTGATGACAGGGGTCATGGAGCAATGTGATGACAAGGGCATGGAGCTTTGTGATGACATGTGCATGGAGCATTGTGATGACAAGTGCATGGAGCATTGCAATGTCAAGTGGATGGAGAATTGTGATGACAAGACCATGTAACATTTTGATGAGAAGTGTCATGTAGTCTTGTGATTACAAGGACGTGGAGAATTGTGATGACAAGGGACATGGAGCATTTTGATAACCAGGGCATGGTGCATTGTTATGACATGGGACATGGAGCATTATTATGAGAATGGCCATGGTGCATTCTGACATAAGATATCACTTATGAAGGGAATGTAAACATGGCTACATATGAACTGATTTAGGGAAGAGAACAGAGTATCAGATTTAGAAAACAATCTAACACTTGCTTAAGGGGAAAGAGAGGTGGGGAGATGCACAAAACATAAGATTGATATTAGCACAGGTACCATTCCATAATCCAAAAACAAAAGAAACAAGCCCTACTCCTTCCTCAGTGAACGGAACTCAACATCCCTATTCCCCGCAGAGAAATATATTTGACTAGTAAGAATTTTAAAACCTATGTATTGATATGTCTCCGTAAGGGAACCAAGTGTGTCTAGAACGATATAAACATGGCAGTGAGAATCAGCTCAAACCCACTATAAAAATGAATTTCAAAACAAAACATAAAAACAGTAAAATTCTTACACAATACCTTCAGGGGTTCTGATGAAACCTGGAATGACCGTATCTACAATGACAGCTGGATGTGGCATAAGGCTGGTCACTTGGGACTGAGAGGATTGGTGAGATTGGTTGAAAAAATGCAGACCCTTTAAAGCAATAATGCCTGCCACCCATTCCATGGTTCCCAACTCTCCAGGTAGAAGGGAATATCACTACAGTTATAACGTGTATGGGAACCTAGAGAATGGAAACCAGCTGATGGTGAAAGGTTTCTAAAACTCTACTCCTTTTTTCTCTCCTTGTGATCCAGTTTGACATTCCAACTGATTTACTATCAATCACCCAACTTGGAAAGTCAGCCCCTATAACCTCCTGGTTCGCACAGTTGGCAAATTGTGCAGAGGATATAAGGGAAGACAGAGAACCAATGAGAGAGTAGCTGTAGGCATTTGGACGGCCACATGTCTCTCTAAATTCCCGTCACAAAGAGGAATGAACCAAAGTATCAGCCTGCCCCCCAGAACCAGTATAAGTCCAGAAGCAAAACGGTTGATTTGCAGTCATCTCACAAAAACGTGAGTTGAAAAATGGAGCTCAGGGCCACAGCAATTCACTAACCTGCAGAGTTTTAAAGGACTACTCTCTTCGAAAAATCTGTTGAGGGAAAGCCACGAGGTGGAAGGGAAAATGAGGCAGAATGGCATGAAACAGATTTCAAGAGGTACATTGGAATCGCCTTTAAACACAGGAAAAGCATTACAATTTTGAAAATTATGGAAATGGCCATAAAGGGCATATGGGTTTTCACGTGAATATATTCAGGAGAAAACGCATATGCCCTTTTTGGACAAGCAAGCAAACGGGTAATGCAAATCGGCACTACAAAGAAGTATCACTTCCCACCGGTCAAAAGGGACACCCAAAAAATGGGTAAAAACAAGACAGGCAAGACAGGCCCTGGAGAACAGGGAGCCTTGTTATGCTGATGGGCGGGATGTAAATTGCCAACTGCCTCTCTGGAGGAGTGAATCGTGTTCCCTAAAACAAGTAAACAACAGAGCTACAGAGCCAAGGGCACTTCCAGTCTAGGGAATATACCTTGGGAAAACTGAAAATCAATAAGACAGAGCCACCCCAAAATTTAGGGCTGCACTGCTTACAAAAACCTCAACTTTGGTACACCTTAAATACCCCAGGAAAGACAAAAATGGTTCAAGAAATTGTGGTACTTACGTAAGATGGAATGTCCCTCAGCCATGAAATCAATGTCATAAGACAAGTAGCAGCAAAATGAGTGGATTCAGGTATGATGATTCTAAGTGAAATAAGTCACACAGAAAAAGAAACTTATCATAAGATATCACTTATGAAGATCCTGTAAATATGGCTACACATCAACTGAGTTAAAAAAGAGAACAGAGTCTCACATTTAGAAAACACGCTTATGCCTGCTTAAGGTGGAAGGAGAGGTGGGGTGATGCATAAAACCAGAGTGTGATATTAGTACAGGTACCGTTCCAAAAATCAAATATGGAATAGACAAGACCTACACCTTCCTCAGTGAAAGGGACTCAAAAGCCAATATTCCCCGCAGAGGAATATATCTTACTAGTAAGAATTTTAAAACATATGTATTGATATGTCTCCGTAAGGGAATCAAGTGTGTCTAGACTGGCATAAACATGGCAGTGAGAATCAGCTCAAACCCACTATAAAAAGGACTTTCAAAAAAAAAACTAAAAAACAGGGAAATTCCTTACAATTCCTTCAAGGTCTATGATGAAACCTGGAATGACCCTATCTACAGCAACAGCTGGAACTGGCATAAGGCTGGACACCTGGGACTGAGAGGATTGGTGAGATTGGGTGAGCAAATGCACACCCTTTAATGCAATAATATGTGGCACCCATTCCATGGGTTCCAACTCTCCAGGTTGAAGGGAATATTGCAACAGCTATAACATGTACCGGAAACCAAGAGAATGTACATTTCCAAAAACCTAATACGGAATAGACAAGACCTACACCTTCCTCAGGGAAAGGGACTCAACAACCCATATTCCCCGCAGAGGATTTTATCATACTATTAAGAATCTTAAAACCTATGTATTGATATATCTCCGTAAGGGAATCACGTATATCTAAACTGGCATAAACATGGCTGTGAGAGTCAGCTCAAACCCAATATAAAAAGGAATTTCAAAATCAAACCAAAAGCACCGGGAAATTCTTTACAAGTCCTTCAGGGTCTCTGATGAAACCTGGTATGACTCTACCTACAATGACAGCAGGATGTGGCATAATGCTGGACACTTGGGACTGAGAGGATTGGTGAGATTGTGTGAGCAATTGCAGACCCTTTAAAGCAATAATGCATGGCACCCATTCCATGTGTCCCAAGTCTGCAGGTTGAAGGGAATATTACTACAGCTATAACATGTAGAGGAAACCTAGAGAATGGACACACTGTGAATACGAAAGGTCTCTAAAATTCAACGAATAGTCCCTCTCCTGGTGCTCCGGTTTGAATTCCAACTGCTTTACTATCAATCGCCCAACTTGCAGAGACAGCCTCTTTAACCTCCTGGTTCGCACAGGTTGACAATTTGGCAGAGCATGAAAGGGAAGAGGGTGAACCAATGAGAGAGTAGCTGTTAGGCATTTGGACGGGCATATGTCACTCTTATTTCCTGGGAGGAAAAAGAAATAACCAACGTCTCAGCCAGCCGCCGGGAACCAGTATAGTTCCTGAACCAAAATTTTGGACTTGCATTCAGCACACAAAAAACGAGTTGAAAAATGGAGCTCAGGGGCAGAATAATTCACAAAGTGGCAGAGGAGTAATGGACCGCTATCGTGCAAAAATCTGTTGAGGGAAGGCAACGAGGCGGACTTGAAAGCGAGGCAGAATAGGCGGAAACAGATTTCAAGAGGTACGTTGGAAGTGCCGTTAAAGCACAGGAAGAGGGGCAAAATTTCGACAATGATGCACTTGGCCAAAAAGGGCGTATGAGTTTTCTCCTGAATATATCCAGGAGAAAACAGATAGAACCTTTTTGGCCAGGCAAGCAAACGGGCAAAGCGAATCTACACTACAAAGAAGTATCACTTCCCACCGGTCAAAAGGGACATTCGCAAAATGTGTAAAAACCAGAAACGCAAGACAGGCCCTGGAAAACAGGGAGCCTTGTTATGATGATGGTAGGGACGTAAGTTGCCAACTGCCTCTCTGGAGGAGTGCATTGTGCTCCCTAAAAAAATAAACAACAGAGCTACAGAGCCAAGGGCACTTCCAGGCTAAGGAATATACCTTGGGAAAATTGAAAATCAATAAGCCAGAAACACCCCAAAATTTAGGTTTGCACTGCTTAAAAGATCCTCAACTTGGGACCACCTTAAATATCCCAGGAAATACAAAAAGGGTTTAAGAAATTGTGTAACTTAAGTACGATGGAATATCCCTCAGCCATGAAATCAATGTCTTAAGGCCAGTAGCAGCCAAATGAGTGGATTCAGGTACGATGATTCTAAGTGAAATAAGTCACACAGAAAAAGAAACTTATCATAAGATATCACTTATGAAGATCCTTAAACATGGCTACACATGAACTGAGTTAGGAAAGGGAACAGAGTCTCACATTTAGAAAACACTCTTATGCCTGATTAAGTGGGAAGGAGAGGTGGGGTGACGCATAAAACCAGAGCTTGATATAAACACAGGTACCGTTCCAAAAACCAACGATGGTATAGAGAAGGCCTAAACCTTCCTCAGTGAAAGGGACCCAAAACCCCATATTTCCCGCAGAGGAATATATCTGACTAGTAAGAATATTAAAATCTATGTATTGATATGTCCCCATAAGGGAATCAAGTGTGTCTAGACTGGTATAAACATAGCAGTGAGAATCAGCTCAAACCCACTATATAATGGAATTTCAAAAACAAAACAAAAATACAGGGAAATTCTTTACAATTCCTTCAGGGTCTCTGATGAAACCTGGAATGACCCTATCTACAACGACAGCTGGATGTGGCATAAGGCTGGACAGTTGGGACTGAGAGGATTGGTGAGACTGGATGAGCAAATGCAGACCCTTTAAAGCAATAATTTGTAGCACCCATTCCATGGGTCCAACTCTCCATGTTGAAGGGAGTATTACTACAGCTATAACATGTACGGGAAACTTAGAGAATGGACACACTGTGAATACGAAAGGTTTCTATAAGTCAAGTATTAGTCCCTCTCCTGGTGCTCTGTTTTGATTTTCCAACTGCTTTACTATCAATCTCCCAACTTGGACAGAAGCCCCTTTATCCTCCTGGTTCACACAGGTTGCCAATTTGGCAGAGTAAGAAAGGGAAGAGGAAGAACCAATGAGACAGTAGCTGTTAGGCATTTGGACAGGTACATGTCACTCTAATTTCCCGAGAGGAAGAAGAATTAACCAAAGTCTCAGCCACCCCCTTGGAACAAGTATAGGTCGTGAACCAAAATTTTGGACTTGCTGTCAGCTCCCAAATGACGAGTTGAAAAATGGAGCTCAGGGACACAGCAATTCTCAAACTGGCAAAGGAGTAAAAGACCACTATCGTGCAAAAATCTGTTGAGGAAAGGCACCGAGGTGGACTTCAAAGCGAGGCAGAATAGCCGGAAACAGATTTCAAGAGGTACGTACGAAGTGCCTTTAAAGCACAGGAAGAGGGGCACAACTTCGACAATGATGCACTTGGCCAAAAAGGGCGTATAAGTTTTCTCCTGAATATATTCAGGCGAAAACACATACGCCCTTTTTGGCCATGCAAGCAAGCGGGCTATGCAAATCTGCACTACAAAGAAGTATCACTTCCCACCAGTCAAAAGGGGCATCCGCAAAATATGTAAAAACCAGAAAGGCTAGACAGGCCCTGGAGAACAGGGTGCCTTGTTATGCTGATTGGCGGGAATAAGTTGCCAACTGCCTCTCTGGAGGAGTGCATTGTGTTCCATAAAACAAATAAACAACAGAGCTACAGAGCCAAGGGCACTTCCAGTCTAGGGAATATACCTTTACAAAACTGGAAATCAGTAAGACAGAGTCACCCCTAAATTTAGGGTTGCACTTCTTTCAAGAACATCAACTTGGGTACACCTTAAATATCCCAGGAAAGACGAAAATGGTTCAAGAAATTGTGGTACTTATGTACAAGGAATATCCCTCCGCCATGTAATCAATGTCATAAGGCCATTAGCAGCAAAATGAGTGGATTCAGGTACGATGATTCTAAGTGAAATAAGTCACACAGAAAAAGAAAATAATCATAAGATATCACTTATGAAGATCCTGTTAACATGGCTACACATGAACTTTGTTAGGAAAGAGAAGAGAGACTCACATTTAGAAAACATTCTTATGCCTACTTAAGGGGGATTGTGAGGTGGGGTGATGCATAAAACCAGAGTTTGAATTAGTACAGGTACCTTTCCAAAAACCTAATACGGAATAGACAAGACCTACATCTTCCTCAGGGAAAGGGACTCAACAACCCATATTCCCCTCAGAGGAATATATCTAACTAATAAGAATCTTAAAACCTATGTATTGATATATCCCCGTAAGGGCATCATGTATGTCTAGACTGGCATAAACATGGCAGTGAGAATCAGCTCAAACCCACTATAAAAAGGAATTTGAAAATCAAACCAAAAAAACAGGGAAGTTCTTTACAATTCCTTCAGGGTCTCTGATGAAACCTGGTATGACTCTATCTACAATGACAGCAGGATGTGGCATATGGCTGGACACTTGGGAATCAGAGGATTGGTGAGATTGGGTGGGCAAATGCAGAACCTTTAAAGCAATAATGTGTGGCACCCATTCCATGGGTCCCAACTCTCCATGTTGAAGGAAATATTACTACAGCTATAACATGTACGGGAAACCAAGAGAATGGACCCACTGTGAACACGAAATGTTTCTAAAACTCAACTAATAGTACCTCTCCTGGTGCTCCGGTTTGACTTTCCAATGGCTTTACTATCAATCTCCCAAATTGGAGAGACAGCACGTTTAACCTCCTGGTTTGCACAGGTTGCCAGTTTGGCAGAGGATGAAAGGGAAGAGGAAGAACCAATGGGAGAGTAGCTGTTAGGCATTTGGAGGGGCACATATCACACTAATTTCCCGGCAGGAAGAAGAATTAACCAAAGTCTCAGCCACACGCCAAGAACCAGTATAGGTCCTGAACCAAAATTTTGGACTTGCATTCAGCTCACAAAAAACGAGTTGAAAAATGGAGCTCAGGGGCGCAGCAATTCACAAATTGGCAGAGGAGTAAAGGACGACTATCTTGCAAAAATCTGTTGAGGGAAGGCAACGAGGCAGACTTGAAAGCAAGGCAGAATAGCCAGAAAGAGATTTCAAGAGGTACGTTGGAAGTGCCTTTAAAGGACAGGAAGAGGGGCACAACTTCGACAATGATGCACTTGGCCAAATAGGGCGTATGAGTTTTCTCCTGAATATATTCAGGAGAAAACACATACACCCATTTTGGCAAAGCAAGCAAGAGGGCAATGCAAATCTGCACTACAAAGAAGTATCACGTCTCACAGGTCAAAAGGGGCATCCGCAAAATCTGTATAAACCAGAAAGGCAAGACAGGCACTGGAGAACAGGGAGCCTTGTTATGCTGATTGGCGGGATTAAGTTGCCAACTGCCTCTCTGGAGGAGTGCATTGTGTTCCGTAAAACAAATAAACAACAGAGCTACAGAGCCAAGGGCACTTCCAGTCTAGGGAATAAACCATCGGAAAACTGGAAATCAATAAGCCAGAGCCACCCCCAAATTTAGGGCTGCACTTCTTTCAAGAACCTCAACTTGGTTACACCTTACATTTTCTAGGAAAGACAAAAATGGTTCACGAAATTGTGCTACTTATGTACAAGAAATATCCCTCAGCCATGTAATCAATGTCATAAGGCCAGTAGCAGCAAAATGAGTGGATTCAGGTACGATGATTCTAAGTGAAATAAGTCACACAGACAAAGAAGCTTATCATAAGATATCACTGATGAAAATCCTGTAAACATGGCTACACATGAACTGAGTTAGGAAAGAGAACAGAGTCTCACATTTAGAAAACACTCTTATGCCTGCTTAAGGGGGAAGGAGAGGTGGGGAGATGCATAAAACCAGAGTTTGATATAAGCACATGTACCGTTCCAAAAACTTACTATGGAACACACAATACCTGTACCTTCCTCAGTGAAAGGGACTCAACACACCATATTCCCCACAGAGGAATATATCTGACTAGTAAGAATCTTAAAACCTATGTATTGATATGTCTCCGTAAGGGAATCAAGTGTGCCTAGACTGGCATAAACATGGCAGTGAGAATCACCTCAAACCTACTAAAAAAAGGAATTTCAAAAACAAATGAAAAAATTGGGAAATTCTTTACAATCCCTTCAGAGTCTTTGATGAAACCTGGAATGACCCTATCTGCAACAACAGATGGATGTGGCATAAGGCTGAGACACTTGGGACTGAGAGGATGAGTTAAATTGGGTGAGCAAATGCAGACCATTTAAAGCAATAATGCGTGGCACACATTCCAAGGGTCCCAACTCTCCAGGTTTAAGGGAATATTACTACAGCTCTAACACGTAAGGGAAACCTAGAGAATGGACACACTGTGAATAGGAAAGGTCTCTAAAACTCAACGAATATTCCCTCTCCTGGTGCTCAGGTTTGACTTTCCAACTGCTTTACTATCAATCTCCCAACTTGGAGAGACAGCCGCTTTAAACTCCTGGTGTGCAAAGTTTGCCAATTTGGCAAAGGATGAAAGGGAAGAGGGAGAACGAATGAGAGAGTAGCTGTTAGGCATTTGGAGGGGCACATGTCACTCTTATTTCCAGGGTGGAAGAAGAATTAACCAAAGTCTCAGACACCCACGCGGAACCAGTATAGGTACTGAACCAAAATTTTGGACATGCGTTCAGCTCACAAAAAACGAGTTAAAAATGGAGCTCAGGATCACAGCAATTCACAAACAGGCAGAGTAATAAAGGACAACTATCGTCCAACAATCTGTTGAGGGAAGGCAACGAGGCGGACTTGAAAGTGAGGCAGAATAGCAGGAAACAGATTTCAAGAGGTACATTGGAATCGCCTTTAAAGCACAGGAAGAGGGGCACAACTTCGACAATGATGCACTTGGCCAAAAAGGGCGTATGCGTTTTGTCCTGAATATATTCAGGAGAAAAAACATACGCCCTTTTTGCCAAGCAAGCAAGCGGGCAATGCAAATCTGCACTGCAAAGAAGTATCATTTCCCACCAGTCAAAAGGGATATCCACAAAATGGGTAAAATTCAGAAAGGCAAGACAGGCCCTGGAGAACAGGGAGCCTTGTTATGCTGATGGGCGGGATGTAAATTGCCAACTGCCTTTCTGGAGGAGTGCATTGAGTTCCCTAAAACAAGTAAACAACAGAGCTACAGAGCCAAGGGCACGTCCAGTCTAGGGAATATACATTGGGAAAACTGAAAATCAATAAGACAGAGCCACACCAAAATTTAGGGCTGCACTGCTTACAAGAACCTCAACTTGGGTACACCTTAAGTATCCCAGGAAAGATAAAAATGGTTCAAAAAACTTTGGTACTTACGAACGTTGGAATATCCCTCAGCAATGAAATAAATATCATAAGACCAGTAGCAGCAAAATGAGTGGATTCAGCTACGATGATTCTAAGTGAAATAATTCACACAGAAAAAGAAACTTATCATAAGATATCACTTATGAAGATACTGTAAACATGCCTACACATGAACTGAGTTAGGAAAGAGAAGAGAGATTCACATTTAGAAAACATTCTTATGCCTGCTTAAGGGGGAAGGAGAGGTGGGGTGATGCATAAAACCAGAGTTTGATATAAGCACAGGTACTGTTCCAAAAACCAACTATCGAATAGACAAGACCTACACCTTCCTCAGGGAAAGGGACTCAAAACCCCATATTTCCCGCAGAGGAATATATCTGACTAGTAAGAATCTTAAAACCAATGTATTGATATGTCTCCAAAAGGGAATCAAGTGTGTCTAGACTGGCATAAACATGGCAGCGAGAATCGGCTCCAACCCACTATAAAAAGGAATTTGAAAAAAAAAAAGGAAATTCTTTACAATTCCTTCAGGGTTTCTGATGAAACCTGGAATGACCCTATCTACAATGACAGCTGGATGTGGCATAAGGCTGGACACATGAGACTGAGAGGATTGGTGAGATTGGGTGAGCAAATGCAGACCCTTTATAGCAATAATGCATGGCACGCATTCCATGGGTCCCATGTCTCCAGGTTGAAGGGAATATTACTACAGCTATAACATGTACGAGAAACCTAGAGAATGGACACACTGTGAATACGAAAGGTCTCTAAAACTAAATGAATAGTCCCACTCCTGGTGCTCCGGTTTGACTTTCCAACTGCTTTACTATCAATCTCCATACTTGGAGAGACAGCACTTTTAACCTCGTGGTTCACACAGGTTGCCAATTTGGCAGAGGATGAAAGGGAAGAGGGAGAACCAATGAGAGAGTAGCTGTTAGGCATTTGGACGGGCACATGTCACTCTTATTTCCTAGGAGGAAGAAGAATTAAGCAAAGTCTCAGCCACCCACCTGGAACCAGTATAGGTCCTTAACCAAAATATTGGACTTGCGTTCAGCTCATAAAAAAATGAGTTAAATAATGTAGCTCAGGGGCACAGCAATTCACAAACAGGCAGAGTAATAAAGGACAACTATCATCGAAAAATCTGTTGAGGGAAGGCAACGAGGCAGACTTGAAAGCGAGGCAGAATAGCAGGAAACAGATTTCAAGAGATACGTAGGAATCGCCTGTAAAGCACATGAAGAGGGGCACAACTTCGACAATGATGCACTTGGCCAAAAAGGGCATATGTGTTTTGTCCTGAATATATTCCGGGGAAAACACATATACCTGTTATCGCCAAGCAAGCATGTGGGCAATGCAAATCTGCACTAAAAAGAAGTATCACTTCCCACGGGTCAAAAGGGACATCCACAAAATATGTAAAAACCAGAAAGGCAAGACAGGCCCTGGAGAACAGGGAGCCTTGTTATGCTGATGGGCAGGATATAAATTGCCAACTGCCTCTCTGGAGGAGTGCATTGTGTTCCCTAAAACAAGTAAACAACAGAGCTACAGAGCCAAGGGCACTTCCAGTCTAGGGAATATACCTTGGGAAACCTGAAAATCAATAAGACAGAGCCACCCCAAAATATATGGCTGCACTGCTTACAAGAACCTCAACTTGGTTACACATTACGTATCCCAGGAAAGATAAAAATGGTTCAAAAAATTGTGGTACTTACGTACGATGGAATATCCCTCAGCCATGAAATCAATATCATATGACCATTAGCAGCAAAATGAGTGGATTCAGGTACGATGATTCTAAATGAAATAAGTCACACAGAAAAATAAACGTATCATAAGATATCACTTATGAAGATCCTGTAAACATGGCAACACATGAACTGAGTTAGGAAAGAGAACAGAGTCTCACATTTAGAAAACACTCTTATGCCTGCTTAAGGGGGAAGGAGAGGTGGGGTGATGCATAAAACCCGAGTTTGATATAAGCACAGGTACCGTTCCAAAAACCAACTATGGAATAGACAAGACCTACACCTTCCTCAGTGAAAGGGACTCATAACCCAGTATTTCCCGCAGAGGAATATATCTGACTAGTAAGACTCTTAAAACCTATGTATTGATATGTCTCCATAAGGGAATCAAGTGTGTCTGGACTGGCATAAACATGGCAGCGATAATCAGCCCAAAACCACTCTAAAAAGAATTTGAAAAACAACAAAAAAAGGGAAATTCTTTACAATTCCTTCAAGGATTCTGATGAAACCTGGAATGACCCTATCTACAACGACAGCTGGATGTGGCATAAGGATGGACACATGGGACTGACTGGATTAGTGAGATTGGGTGAGCAAATGCACACCATTTAAATCAATAATGCATGGCACCCATTCCATGGGGCCAATGTGTCCAGGTTTAAGAGAATATTACAACAGCTCTAACATATACGGGAAACCTAGGGAATGGACACACTGTGAATACAAAAGGTCTCTAAAACTCAAGGAATACTCCCCCTCCTGGTGCTCCGGTTTGAATTTCCAACTGCTTTACTATCAATCTCCCAGCTCTGAGAGACAGCCCCTTTAACCTCCTGGTTTGCACAGGTTGCCAATTTGGCAGAGGATGAAAGGGAAGAGGGAGAACCAATGAGAGAACAGGTTTTAGGCATTTGGACGGGCACATGCCACTCTTATTTGCCGGGAGGAAGAAGAATTAACCAAAGTCTCAGCCACCCAACGCGAACCAGTATAGGTCCTAAACCAAAATTTTGGACTTGCTTTCAGCTCACAAAAAAAGAGTTAAAACTGGAGCTCAGTATCAGAGCAATTCACAAACTGGCAGATTAATAAAGGAAAACTATAGTCCAAAAATCTGTTGAGGGAAGGCAACGAGGCAGACTTGAAAGCTAGGCAGAATAGCAGGAAACAGATTTCAAGAGGTACGTTGGAATCGCCTTTAAAGCATAGGAAGAGGGGCACAACTTCGACAATGATGCACTTGGCCAAAAATGGCGTATGCATTTTCTCCTGAATATATTCAGGAGAAAACGCATACGACCATTTTGGCCAAGCAAGCAAGCGGGTAATGCAAATATGCCCTACAAAGAAGTATCACTTCCCACCAGTCAAAAGGGACATCCACAAAATGGGTAAAATTCAGAAAGGCAAGACAGGCCCTGGAGAAAAGGGAGCCTTGTTATGATGATGGGCAGGATGTAAATTGCCAACTGCCTCTCTGGAGGAGTGCATTGTGTTCCCTGATACAAGTAATCAACAGAGCTACAGAGTCAAGGGCACTTCCAGTCTAGGGAATAAACCTTGGGAAAACTGAAAATCAATAAGACAGAGCCACCCCAAAATTTAGGGCTGCACTGCTTACAAGAACCTCAACTTGGGTACACATTAAATATCCCAGGAAATATAAAAATGGTTCAAAAAATTGTGGTACTTACGTACGATGGAATATCCCTCAGCCATGAAATCAATGTCATACGACCAGTAGCAGCAAAATGAGTGGATTCAGGTACGATGATTCTAAATGAAATAAGTCACACAGAAAAAGAAACTTATCATAAGATATCACTTATGAAGATCCTGTAAACATGGCTACACATGAACTGAGTTAGGAAAGAGAACAGAGTCTCACATTTAGAAAATACTCTTATGCCTGCTTAAGGGGGAAGGAGAGGTGGGGTGATGCATAAAACCAGAGTTTGATATAAGCACAGGTACCGTTCAAAAACCAACTATGGAATAGACACGACCTACACCTTCCTCAGTGAAAGGGACTCAAAACCACATATTTCCCGCAGAGGAATATATCTGACTAGTAAGAATCTTAAAAACTATGTATTGATATGTCTCCATAAGGGAATCAAGTGTGTCTAGACTGGCATAAACATGGCAGCGACAATCAGCTCAAACCCACTATAAAAAGGAATTTGAAAAACAAAAAAAATGGAAATTCTTTACAATTCCTTCAGGGTCTCTGATGAAACCTGGAATGACGCTATCTATAATGACAGCTGGATGTGGCATCAGGCTGAACACATGGGACTTAGAGGATTTGTGAGATTGGGTGAGCAAATGCACACCCTTTAATGCAATAATGCATGGCAGCCATTCCATTGGTCACAACTCTCCAGGTTGAAGGGAATATTACTACAGCTATAACATGTACAGGAAACCTAGATAATGGACACACTGTGAATATGAAAGGTCTCTAAAACACAAGGAATAATCCCTCTCCTTGGGCTCCAATTGGACTTCCCAACTGCTTTACTATCAATCTCCCAACTTGTAGAGACAGCACCTTTAACCTCCTGGTGTACACATGTTGCCAATTTAGCAAAGGATGAAAGGCAAGAGGGAGAACCAATGAAAGAATAGCTATTAGACATTTGGACGGGCACATGTCTTTCTTATTTCCCGGGAGGAAGAAGAATTAACCAAAGTCTCAGCCACCCACCAAAAACCAGTATAATTCCTGAACCAAAATATTGGACTTGCGTTCAGCTCACAAAAAAACGAGTTAAAAAATGGAGCTTCGGGACACAACAATTAACAAACTGGTAGAGTAATAAAGGGCAACTATCGTCCAAAAATCTCTTGAGGGAAGTCAACCAGGCGGACTTGAAAGCGAGGCAGAATAGCAGGAAACAGATTTCAAGAGCCACGTTGGAATCGCCTTTAAAGCACAGGAAGATGGACAGAACTTCGACAATGATGCACCTGGCCACAAATGGCGTATGTGTTTTCTCCTGAATATATTCAGGAGAAAACGCATACGCCATTTTTGGCCAAGCAAGCAAGCGGGCAATGCAAATCTGCACTAAAAAGTAGTATCACTTCCCACCAGTCAAAAGGGACATCCACAAAATGGGTAAAAACCAGAGGCTAGACAGGCCCTGGAGAACAGGGAGCCTTGTTATGCTGATGGGCGGGATGTAAATTGCCAACTGCCTGACTGGAGGAGTGCATTGTGTTCCCTAAAACAAGTAAACAAGAAAGCTACAGAGCCAAGGGCACTTCCAGTCTAGGGAATATACCTTGGGAAAACTGAAAATCAATAAGACAGAGCCACCTTCAAATTTAGGGCTGTACTGCTTACAAGAACCTCAACTTGGGTACACATTAAATATCCCAGGAAATATAAAAATGGTTCAAAAAATTGTGGTACTTACATACGGTGGAATATCCCTCAGCCATGAAATCAATGTCATAAGACCAGTAGCAGCTAAATGAGTGGATTCAGGTACGATGATTCTAACTGAAATAAGTCACACAGAAAAAGAAACTTATCATAAGATATCACTTATGAAGATCCGGTAAACATGGCTACATATGAACTGAGTTAGGAAAGAGAACAGAGTCTCACATTTAGAAAACACTCTTATGCCTGCTTAAGGTTGGAAGGAGAGGTGGGGTGATGCATAAAACCAGAGTTTGATATAAGCACATGTACCATTCAAAAACCAACTATGGAATAGACAAGACTTATACCTTCCTCAGTGAAAGGGATTCAAAACACCATATTTACCACAGAGGAATATATTGGATTAGTTAGAATCTTAAAACCTATGTATTGATATGTCTCCGTAAGGGAATCAAGTGTGTCTAGACTGGCATAAACATGGCAGCGAGAATCATCTCAAACCCACTGTAAAAGGGAATTTCAAAAACAAAACAACAAAACAGGGAAATTCTTTACAATTCCTTCAGGGTCTCTGATGAAACCTGGAATGACCCTATCTACAATGACAGCTGGATGTGGCATAAGGCTGGACACAGGGGACTGAGAGGATTGGTGAGATTGGGTGAGCAAATGCAGACCCTATAAAGCAATAATGCATGGCAACCATTCCATGGGTCCCAACTCTCCAGGTTGAAGAGTATATTACTACAGCTATAAAATGTACGGGAAACCTAGAGACTGGACACTCTGTGAATACAAAAGGTCTCTAAAACTCAATGAATAGTCCCTCTCCTGTTGCTCAGGTTTGACTTTCCAACTGCTTTACTATCAATCTCCCAGCTTGGAGAGACTGCACTTTTAACCTCCTGTTTCACACAGGTTGCCAATTTGGCAGAGGATGAAAGGGAAGAGGGAGAACCAATGAGAGAGTAGCTGTTAGGCATTTGGACGGGCACATGTCACTCTTATTTCCCGGGAGGAAGAAGAATTAACCAAAGTCTAAGCCACCCACCGAGAACGACTATCGGTCCTGAACCAAAATATTGGACTTGCGTTCAGCTCACAATAAACGAGTTAAATTATGGAGCTCAGTGGCACAGCAATTCAAAAACTGGTAGAGTAATAAAGGACAACTATCGTACAAAAATCTGTTGAGGGAAGGCAACGAGGCGGAGTTGAAAGCGAGGCAGAATAGAAGGAAACAGATTTCAACAGGTATGTTGGAATCGCTTTTAAAGCACAGGAAGAGGGGCACAACTTCAAAAATGATGCACTTGGCCA
Source organism: Mesoplodon mirus (assembly GCF_964341445.2). Classification (NCBI taxonomy): domain Eukaryota; kingdom Metazoa; phylum Chordata; class Mammalia; order Artiodactyla; family Ziphiidae; genus Mesoplodon; species Mesoplodon mirus. The sequence continues at coordinate 104,985 of NW_028295632.1, forward strand.
AAAAGGGCATATGCGTGTTCTCCTGAGTATATTCAGGAGAAAACGCATACGCCCTTTTTGGCCAAGCAAGCAAGCGGGCAATGCAAATCTGCACTACAAAGAAGTATCACTTCCCACAGGTCAAAAGGGATATCCACAATATGGGTAAAAAGCAGAAAGGCAAGACAGGGCCTGGAGAACAGGGAGCCTTGTTATGCTGATGGGCGGGAAGTAAATTGCCAATTGCCTCTCTGGAGGAGTGCATTTTGTTCCCTAAAAGAAGTAAACAACAGAGCTACAGAGATAAGGGCACTTCCAGTCTAGGGTATATACCTTGGGAAAACTTAAAATCAGTAAGACAGAGCCCCCCCAAAATTTAGGGCTGCACTGCTTACAAGAACCTCAAGTAGGCTACACCTTAAATATCCCAGGAAAGACAAAAATTTTTCAAGAGATTGTGGTAATTACATATGATGGAATATTTATCTGCCATGAAATCAATGTCATCAGGCCAGTAGCAGCAAATTTAGTGGATTCAGTTACGAGGATTCTAAGTGAAATTAGTCACAGTGTAAAATAAACTTATCATAAGATATCACTTATGAAGGTCATGTAAACATGGCTACACATGATCTGAGTTAGTAAAGAGAAGAGAGTCTCACATTTAGAAAACACTCTTACACCTGCTTAAGGGGTAAGGAGAGGTGGGGTGTTGCATAAAACCAGAGTTTGATACTAGTAAAGGCTCCATTCCAGAAACCAAATACAGAATAGAAAAGATCTACACCTTCCTCACTGAAAAGGAATAAACACCCCATACTTCACTCAGAGGAATATATCTGACTAGTAAGAATCTTCAAACATATATATTGATATGTCTCCGTAAGGGATCAAGTGTGTCTAGACTGGCATAAAATGCAGAGGGAATCAGCTCAAACTCACTATAAAAAGGAATTTCAATAACAAAACAACAAAACAGGGAAATTCTTTACAATTCCTTCAGGGTCTCTGATGAAACCTGAAATGAACCTATCTACAACTACAGCTTGATTTGGCATAATGCAGGACATTTGGGACTGAGAGGATTGGTGAGACTGGGTGAGCAAATACAGACCATTTAAAGCAATAATGCATGGCCTCCATTCCATGGTTCCAAACTCTCCAGGTGGAAGGGAATATTACTACAGCTATAACATGTACGGGAAACCTAGAGAATGGACACACTGTGTATACGAAAGGTTTCTAAAACTCAACTAATTGTCCCTCTCCTGGTGCTCCAATTTGACTTTCCAACTGCTTTACTATCAATCTCTCAACTTGGAGAGACAGCCCCTTTAACCTCCTGGATAACAAAGGTTGCCAATTTGGCAGAGGATGAAAGGGAACTGGGAGAACCAATGAGAGAGTAGCTGTTAGGCATTTGGACGGGCATATGTCACTCTAATTGCCCGGCAGGAAGAATAATTAACCAAGGACTCATCCCCCTGCCGGGAACCAGTATAGGTCCTGAACCGAAATTTTGGACTTGTGGTCAGCTCACAAAAAACGATTTGATAAATGGAGCTCAGGGGCGCAGCAATTCACAAACTGGCAGAGTAATAAAGGACAACTATCGTCCAAAAATATTTTGAAGGAAGGCAATGAGGCGGACTTGAAACCGAGGCAGAATTGCAGGAAACAGATTTCAAGAGGTACGTTGGAATCACCTGTAAAGCACAGGAAGAGGGGCACAATTTCGACAATGATGCACTTGGCCAAAAATGGTTTATTCGTTTTCTCCTGAATATATTCTGGAGAAAACGCATACACACTTTTTGGACAAGCAAGCAGGCGGGCAATGAAAATCTGCATTACAAAGAAGTATACCTTCCCACCGGTCAAAAGGGACATCGGCAAAATGTGTAAAAACCAGAAAGGCAAGAGAGGGCCTGCAGAACAGGGAGCCTTGTTATGCTGATGGGCGGGATGTAAGGTGGCAACTGCCTCTCTGGAGGAGTGCACTGTGTTCCCTAATACAACTAAACAACAGAGCTACATAGTGAAGGGCACTTCCAGTCTAGGGAATATACCTTGGGAAAACTGAAAATCAATAAGACACAGCCACCCCAAAATTTAGGGATGCACTGCTTACAAGAACCTCAACTTGGGTACACTTTAAATATCCCAGGAAACTTAAAAATTGTTCAAAAATTTGTGCTACTTACGTACGATGGAATATCGCTCAGCCATGAAATCCATGTCATAAGACCAGTAGCAGCAAAATGAGTGGATTCAGGTATGATGATTCTAAGTGAAATAAGTCACACAGAAAAAGAATCTTATCATACAATATCACTTAAGAAGATCCTGTAAACATGGCTACACATGAAGTGAGTGAGGAAAGAGAAAAGTGTCTCACATTTAGAAAACTCTCTTATGCCTGCTTAAGGGGGAAGGAGAGGTGGGGTGATGCATAAAACCAGAGTTTGATAAAAGCACAGGTACCGTTCCAAAAACCAACTATGGAATAGAGAAGACCTACAACTTCCTCGGGGAAAGGGACTCAAAAACGTATATTTTCTGCAGAGGAATATATCTGACTAGTAAGAATCTTAAAACCTATGTATTGATATGTCTCCGTCAGGGAATCAAGTGTGTCTAGACTGGCATAAACACGGCAGTGAGAATCAGCTCAAACCCACTATAAAAAGGAATTTCAATAACAAAACAACAAAACAGGGAAATTCTTTACAATTCCTTCAGGGTCTCTGATGAAACGTGGAATGAACATATCTACAACTACAGATTGATGTGGCATAAGGCTGGACACTTGGGACTAAGAGGATTGGTGAGACTGGGTGAGCAAACACAGACCGTTTAAAGAAATAATGCATGGCCTCCATTCCATGGTTCCAAACTCTCCAGGTTGAAGGGAATATTACTACAGCTATAACATGTACGGGAAACCTAGAGAATGGACACACTGTGTATACGAAAGTTTTATAAAACTCAACTAGTTTTCCCTCTCCTGGTGCTCCAGTTTGACTTTGCAACTGCTTTACTATCAATCTCCCAACTTGGAGAGACAGCCCCTTTAATCTCCTGGATAACACAGGTTGCCAATTTGGCAGAGGATGAAAGGGAACAGGGAGAACCAATGAGAGAATAGCTGTTAGGCATTTGGACGGGCACATGTCACTCTAATTGCCTGGCAGAAAGAAGAATTAACCAAAGACTCATCCCCCTGCCGGGAACCAGGATAGTTCTTGAACCGAAAATTTGGACTTGCGGTCAGCTCACAAAAAACGATTTGATAAATGGAGCTCAGGGGCACAGCAATTCACAAACTGGCAGTGTAATAAAGGACAACTATCGTCCAAAAATCTTGTGAAGGAAGACAACGAGGCGGACTTGAAAGCGAGGCAGAATAGCAGGAAAAAGATTTCAAGGGGTACTTTGGCATCACCTGTAAAGCACAGGAAGAGGGGCACAACTATGACAATGATGCACTTGGCCAAAAATAGTGTATGTGTTTTCTCCTGAATATATTCAGGAGAAAACACATACGCCCTTTTTGGCCAAGCCAGCAAGCAGGCAATGCAAATCTGCAGTACAAAGAAGTATCACTTCCCACCAGTCAATAGGGACATCCACAAAATGTGTAAAAACCAGAAAGGCAAGAGAGGACCTGAAGAACAGGGAGCCTTGTTATGCTTATGGGTGGAATGTAAGTTGCCAACTGCCTCTCTGGAGGAGTGCATTGTGTTCCCCCAAAAAAGTAAACAACAGAGCTACAGAGCCAAGGGCACTTCCAGTCTAGGGAATATACCTTGGGAAAACTGAAAATCAATAAGACAGAGCCACCCCAAAATTTAGGGATGCACTGTTTACAAGAACCTCAACTTGGGTACACCTTAAGTATCCCAGGAAAGATAAAAATTGTTCAAAAAATTGTGGTACATACGTATGATGGAATATCCCTCAGCCATGAAATCAATGTCATAAGACAAGTAGCAGCAAAATGAGTGGATTCAGGTACAATGATTCTAAGTGAAATAAGTCACACAGAAAAAGAAACGTATCATAAGATATCACTTATGAAGATCCTGTAAACATTGCTACACATGAACTGAGTTAGGAAAGAAAACAGTGTCCCACATTTAGAAAACACTCTTATGCCTGCTTAAGGGGGAAGGAGAGGTGGGGTGATGCAAAAAACCAGAGTTTGATATAAGCACAGGTACCGTTCCAAAAACCAACTATGAAATAGACAAGACCTCCACCTTCCTTAGTGAAAGGGACTCAAAACCCCATATTTCCCGCAGAGGAATATATCTGACTAGTAAGAATCTTAAACCCTATGTATTGATATGTCTCCGTAAGAGAATCAAGTGTGTCTAGCCTGGCATAATCATGGCAGCGAGAATCAGCACAAACCCACTATAAAAAGGAATTTCAAAAAGAAAACAAAAAAACAGGGAAATTCTTTACAATTCCTTCAGGGTCTCTGATGAAACCTGGAATGACCCTATCTACAACGACAGCTGGATATGGCATAAGGCTGGACACATGGGACTGAGAGGATTGGAGAGATTGGTTGAGAAAATGCAGACCCTTTAAAGCAATAATGCATGGCACCCATTCCATGGGTCCCAACTCTCCAGGTTGAAGGAAATATTACTACAGCTATAACATGTACAGGAAACCTAGAGAACGGACACACTGTGAATACGAAAGGTCTCTAAAACGCAAAGAATACACCCCCTCCTGGTGCTCCGGTTTGACTTTCCAACTGCTTTACTATCAATCTTCCAACCTAGAGAGACAGCACCTTTAACCTCCTGTTTCACTCAGCTTTCCAATTTGGCAGAGGATGAATGGGAAGAGGGAGAACCAATGAGAGAGTAGCTGTTAGGCATTTGGACGGGCATATGTCACTCTTATTTCCCGGGAGGAAGAAGAATTAACCAAAGTGTCAGCCACCCAACAAAAACCAGTATAGGTCCTGAACCAAAATATTGGAGTTGCGTTCAGCTCAGAAAAAAACAATGTAAATAATGTAGCTCAGGGGCAGAGCATTTCACAAAATGGCAGAGTAATAAAGGGCAACTATCGTCCAACAATCTGTTGAGGGGAGGCAACGAGGCGGATTTGAAAGCGAGGCAGAATAGCAGGAAACAGATTTCAAGAGATACGTTGGAATCGCCTTTAAAGCACAGGAATTGGGGCACAACTTCGACAATGATGCACTTGGCCAAAAAGGGCGTATGTGTTTTCCCCTGAATATATTCAGGGGAAAACGCTTACGCCCTTTTTCGCCAAGCAAGCAAGTGGGCAATGCAAGTCTGCACTACACAGTAGTATCACTTCCTACAGGTCAAAAGGGACATGCACAAAATGGGTAAAAACCAGAAAGGCAAGACAGTCCCTGGAGAACAGGGAGCCTTGTTATGCTGATGGGCGGGATGTAAATTGCCAACTGACTCTATGGAGTTTTGCACTGTGTTCCCTAAAACAAGTAAACAACAGAGCTACAGAGCCAAGGGCACTTCCAGTCTAGGGATTATACCTTGGGAAAACTGAAAATCAATAAGACAAAGCCAACCCAAAATTTAGGGCTACACTGCATACAAGAACCTCAACTTGGGTACACCTTAAATATCCCAGGAAATATAAAAATGGTTCAAAAAATTGTGGTACTTACATACGAAGGAATATCGCTAAGCCATGAAATCAATGTCATAAGAATAGTAGCAGCAAAATGAGTAGATTCAGGCATGATGATTCTAAGTGAAATAAGTCACACAGAAAAAGAAACTTATCATAAGATATTACTTATGATGATCCTGTAAACATGGCTACATATGAACTGAGTTAGGAAAGAGAACAGAGTCTCACATTTAGAAAACACTCTTATGCCTGCTTAAGGGGGAAGGTGAGGTGGGGTGATGCATAAAACCAGTGTTTGATATAAGCACAGGTACCGTTCCAAAAACCAAGTATGGAATAGACAAGACCTACACCTTCCTCAGTGAAAGGGACTCAAAACCCCATATTTCATGCAGAGGCATATATCTGACTAGTAAGAATCTTAAAACCTATGAATTGATATGTCTCCATAAGGGAATCAAGTGTGTCTAGACTGGCATAAACATGGCAGTGAGAATCAGCTCAAACCCACTATAAAAAGGAATTTGAAAAACAAAAAAACAGGGAAATTCTTTACAATACCTTTAGGGTCTCTGATGAAACATGGAATGACGCTATCTAAAATGACAGCTGGATTTGGCATAAGGCTGGACACATGGGACTGAGAGGATTGGTGAGATTGAGTGAGCAAATGCAGACCCTTTAAAGCAATAATGCATGGCACCCATTCCATGGGTCCCAACTCTCCAGGTTGAAGGGAATATTACTACAGCTATAACATGTATGGGAAACCTAGAGAATGGACACACTGTAAATACGAAAGATCTCTAAAACTCAACGAATACTCCACCTCCTGGTGCTCCGGTTTGACTTTCCAACTGCTTTACTATCAATCTCCGAACCTAGAGAGACAGCACCTTTAACCTCCTGTTTCGCTCAGGTTGCCAATTTGGCAGAGGATGAATGGGAAGTGGGAGAACCAATGAGAGAGTAGCTGTTAGGCTTTTGGACGGGCATATGTCACTCTTACTTCCCTGGAGGAAGAAGAATTAACTAAAGTCTCAGCCACCCACCAAAAACCAGTATAGGTCCTGAAGCAAAATATTGGACTTGCATTCAGCTTACAAATAAACGAGATAAATAATGTAGCTCAGGGACACAGCAATTCACAAGAAGGCAGAGTAATAAAGGGCAACTATCGTCCAACAATTTGTTGAGGGGAGGCAACGAGGCGGACTTGAAAGCGAGGCAGAATAGCAGGAAACAGATTAAAGAGGTACGTTGGAATCGCCTTTAAAGCACAGGAAGAGGGGCACAACTTCGACAATGATGCACTTTGGCAAAAAGGGCGTATGCGTTTTCTCCTGAATATATTCAGGAGAAAATGCATACGCCCTTTTTGGCCAAGCAAGCAAGTGGGCAATGCAAGTCTGCACTACAAAGAAGTATCACTTCCCACCGGTCCAAAGGGACATACACAAAATTGGTAAAAACCAGAAAGGCAAGACAGGCCCTGGAGAACAGGGAGCCTTGTTATGCTGATAGGCGGGATGTAAATTGCCAACTGCCTCTCTGGAGGAGTGCATTGTGTTCCCTAAAACAAGTAAACAACAGAGCTACAGAGCCAAGGGCACTTCCAGTCTAGGGAATATACCTTGGGAAAACTGAAAATCAATAAGAAAGAGCCACGCCCAAATTTAGGCCTGCACTGCTTACAAGAACGTCAACTTGGGTACACCTTAAATATCCCAGGAAATATAAAATTGGTTCAAAAAATTGTGGTCCTTACATACGATGGAATATCCCTCAGCCATAAAATCAATGTCATAAGACCAATAGCAGCAAAATGAGTGGATTCAGGTACGATGATTCAAAGTGAAATAAGTCACACAGAAAAAGAAACTTATCATAAGATATCACTTATGATGATCCTGTAAACATGGCTACACATGAACTGAGTTAGGAAAGAGAAGAGAGTTTCACATTTAGAAAACACGCCTATGCCAGCTTAAGGGGGAAGGAGAGGTCGGGAGATGCATAAAACCAGAGTTTGATATAAGCACAGGTACCGTTCCAAAAACCAAGTATGGAATAGAGAAGACCTACGCCTTCCTCAGTGAAAGGGACTCAAAATCCCATATTTACCACAGAGGAATATATCTGAGTAGTGAGAATCTTAAAACCTATGTATTGATATGTCTCTTTTTGGGAATAAAGTGTGTCTAGACTCGCATAAACATGGCAGCGAGAATCAGCTCAAACCCAATATAAAAAGGAATTTGAAAAACAAAAAAACGGGCAATTCTTTACAATTCCTTCAGGGTCTCTGATGAAACCTGGAATGACCCTATCTACAACGACAGCTGGATGTGGCTTAAGGCTGGACACATGGGACTGAGAGGATTGGTGAGATTGGGTGAGCAAATGCAGACCGTTTAAAGCAATAATGCATGGCACCCATTCCATGGGTCCCAACTCTCCAGGTTGAAGGGAATATTACTACAGCTATAACATGTACGGGAAACGTAGAGAATGGACACACAGTGAATATAAAAGGTCTCTAAAACTCAACAAATAGTCCCTCTCCTGGTCCTCCGGTTTGACTTTCCAACTGCTTTACTATCAATCTTCCAACCTGGAGAGACAGCACTTTTAACCTCCTGTTTCGCACAGGTTTCCAATTTGGCAGAGGATGAATGGGAAGAGGGAGAACCAATGAGACAGTAGCTGTTAGGCATTTGGATGGGCATATGTCACTCTTATTTCCCGGGAGAAAGAAGAACTGACCAAAGTCTCAGCCACCCACCGGGAACCAGTATAGGTCCTGAACCAAAATATTGGACTTGCGTACAACTCAGAAAAAAACCAGTTATAAAACAGAGCTCAGGGGCACAGCAATTCACAAACTGGCATTGTAATAAAGGGCAACTATCATCCAGAAATCTGTTGAGGGAAGGAAACTAGGCGAACTTGAAAGTGAGGCAGAATAGCAGGAAACAGATTTCAAGAAGTACGTTGGAATCGCCTTAAAGCACAGAAAGAGGGGCACAACTTCGAGAATGATGCACTTGGCCAAAAAGGGCGTATGCGTTCTCTCCTGAATATATTCAGGAGAGAACGCATACGCCCTTTTTGGCCAAGCAAGCAAGCGGGCAATGCAAATCTGCACTAGAAAACAGTATCACTTCCCACCGGTCAAAACGGCCATCCACAAAATGGGTAAAAACCGGAAAGCCAAGACAGGCCCTGGAGAACAGGGAGACTTGTTATGCTGATGGGCGGCATGTAAATTGCGAAGTGCCTCACTGGAGGAGTGAATTGTGTTCCCTAAAACAAGTAAACAACAGAGCTACAGAGCTAAGGGCACTTACAGTCTAGGGAATATACCTTGGGAAAACTGAAAATCAATAAGACAGAGCCACACCAAAATTTAGGGCTGCACTGCTTACAAGAACCTCAACTTGTCTACACCCTAAATATCCCAGGAAATATAAAAATGGTTCAAAAAATTGTGGTACTTACGTACGATGGAATATCCCTCAGCCATGAAATCAATGTCATAAGACCTGTAGCAGCAAAATGAGTGGATTCAGGTACGATGATTATAAGTGAAATAAGTCACACAGAAAAAGAAACTTATCATAAGATATCACTTATGAAGATCCTGTAACAATGCTACACATGAACTGAGATAGGAAAGAGAACAGAGTCTCACATTTAGAAAACACGCTTATGCCCGCTTAAGGGGGTAGGAGAGTTGGGGTGATGCATAAAACCAGAGTTTGATATAAGCACAGGTACCGTTTCAAAAATCAACTATGGAATAGACAAGACCTACTACTTCCTCAGGGAAAGGGACTCAAAACACCATATTTCCCACAGAGGAATATATCTGACTAGTAAGAATCTTAACATCTATGTATTGACTTATCTCCATAGGGAATCAATTGTGTCTAGACTGGCATAAACATGGCAGCGAGAATCAGCTCAAACCCACTATAAAAAGGAATTTGAAAAACAAAAAAAAAAAGGGAAATTCTTTACAATTCCTTCAGGGTATCTGATGAAACCAGGAATGACCTTATCTACAACGACAGCTGGATGTGGCAGAAGGCTGGACACATGGGACTGAGAGGATTGGTGAGATTGGGTGAGCAAATGCAGACCCTTTAAAGCAATAATGCATGGAACCCATTCCATGCGTCCCAACTCTCCAGGTTGAAGTGAATATTACTACAGTTATAATATGTACCGGAAACCTAGAGAATGGACACAGTGTGAATATGAAAGGTTTCTAAAACTCACCTAATACTCTCTCTCATGGTGCTCCAGTTTGAATTTCCATCTGCTTTTCTATCAATCACCCATTTTGGAGAGACAGCCCCTTTAACCTCCTGGTTCACAAAGGTTGCCAATTTGGCAGAGGATAAAAGGGAAGAGGGAGAACCAATGAGAGAGTAGCTGTTAGGCATTTGGGCGGGCACATGTCACTCTTATATCCCGGTTGGAAGAAGAATTAACCAAAGTCTCCGCCACCCACCGGGAACCAGTAGAGTTCCTGAACCAAAATTTTGGACTTGCGTTCAGCTCACAAAAAACGAGTTAAAAAATGGAGCTCAGGGGCACAGCACTTCACAAACTGGCAGAGTAATAAAGGACAACTATCGTCCAAAAATCTGTTGAGGGAAGGCAACGAGCCGGACTTGAAAGCGAGGCAGAATAGCAGGAAACAGATTTGAATAGGTACGTTGGAATCGCCTTTAAAGCACAGGAAGAGGGGCACTACTTCGACAATGATGCACTTGGCCAAAAAGGGCGTATGCGTTTTCTCATGAATATATTCAAGAGAAAACCCATACGCCCTTTTTGGCCAAGCAAACAAGCGGGCAATGCAAATCTGCACTCCAAAGAAGTATCACTTCTCACCAGTCAAAAGGCACATCCACAAAATGGATAAAAAGCAGAAAGGCAAGACAGGCCCTGGAGAACAGGGAGCCTTGTTATGCTGATGGGCGGGATATAAATTGCCAACTGCCTCACTGGAGGAGTGCATTGTGTTCCATAAACAAGTAAACAACCGAACTTCTGAGCCAAGGGCACTTACAGTCTAGGGCATATACCTTGGGAAAACTGAAAGTCAATAAGACAGAGCCACCCCAAAGTTTAGGGCTGCACTGCTTACAAGAACCTCAACTTGCGTACAACTTAAATATCCCAGGAAAGATTAAAATGGTTCAAAAAATTGTGTTACTTACATACGATGGAATACCCCTCAGCCATGAAATAAATGTCATAAGGCCAGTAGCAGCAAAATGAGTGGATTCAGGTACGATGATTCTAAGTGAAATAAGTCACACAGAAAAAGAAACTTATCATAAGATATCACTTATGAAGATCCTGTAAACATGTCTACATAAGAACTGAGTTAGGAAAGATAACAGAGTACCAAATCTTATCATAAGATATCACTATTTTGGGAATGTACACTTGGCTACGAATGAACTGAATTACAAGCACAACAGAGTCACAAACTTAGAAAACAATATTCTGCCTTCTTAACGGGAAAGGCGATGTGAGTTGATGCATAAAACCACAGTTTTAAATTAGCACAGATACCGTTACATAAACCAAGTATGTAATAGACATCACCTACTCCCCGCACCATGAACTCAACTCAACACCCCCTATTCATTGCAGAGGAATATATCTGACTCCAAGAATTTTAAAACATATGTATTATCATGTCTCCATAAAGGAGTCATGTGTGTGTATAACGGCATGAACACAGCACTGAAATTCAGCTAAATACCCTTATAAAAATAAATTTCAAAAGCAAAATGCAAAAACAGCGAAACAGAGGGAAAGCCTTAAGAATTACGTTCAGGGCCTGTGATGCAACCTGGATTGTCCACCTTTACACCCACAGCTGGATGAGACATAAAACTGGACACTTGGGGCTGACAAGATTGTTGAGGTTGTGTGAGCAAAAGAACACCACTTAGAGCAATACTGTGTACTACCCATTCTAGTGGTCCCAACTCTCCAAGTTTAAGGGAATCTTCCTACAGTTAAAGCATGCATGGGAAACCCAGTGGATGGTACACTGTGTAATTGGGAAAGTTTTCTAAAAGGTACCTCATTTTTCCTTTTGTCATGCTCGGCTTCGCCATTCCATCTGCATTACTAAAAATCCCCCCACTTGGAGTGTCAGCGCCTTTACCCTCCTGTTATGCACAGTTTGCAAATTGTGCAGAGGATGAACAGGAAGAGGGGAAACAAATGAGAGATTAGCTGTAGGTGTTTGGATGGGCACATGTCACTCTAGGTTCCCATCAGCAATGAGAATTAACCAAAGGCTCAGCCTGACACCCCAGAACCAGACTAGGGCCTACAGCCATCCTGCGGTATTGCAGCCAGCTCACAAAGAGGCCAGTTGAAAAACAGAAATCAGGGGCACAGCAATTCACAAACTTGCAGAGTTATAAAGGACAACTATCATCCAGAAATATATTGAGGTAAGGCAGTGAAGAGGATTTGAATGCAAGGCAGAATTGAAGGAAACAGATTTCAAGAGGTAGATTGGAGTTGTCTTTAAAGCACATGTAAAGTGACAGAACTTCGACAATTTTGCCCTTGGCCATAAAGGGAGTATGTGTATTTTCTTGAATATATTCGGGAAAAAATGCATACGCCCTTTTTGGGCAAGCAAGCCATCAGGCATTGCAAATCCACACTACATAGTAGTGTCCCTTACCTCCAGTCAAAAGGGCCATCCACAAATAGTGTAAAAACCACAAATGCAGGACAAGCCATGGAGAAAAGGGAGTCTGGTTATGCCAATGGACAGGATGTAAATTGCCAACAGCCTCTCTGGAGAACTGTATGTTGTTTTCTAAAACAGAGCTACAGAGCATAGCACACTTCCACTCATGGACGTGTATTTTGGGAAAACTAAAAATCCACAACACACAGCCAGCCCAAACTTTAGGGCTGCTCTGTTTACAAGAACCTCGACTTTGGTACAGTTTAAATATCCCAGGAAAGGGAAAAAAATGGATATAGATGTTGTGGTACTTATATACAATGGAATGTCACTCAGACATAAAATCAATGTCATAAGGCCAATAGCAGCATAATGAGTGGCTTTAGGTATGATGATGCTAAGTGAAATGAGCCACAAAGAAAAAAAAATTATTGTAATATATCACTTTTAGAGGGAATGTAAACATGGCTACACATGAACTGAATTTCAAATGTGAACAGAGTTACACATTTAGAAAACACACTTTTTCCTCCTTAAGGGGAAAGGTGATGTGGGGTGATGTGTAAAAGCAGAGTTTGAAATTAGCACAGATCCCATTCCATATACCAAATATGTAATAGACAAGACCTACTCCTTTCTCAATGAACTGGACACAAAACACCCTATTCACTGAAGAGGAATATATCTGACTGGTAATAACTTTGAAACCTATGTATTTATATGTCTCCATAATGGAATCAAGTGTATGTAGATTGGCATAAACACAGATCAATGGAACAGGACAGAAAGCCCAGAGATAAACCTACATACCTATGGCTATCTCATCTATGACAAAGGAGCTAAGGATACACAATGGAGAAAAGACAGTCTCTTCAGTAATTGGTGCTGGGAAAACTGGACCCCTACACATAAAAGAATGAAATTAGAACACTCCATAACACCATACACAAAAATAAACTCTAAATTGATTAGAGATCTAAATATAAGACCAGACACTATAAAACACTTAGAGGAAACCATAGGCAGAACACTCTATGACATAAATCACAGCAAGATCCTTTTGGACCCACCTCCTAGAGAAATGGAAATAAAACCAGAAATCAACAAATGGGACCTAATGAAACTTAAAAGCTTTTACACAGTACAGGAAAACATAAACAAGATGCAAAAACAACCCTCAGAATGAGAGAAAATATTTTCAAATGAAGCAATTGACAAAGGATTAATCTCCAAACTTTACAAGCACCTCATGTAGCTCAATATCACAAAAACAAAAAACCCAATCCAAAAACGGGCAGAAGACCTAAATAGACATTTATCCAAAGAAGATATACAGATTACCAAGAAACACATGAAAGGATGTTGAACATTACTAATCATTAGAGAAATGCAAATCAAAACTACCGTGAGGTATCACCTCACAGCAGTCAGAGTGGCAATCATCAAAAAAATCTACAAAACAATAAATGCTGGAGAGGCCTTTATTGGAGAAAAGGGAACACACTTGCACTGTGGGTGGGAATGTAAATTCATATGGGCACTAGGGAGAACAGTACGGAGGTTCCTTTAAATAACTAACAATAGAAGTACCATATGACACAACAATCCAACTACTGGGCATTTGCCTTGTGAAAACCATAATTCAAAAAGAGTTATGTAGAAAAATGTTCATTGCAGCTCTATTTACAATAGTCAGGACATGGAAGCAACCTAAGTGTCCATCGACAGATGAATGTTTAAAGAAGATCTGGCACATATATACAATGGAGTATTACTCAGCCATAAAAAGGAGCAAAACTGAGTTACTTGTACTGAGGTGGATGGACTTAGAATCTGTCCTACACATAATACTTTTTATGGCTGAGTAGTATTCCATTTTATACATACACCATATCTTCTATTTTTTTGCCTTATAACAAATTTAATCAGTTATACATATACATATGTTTCCATATCCCCTCCCTTTTGCCTCTCCCTCCCACCCTCCCCATCCCGCCCCTCCAGGCGGTCACAAAGCACCAAGCTGATCTCCCTGTGCTATGCGGCTGCTTCCCACCAGCTATCTAACCTACGTTTGGTAGTGTATATATGTCCATGCCGCTCTTTCACTTTGTCACAGCTTACACTTCCCCCTCCCCATATCCTCAAGTCCATTCTCTAGTAGGTCTGTGTCTCTATTTCTGTCTTACCCCTATGTTCTTCATGAAATTTTTTTTCTTAAATTCCATATACATGTGTTAGCATACAGTATTTGTCCTTCTCTTTCTGACCTACTTCACTCTGTATGACAGACTCTAGGTCTATCCACCTCATTACAAATAGCTCAATTTCATTTCTTTTTATGGCTGAGTAATATTTCATTGTATATATGTGCCACATCTTCTTTATCCATTCTTCCGATGATGGACACGTAGGTTGTTTCCATCTCCGGGCTATTGTAAATAGGGCTGCTATGAACATTTTGGTACATGTCTCTTCTTGAATTATGGTTTTCTCGGGGTATATGCCCAGTAGTGGGATTGCTGGGTCATATGGTAGTTCCATTTGCAGTTTTTTAAGGAACCTCCATACCGTTCTCCATAGCGGCTGTACTAATTCACATTCCCACCAGCAGTGCAAGAGTGTTCCCCTTTTTCCACACCCTCTCCAGCATTTATTGTTTCTAGATTTTTTGATGATGGCCATTCTGACTGGTGTGAGATGATATCTCATTGTAGTTTTGATTTGCATTTCTCTAATGAGTAAAGATGTTGAGCATCCTTTCATGTGTTTGTTGGCAGTCTGTATATCTTCTGTGGAGAAATGTCTATTTAGGTCTTCTGCCCATTTTTGGATTGTGTTGTTTGTTTTTTTTGTTATTGAGCTGCATGAGCTGCTTATAAATTTTGGAGATTAATCCTTTGTCAGTTGCTTCATTTGCAAATATTTTCTCCCATTCTGAGGGTTGTCCTTTGGTCTTGTTTATGGTTTCCTTTGCTGTGCAAAAGCTTTTAAGTTTCATTAGGTACCATGTGTTTATTTTGGTCTTTATTTCCATTTCTCTAGGAGGTGGGTCCAAAAGGATCTTGCTGTGATTTATGTCATAGAGTGTTCTGCCTATGGTTTCCTCTAAGAGTTTGGTAGTGTCTGGCCTTACATTTAGGTCTTTAATCCATTTTGAGCTTATTTTTGTGTATGGTGTTAGGGAGTGATCTAATCTCATACTTTTACATGTCCCTATCCAGTTTTCCCAGCACCACTTATTGAAGAGACTGTCCTTTCTCCACTGTACATTCCTGCCTCCTTTATCAAAGATAAGGTGACCATATGTCCGTGGGTTTAACTCTGGGCTTTCTATCCTGTTCCATTGATCTATCTTTCTGTTTTTGTGCCAGTACCATACTGTCTTGATTACTGTAGCTTTGTAGTATAGTCTGAAGTCAGGGAGCCTGATTCCTCCAGCTCCATTTTTCGTTCTCAAGATTGCTTTGGCTATTCGGGGTCTTTTGTGTTTCCATACAAATTGTGAAATTTTTTGTTCTAGTTCTGTGAAAAATGCCAGTGGTAGTTTGATAGGGATTGCATTGAACCTGTAGATTGCTTTGGGTAGTAGAGTCATTTTCACAATGTTGATTCTTCCAATCCAAGAACATGGTACATCTCTCCATCTATTTGTATCATCTTTAATTTCTTTCATCAGTGTCTTATAATTTTCTGTATACAGGTCTTTTGTCTCCTTAGGTAGATTTATTCCTAGATATTTTATTCTTTTTGTTGCAATGGTAAATGGGAGTGTTTCCTTGATTTCACTTTCAGATTTTTCATCATTAGTATATAGGAATGACAGAGATTTCTGTGCATTAATTTTGTATCCTGCAACTTGACCAAATTCATTGATTAACTCTAGTAGTTTTCTGGTAGCATCTTTAGGATTCTCTATGTATAGTATCATGTCATCTGCAAACAGTGACAGCTTTACTTCTTTTCCGATTTGGATTCCTTTTATTTCCTTTTCTTCTCTGATTGCTGTGGCTAAAACTTCCAAAACTATGTTGAATAAGAGTGGTGAGAGTGGGCAACCTTGTCTTGTTCCTGATCTTAGTGGAAATGGTTTCAGTTTTTCACCATTGAGGACGATGTTGGCTGTGGGTTTGTCATATATGGTCTTTATTATGTTGAGGAAAGTTCCCTCTATGCCTACTTTCTGCAGGGTTTTTATCATAAATGGGTGTTGAACTTTGTCGAAAGCTTTCTCTGCATCGATTGAGATGATCATATGGTTTTTCTCCTTCAACTTGTTAATATGGTGTATCACGTTGATTGATTTGCGTATATTGAAGAATCCTTGCATTCCTGGAATAAACCCCACTTGATCATGGTGTATGATCCTTTTAATGTGCTGTTGGATTCTGTTTGCTAGTATTTTGTTGAGGATTTTTGCATCTTTGTTCATCAGTGATACTGGCCTGTAGTTTTCTTTCTTTGTGACATCCTTCTCTGGTTTTGGTATCAAGGTGATGGTGGCCTCGTAGAATGAGTTTGGGAGTGTTCCTCCCTCTGCTATATTTTGGAAGAGTTTCAGAAGGATAGGTGTTAGCTCTTCTCTAAATGCTTGATAGAATTCGCCTGTGAAGCCATCTGGTCCTGGGCTTTTGTTTGTTGGAAGATTTTTTATCACAGTTTCAATTTCAGTGCTTGTGATTGGTCTGTTCATATTTTCTATTTCTTCCTGATTCAGTCTTGGCAGGCTGTGCATTTCTAAGAATTTGTCCATTTCTTCCAGGTTGTCCATTTTATTGGCATAGAGTTGCTTGTAGTAGTCTCTCATGATCTTTTGTATTTCTGCAGTGTCAGTTGTTACTTCTCCTTTTTCATTTCTAATTCTATTGATTTGTGTCTTCCCCTTTTTTTTCTTGATGAGTCTGGCTAATGGTTTATCAATTTTGTTTATCTTCTCAAAGAACCAGCTTTTAGTTTTATTGATCTTTGCTATTGTTTCCTTCATTTCTTTTTCATTTATTTCTGATCTGATTTTTATGATTTCTTTCCTTCTTCTAACTTTGAGATGTTTTTGTTCTTCTTTCTCTAATTGCTTTAGGTGCAAGATTAGGTTGTTTATTCGAGATGTTTCCTGTTTCTTAAGGTGGGATTGTATTGCTATAAACTTTCCCCTTAGAACTGCTTTTGCTGCGTCCCATAGGTTTTGGGTCGTCGTTTCTCCATTGGCATTTGTTTCTAGGTATTTTTTTAAATTTCCCCTTTGATTTCTTCAGTGATCACTTTGTTATTAAGTAGTATATTGTTTAGCCTCCATGTGTTTGTATTTTTTACAGCTCTTTTCCTGTAATTGATATCTAGTCTCATAGCATTGTGGTCAGAAATGATACTTGATACAATTTCAATTTTCTTACATTTACCAAGGCTTGATTTGTGACCCAAGATATGATCTATCCTGGAGAATGTTCCATGAGCACTTGAGAAAAATGTGTATTCTGTTGTTTTTGGATGGGATGTCCTATAAATATCAATTAAGTCCATCTTGTTTAATGTATCATTTAAAGCTTGTGTTTCCTTATTTATTTTCATTTTGGATGATATGTCCATTGGTGAAAGTGGGGTGTTAAAGTCCCCTACTATGATTGTGTTACTGTCGATTTATCCTTTTATGGCTGTTAGTATTTGCCTTATGTATTGAGGTGCTCCTATGTTGGGTGCATAAATATTTACATTTGTTATATCTTCTTCTTGGATTGATCCCTTGATCATTATATAGTGTCCTTCTCTGTCTTTTCTAGTATTCTTTATTTTAAAGTCTATTTTGTCTGATATGAGAATTGCTACTCCAGCTTTCTTTTGGTTTCCATCTGCATGGGATATATTTTTCCATCCCCTTACTTTCAGTCTGTATGTGTCTCTAGGTCTGAAGTGGGTCTCTTGTAGACAGCATATATATGTGTCTTGTTTTTGTATCCATTCAGCCAATCTGTGTCTTTTGGTGGGAGTATTTAGTCCATTTACATTTAAGGTAATTATTGTTATGTATGTTCCTATTCCCATTTTCTTAATTGTTTTGGGTTCGTTATTGTAGGTCTTTTCCTTCTGTTGTGTTTCTTGCCTAGAGAAGTTCCTTTAGCATTTGTTGTAAAGCTGGTTTGGTGGTGCTGAACTCTCTCAGCTTTTGCTTGTCTGTAAACGTTTTAATTTCTCCATCAAATCTGAATGAGATCCTTGCTGGGTAGAGTAATCTTGGTTGCAGGTTTTTCTCTTTCATCACTTTAATTATGTCCTGCCACTCCCTTCTGGCTTGTAGAGTTTCTGCTGAGAGATCAGCTGTTATTCTGATGGGGATTCCCTTGTGTGTTATTTGTTGTTTTTGCCTTGCTGCTTTTAATATGATTTCTTTGTGTTTAATTTTTGACAGTTTGATTAATATGTGTCTTGGCGTATTTCTCCTTGCATTTATTCTCTGTGCGACTCTCTGTGCCTCCTGGACTTGATTAACTATTTCCTTTCCCATATTAGGGAAGTTTTCCACTATAATCTCTTCAAATATTTTCTCAGTCCCTTTCTTTTTCTCTTCTTCTTCTGGAACCCCTATAATTCGAATGTTGGTGCGTTTAATGTTGTCCCAGAGGTCTCTGAGACTGTCCTCTGTTCTTTTCATTCTTTTTTCTTTATTTTGCTCTGCAGCAGTTATTTCCACTATTTTATCTTCCACCTCACTTATCCGTTCTTCTGCCTCAGTTATTCTGCTATTGATCCCATCTAGAGCACATTTTATTTCATTTATTGTGTTTTTAATCGATGCTTGATTCATCTTTAGTTCTTCTAGGTCCTTGTTAACTGTTTCTTGCATTTTGTGTATTCTATTTCCAAGATTTTGGATCTGGGAAATAGAATCTTGGATCATCTTTACCATCATTATACTGAATTCTTTTTCAGGTAGACTTCCTATTACCTCTTCATTTGTTAGGTCTGGTGGGTTTTTATCTTGCTCCTTCTCCTGCTGTGTGTTTTTCTGTCTTCTCATTTTGCTTATCTTACTGTGTTTGGGGTCTCCTTTTTTCAGGCTGCAGGTTCGTAGTTTCCGTTGTTTTTGTTGTCTGTCCCCAGTGGCTAAGGTTGGTTTAGTGGGTTGTGTAGGCTTCCTGGTGGAGGGGACTAGTGCCTGTGTTCTGGTGGGTGAGGCTGGATCTTGTCTTTCTGGTGGGCAGGTCCACGTCTGGTGGTGTGTTTTGGGGTGTCCGTGGACTTTTTATGATTTTAGGCAGCCTCTCTGCTAATGGGTGGCGTTGTGTTCCTGTCTTGCTAGTTGTTTGGCATAGGGTGTCCAGCACTGTAGCTTGCTGGTCATTGAGTGAAGCTGGGTGCTGGTGTTGAGATGGAGATCTCTGGAAGATTTTCGCCGTTTGATATTATGTGGAGCTGGGAGGTCTCTTGTGGACCAGTGTCCTGAAGTTGGCTCTCCCACCTCAGAGGCAGAGCACTGACCCTGGCTCCTCAATTTGGGATGATTTGTTGTCCATTCATGTATTCCAAAGATGCAGGGTACATCAAGTTGATTGTGGAGCTTTAATCCGCTGCTTCTGAGGCTGCTGGGAGAGGTTTCCCTTTCTCTTTGTTCTCACAGCTCCTGGGTCTCAGCTTTGGATTTGGCCCCGCCTCTGCATGTAGGTCGCTGGAGGGCATCTGTTCTTCACTTAGACAGGACAGGGTTAAAGGAGCAGCCTCTTCGGGGACTCTGGCTCACTCAGGCCGGGCGGGAGGGAGGGGCACGGAGTGCGGGGCGAGCCTGCAGCGGCAGAGGTCGGCGTGATGTTGCACCAGCCCGAGGTGCACCATGCGTTCTCCCAGAGAAGCCGCCCCTGGATCCCGGGACCCCGGCAGTGGCGGGCTGCACAGGCTCCAGGAAGGGCGGTGTGTACAGTGACCCACGCTCGCAAACAGGCATCTTGCCGGTGGCAGCAGCAGCCCCAGCGTCCCACGCCCGTCACCGGGCTCCGCGCCTTCAGTCGCGTCTCGCACCCGTCTGTGGAACCCCTTTAATCAGCGCTCTTAATCCCCTCTCCTCGCGCACCAGGAAACCAACAGGAAAGAAAAAGTCTCTTGCCTCTTTGGCAGCTCCATAGTTTTCCCGGACTCCCTGCTGGCTAGCTGTGGCTCATTAGCCGCCTTCCGGCTGAGTTCTCGCTGCCAGCCCCAGTCCTCTCCCTGCGCTCTGACCGAAGCCCGAGCATCAGCTTCCAGCGACGCCGGGGCGAGCGGACAAGCCTCTCGGGCTGGTGAGTGCCGCTCGGCACCGATCCTCTGTGCGGGAATCTTTCCGCTTTGCCCTACCAAGGAATGTGGGGAGTTTCTTGCCTTTTGCGAGGTCTGAAAAAAAAGGGAAATAAGGCAGACAGAGAAAGACAAATACTGTGATAGCATTTATATGTGGAATCTAAAAATATGACAAACTAGTGAATATAACAAAAAAGAAAGACTCACAGATATTGAGAACAAACTAGTGGTTACCAGTGGGGAGAGGGAAGGGGGAGGGGCAATATAGGGGTAGAGGATTAAGAGGTATATACCATTATATATAAAATAAGCTACAGGGACCAGTGGTGAAGACTCCGCCTTACAATGCAGGGGACACAGGTTCAATCCCTGTTCAGGGAACTAGGATTCCACATGCCACGGAGAAACTAAGCCCGCGTGCCACAACTACTGAGTTCGCTCACCTCAACTAGAGAGCCTGCACGCCACAACTACAGAGCCCACACTCCCTGGAGACTGGGTACCACAACTAGAAAGAAGCGTGCACGCCACAACGATAGATCCTGCATGCCTCAGCAAAGATCCTATGTGCTGCAACTAAGACCCGACGCAGCCAAAAATAGATAACATAAATATTTAAATAAACCTTAAAAAAAATTACCACTCTGGTAAGGGAGACTGTGTATGTGTGTGGGGTCCGTCAGTAAGTATATGGGAAAATCTCTGTACTTTCTACTCAATTTTCCTGTGAACCTAAAACTGCTTGAAAAAATAAAGTATATTAAAAAAAATAAGGAATCTGTCCTACACAGTGCAGTAATTCAGAAAGGGAAAAACAAATACTGTATGTTAACAGAGATATAAGGAACCTAATGAAGAAAAAAAAAAGATTTTGAAGAACCTAGTGGCAGGACAGGATTAAGGACACAGACATAGAGAAAGGACTTGAGGACACCGGAAGGGGGATGGGTAAGCTGGGACGAAGTGAGAGAGTGGCATGGACATAAATACATTACCATATGTAACACCAATAGCTACTGGGAAGCAGCCACATAGAACAGGGAGATCAGCTTGGTGCTTTGTGACCACATAAAGGGGTGGGATATGGGGTGTGACAGGGAGATGCAAGAGGGAGGGGATCTGGTGATATTTATATATGTATAGCTGATTCACTTTTTTATACAGCAGAAATGAACACTCCATTGTAAAGCAATTACACTCCAATAAAAGTGTAAAAGGAAAAAAAAAAAGAAAGCACAGGGATAAACCTACACATCTATGGTCACCTAATCTATGACAAAGGAGGCAAGACTATACAATGGACATAAGACAGTCTCTTCAATCATTGGTGCTGGGAAATATGGACAGCTACATGTAAAAGAATGAAATTAGAACACTCCCCAACACCATACATAAAAATATATTCAAAATGGATTAGAGACCTTAATGTAAGACCGGATAGTATAAAACTCTGAGAGGAAAACTTACGAAGGATACTCTGACGTAAATCACAGCAAGATCTTTTTTGATCCACCTCTTATAGTAATGAAATAGAAAAGAAAACTAAACAGATGGGACCTAAGGGAACATAAAAGCTTTTGCAAAGCAAAGGAAACTACAAACAAGATGAAAAGACAACCCTCAGAATGGCAGAAAATATTTGCAAACGAATCAATGGACAAATGATTAATCTCCAATATATATAAACAGCTCATGCAGCTCAATATTAATAAAACAAACAACCCAATACAAAAATGGAAGAAGATATAAATAGACATTTCTTCCAAGAAGACATAGAGATGGCCAGTACGCACATGAAAATCTGCTCAACATCACTAATTATTAGAGAAATGGAAATGGAAACTACAATGAGGTGTCATGTCACACCTGTTAGAATGGGCATCAACAGAGAATCTACAAACAACAAATGCTGGAGAGGGTATGGAGAAAATGAACCTTCTTCCACTATTGTTGGGAATGTAAATTGATACAGTCTCTATGGAGAACATTATGGAGGTTCCTTAAAAAAGTAAAAGTAAAATTACCATATAATCCAGCAATCCCACTACTGGGCATATACCCAGAGAAAACCATAAATCAAAAAGACACATTCACCACAATGTTCACTGCAGCACTATTTACAATAGACAGGTAATGAAAGCAACCTAAGTGCCCACAGACAGATGAATGGATAAAGATGTGGTACATATATACAATGGAATATTACTCAGCCATACATAGGAATGAAATTGGGTCATTTGTAGAGACCTTAATGGATCTAGAGACTGTCATACAGAGTGAAGTAAGTCAGAAAGAGAAAAACAAATATTGTATATTAATGCATATATGTGGAACCTAGAAAAATGGTACAGATGAACCGGTTTGCAGGGCAGAGATAGAGACACAGATGTAGAGAACAAACATATGGACACCAAGGGGGAAACGCCATGTGAGGGTGGTGGTGGGATGAATTGGGAGACTGGGATTCACACGTGCACACTTATATGTATAAAATAGATATCCAATAATAACCTGCTGTATAAAAGAAATAAATTTAAAAAAAATAAATATAAATAGCATTTAATAAAAGAAAACAGAAAAAAAGTATTTCCCTTCACATAGACGTCTTTATATTAATGCATTATTTCCATGTTTATATCTCCAAATTAAAAAAAAAAGAGGAATAAATAAAATCTACCTTGAACCAAAAAGAAAAAAAGAAAAAAAAAAAACAGAACCCACCAGTTATACAGAGGAAAATCGTATCAGGTCACTTGCTCCAGTGGTAAAAAATTCTTAAGTTGGTCAGAGGTGGGAAATCGTCTCCCATGCCGTCAGCAGCGCTCCCACCCACAAGGAGCATCCTCATTGCAAAGCTGGGGGACTGTGTCGAGGCGTCTGTGAGTAAATGTGAGCTGAGCCCCAGTCCTGCTGCAGCTGAACTCTTCCCACCCTTTCCAGGTAAAACACCTGAATATGTACAAGCACTTGCAAGCCTAGAGGAAGGGCTGTGGAGCCACTCCAGCGACAGCACGCAGGCCGACTTGGTGCCTGCAGGCCAGTCAGGATGGTCCTGGCCCCAGATGCTCTTCTGGAAGATTTCCATTTCCCTGCCTGAGATACCCCTCCTGCCACGGCCCCCACTGCTTTTTTACTTCCTCACCTCTGCCTGGGGAGAAATTCAAGCGGCAGGTATGGATGACACATCCTCTTCTTTAGCAGGTGGCAGCCTAGAAACTCCTGTGGAAAGTCCAGCAGAGCCCCACTCACACTGGGCCACCCACAAAGCCATGGCCCCTCACTCCCTACCACCACCACAGCCCCGACACTGCTGACGGGGCAGAGAATATGGCATCAGGCACAGCTAAAGGGGCTCTAGCTGCCTGGAGAGGTGTTTATATTGACCTCAACCCAGGCACACCTGGGGAGGGCTGGTAGGCAGTGTCAGGCTGCCCAAATCAGCCAATCCTCACCCCTCAGGGGCTCACAGTAGCAGAAAATGAACCTTGCTAAACGGGCCAGGCCCAAGGAACATGTGTGGGCCCTTGAGAGTCAGGATAGACAAGGGGCTGCAGCTGCCGCTTGTTTCCTTATCATTTTATCTGGTCCATGAGTGGAAAACAACTTTAAGAAGACCGTATCCTAATGAGAGGAACCCAGGAGTCAGGGAGAGGAGTGATGGTGGGTGGAGACAGAGGCCTGGTGCCCTGGCTGCAGTGGAAGTGTCTGGAAGACCAGGCAGAGAGAGGCTGCACAGAGTGATAGCCAGGGTCACAGACCTGTCAGAGCTGCTGTTTGTTAGTTCAAGTCCTGCTCTGAGGTATTCTGTGTCAGCTGTGAGCGTCAGGTGAGCTGGGGGTTCTCTGCAATGTGGGCTATGTGCACTGTTCCTGTGTGTCCAGCCCTGCTTGGGTACCTGCCCATGGGAGCTCTGTATCCTGGGACGGGCCTGACTATGAGAGCCCCATGGGCTGCTGGGTAGCTGCACAGGTGAGCTCCATACCCTGGGAGGGACTTGAACACGAGAGCCCCGTGGGCTGTGGGGATGGGTGGTGCAGCCCAGGTGAGCTCCATATCCTGGGATTGGCCTGACCACGAGAGCCCCATGGGCTGCTGGAGACCTGGTAAAGGATATCAGAATAGTCAGTGAAGCCACCGAGGATATACATCCAGTAGCTCCTATTTCCTACACCCTGCTGCTCATTCTACCATCCACCAGGCCATGGCATTCTGTATTACACTTCAATGATGCCTTCTTCTGTATTCCATTCATCTCAGAGTCACAAGAATTTTTGGCTTGTGAGTGGCAGGACACAACATGCAACAAAAGCAAAAATGCTGGGCCGTCCTGCCCCAACGGTACAAAGATCCCCACACCATCATTGGGGAAATGACCTCTAAAGACCTAAACGTTCTACCTCTGTAAAAGGGAACCCTCCTTCAATATGCAGATGACATTCTGATCGCCAGGCCTACAAAAGACGCCTCTAAACTACCTAGCCAAGGAAGGATAGAAGGTGTCCAAGAAAAAGGCTCAAATATCCCAGGCTCAGGTGACATGCCTGGGGTTCATTCTCACAGATATTCGAAGAAACGCATCCCAGGATAGGGAAGAAGCCATTTGCAGCCTTACCTCTTCTAAAACTAGAAGACAGCTTAGGGGTTCCTGGGGAGGCCAAGGTTTTCTGCATCTGGATCCCTAACTACAGTCTAATAGCTGGGCCTCTACATGAAACACTGACACGAAAAGATGATGATCCTTTTGTATAGAATCCAGAAGCGGCCTTTCAAGAATGGAAAGAGCAGTCAATTCAGACCCTTGCCCAGGTACTCCCTAATTTAGCCAAACCCTTTGACCTTTACATACCCGGTCAAAGGTTAATTGCCCTTGGAGCCTTAGTGCAAAAACTGGGACCACTTGAAATGGAGCAACACAAGAATGCCCTTCAGGTATGATAAACTATGGTCACCAAGGGCTTTGCCCACCGACTCATCAGGCCAGGATACTGGGGTATCTAAAAAGCTAGAAATCAGCAGCCCACAAGGCCAGCTACCTCCTAAGGGAAAAGGACCCCACGTCATGATCCTAACCACCCATCATGCCCTGATGTTGCAGGGGTCGCTCTGTGGACACACTGACATCGAGTGAGGAGGCCCTCCAACTCCAACCTCCAGAGAGACAAACGGGGGCAACGGGCCCCCAAGATGACTCGTGTGACCATCACTTGACCTGGAGTTTCTCTCAGAAAACAACAAGACTGTGCCCCGAAAGAGCAGACCACTGCTTGCAGGACTTACTGCACCCAGAGGGGAGCTAATAAGCTTGGCGGGGGAAACGTATATCACGCTTTCACCATAGAAAACCCTACAGACATCGCGGTGATGGTGGCCAATATGACCGGCTGGACTGCTGGCTACTTCTAAAGGCCGTTGACTCAGTGGACGTCATGGTCCTGGATCACCACTGACCCTGGACTGTCTGGGAGTTGCGCGGGCAGGGTTCTGACCCATGGTGCTGTTTGTACATTAATTCAGGGACCTAATTAAAGAAAGCACAGACTACTGGTCACAGCATCTAGGCTGGCAAAAACCGTCAACCTAAGGTCGCCGAACAAATGTGGGGTGGGGTGAAACCTGCCAGCTCAGCATCTCTGCGCATCTCTTTCCTCGACCCTTAAAGGTCATTAGAATCTATAACACTTCCAATGCTGGTGCTCAGGCGCACGAGAAGTGAGGCAGGAGGCCTTGGGACAATCAACCTCACCTGGAGGCTGGTGGGGAGACGTTTTGCCCCTCCCCCCAGGTATCAGGGCTCCCACCACAGCATGAAGCAGTTACAAAAGAGGGGTCTGCACCCTCAACACCCCAAGAATGAGGAACGGAACAAAAAGCAGAGGAGGGGTTCGTCTCCGGCAACGTTCATTAAAAATTCCTGGGAGATAAAAAGAGAATCTGGGCAATAAAATAAAGTCTAACCTGCTTTTCCTTTGTGCTTTGTCTAATTTCACGTGCTCCTAGGGTTCCGCATGCAGAGGTCCCACACCCGGCACTTCAGACCCGATTTCCTAGTGCAGAATGGCTGGGTCGACACCTCAGCTAGCGGGGTCCCATGCAGACTCCACGGCATAGAGCCTGAGGTGCAGCCAACCCAGCCCTCGAGAGCTCCATCCCCTCCCTCCCACTGACACTGCCGGGATCCCTACACAGCAGCCCAGCCCACAGCCCGTGGGGGACTGCACGCTCTCACCTCTCCATTCTGTTTTCAAAATAATGTTTCCTTTGCTTCTGAAGCAAACTCAGTCTTGATCTCTTGGCTCCAATGACACTGGGCACGGTGAATCCTGTTGGGGTCCACTCTGGAGGATCAGTAACAGAAATTGAGAACATTGTAACTTCAATGAACAGATGTGTGAGCCAAACTGTAGTTAACATAGAGCAGTGTATAATGCTCGGGTAAAATAAGATGTTTCTAAGACTCACATTTGATATTTCCATCACTTTACTATAAGCAAGTTCAGTGAAGAAGTCTGTCTTATTTGTCAGGTCAACATTAGAGAAATGAAGTGATTTATTTCCATGGATGTACATCGAATATTATTGGCTGAAGCTTCAATCTTGTTTTGAATGCTTTTCCATTGAAAAGGATACCTCTCTTTCAGCTCCCCCATTTCTGAGAAGTATAAAATCTTATAATTTATTATTACCAAAGGGGAAAGGTAGGAGAAGGGATAAATTAACAGTTTGGGATTAACACATACACACTGCTATGTATAAAATAGATCATCAACAAGGAACTACTGTATAGCACAGGGAACTACACTGAATATTTTGCAATAACCTATAAGGGGAAATAATCTGAAAAAGAATAGATATTTTTATTGACATCATCTATCAATGACAGATAAAATGTAACCTAAGCAAGGCCCATGGTGAACGCTTCTGACCCTGAAGATTTCAATCATCTAAAGTTTGGGCTCTGCCTATTTCCCAAGGCCTTCAATGGACATACGTGTAGCTGTAGCTTAAAAACTCCCCAGTTTGGGGTACGGGGAGGCACTGATTTGGAAAAACCCCTGGTGTTTTCCTTCCATGCCCAGGACCCTTCCTACAGCTAAAACATGCCTGTCACACCTAGAGGATGGTACACCGTTTGATCGGAAACAGTTTGGAAAAGGCACCTCATCTCCTCATCGCCTGGTGCACGGGTTCACCCCTCCAGCATATGTCCTAACAATCTCCTCACTTGGGGATATCAGCACCGTCAACATCCTGTTGCACACAGTTTGGAATTTGTCCAGAGGATGAAGCGGAAAGATGAGAAAAATTTAGAGACAAGTCTTAGTTGTTTGGACAGGCACATGCCACTCTAATTTCCAATCTGGAAGACAAATTCATCAAAGGCTAGAATTGCCCACGGAAACAGAATAGGTCTAGAGGAAATCCCGCTGTTTTGTGTCCAGTTTCCAAAAACACAAGTTGAAAAATGGAACTCAGGGGCACTAAAATTCATGAAACTGCAGAGTTGAAAATATCTATCGTCGAAAAATGTCTTGAGGTAAGTCACAGAAAAGGAGTTGTAAGCAAGGGAGAGTGGCAGGAAACAGATTTGAAGAGGTAGAAAGGAGTCCCCATTAAAGCACAAGAAAAGGGGCTGAACATCGCCAATGATGCAGTTGGCCCAAAAGGGCGTATGCATTTTTTTCTGAATATATTCAAGTAAAGGCCATACACACTTTTTATCCAACCAAACAGGTGGGCACTGGAAATCAATACTACAAAATGTATCACTTCACATCAGTCAGAAGGGCCATCCACATAAAGTGTAAACACCAGAAATGCAGGACAGGGCGAGGAGAAAGGGGAGCCCTGTGAGGCTGATAGTTGAAATGTAATTTGCCAATGGCCACTCTGGAGAAGTGTATTGTGTTTGCTAAAACATCTAAAAGATGAGCTACAGAGCATAGTGCACTTGCACTCATGGGCGTATACCTTGGGAAAAACAAAAATGGACAGAAAACAGGCACCCCAACGTTTACCACCTCTCTGATAAAAAGGGCCTCCACTTGGATATAACCTAAATGTCCCTGGAAGGATAAAATGGATAAAAGAGATGGGGTACTTATGTAGAGTGGAATATTACTCATCCCGAAGTCAATGAAATAAGGCCAGTTGGAACAACTCTGGAGGAGTTACATACGATCATTCTAAGTGACATATGTCAGAAAGAAAAAGACACATATCATAAGATGTCACTTAAAGGTGGAATCAAACATGGCTACACATGAAATAAACTATAAAACAGAAACATAGTCAAATATGTAGAAAATAGACATAAGGCTGCTAAATGGGAAAGGTGGGGAATGGTGAGGTATTATCCAGGAGTTTGAAATTAGCAAATATACCATTCCAAGTACCAAATTGAATAACTGACAAGGCCTACACGGTACCTCAAAGAACTGCACTCAGCCCACTCAAGTCAATGGACAATAATACATATGACTCGTAAGCATCTGAAAAATAATTTATTGTTGTCTCACAGTACATGAATCAAGTGGATGTACAGCAGCAAAAAACAGAGCTTTGAAAGTCAGCTGTAACCAATATAAAAATAAATTTAAAAATATTTATAAAAACAGTGAGACAGACAAAAATTCTTACAACTTTTGTTGAAGGGCTACGATGTAACATGGATTGAACACATGTAGACACACAGCAGGATGCTATATAAGGCTGGAAGCTATGCACGCTAAGAGATGTTAGAGAGGCTGGGTGAGGAAATGCAGACCTTTTAAAGTAATACTGCCTGGTACCCATTCCATGGGTCCCAAATCGGCAGGTTCAAGGGAATCTTCTGACAGCGAAAACATGCCTGCAAAACCGAGATGAATGTACACCGTGTGCTCAGGAAAGGTGTCTAAAATGCACCTCATTTTTGATCTCCTGTTGCTGGGGTTCGCCATTCCAGCCACATTATTAACAATATCCCCTCTTGGAGAATCAGCACCTTTAACCTCCTGTTTCACACAGTTTGCAATTTGTGCAGAGGATAAATGGGAAGGGGGGAACCAATGAGAGATAAGCTGTAGGAGTTTTGACAGGCACATGTCACTCTAATTTCCCATTAGGAACAAGAATTAACCAAAGGCTCAGCCTGCCTCCTCAGAACCAGAATAGGGCCAGAAGCAATCCAATGGTTTGGCGGCGAGCTCACAATAAAAGCGAGTTGTAAAATGGAGCTCAGGAGCAGACAATTCAAAGACCTGCAAAGATATAAATGATAACCAACGTCCAAAAATATATTCAGGTAAGGCAACGAAGAGGTTCTGAATGAGAGGCAGAATTGCAGGAAACAGATTTCAAAAGGTAGATTGTACTCATATTTAAAGCATATGAAAAGCAGCAGAATTTCTAAAATGATGCAGTTGGGCAAAAGGGTGTATGCCTTTTTTTCGTGAATATCTTCAGGAAAAAAACACATACAGAGTTTTTGGCCAACCAAGCAAGTGGGAAATGCAAATCCGCACAACAAAGAAGTCTCAATTTCCACTGCTCAGAAAGGCCATCCAAAAAATGTGTACAAACCAGAAATGCTGGAGAGGCCATGGAGAACAGGGAGCCTAGTCACGCTGATGGGTGGGGTATAAATATCCAAGAGCCACTCTGAAGAAGTGTATGCTGTTTCCTAAAACATTTAAATACAAAGCCCCCGAGCAAAGGGGACTTCAACTCATGGACATATAACTTGGGAAGACTAAATATCGACAAGACACAGGCACCCCAAAGTTTAGGGCTGCTCTGCATACAAGAACCTCAACTTCGGTACACCTAAAATATCCCAGGAAAAAGAGAAATGCATAAATTACTTGTGGTAATTTTGTACAACGGAATATCACTCAGACGTGAAATCAATGTCATAAGGCCAGTAGCAGCATAAAGATTAGATTTAGGTATGATGATTCTAAGTGAAATCAGTCACACAGAAAAAGAATCTATTCATAAGATATCACTTAGAGAGGGAATGTCAACATCACAACACATGAACTGAATTAAGAAAGAGAACAGAGTCTCACATTTAGAAAACACTCTTATGCCTGTTTAATGGGAAAGGAGAGGTGGGGTGATGCATAAAACCAGAGTTTGATATTAGCACAGGTACCATTCCATAAACCAAATAGAGAACAGACGAGACCTAACCCTTCCTCAGTGAACGGGACACAAACCCCCTATTCCCCGCAGAGGAATATATCTGACTAGTGAGAATCTTAAAACCTATGTATTGATTTGTCTCCATAAGGGAATCAAGTGTGTCTAGACGGGCATAAACACGTCAGTGAAAATCAGCTCAACCCCATTATAAAAATGAATTTCAAAAACAAACAAAAAAACAGCGTAATTCTTACACAATTCCTTCAGGGGTTCTGATGAAACCGGGAATGACCCTATCTGTAAAGACAGCTGGATGAGACATAAGGCTGGACACTTGGGACTGAGAGGACTGGTGAGATTGGGAGAGAAAATGCAGACCCTTTAAAGTACTAATGCATGCCACGATTCCATGGATACCAAATCTCCAGGTAGTAGGGAATATCACTACAGTTATAACATGTATGGGAAACCTAGAGAATGGACACCCTGTGATGGTGAAAGGTTTCTAAAAGTCTTCTAATTTTTCCTATCCTTGTGCTCCAGTTTGGCATTCCAACTGCTTTACTATCAATCTCCCAACTTAGGAGAGCCAGCCCCTATAACCTCCTGGTTCTCACAGTTTGCTAATTGTACAGAGGATGAAAGGGAAGAGGGAGAACCAATCAGAGAGTAGATGTAGTCTTTTGGACGGGCACATGTCACTCTAAATTCCCGTCAGGAAGAAGAATTAACCAAAGCCTCAGCCACCTGCAGGGAACAGTATAGCCACCCCTGGAACCAGTATAGGTCCTGAAGCAAAATTGTGGATTTGCAGTCAGCTCCCAAAAATGGGATTTGAAAATTGGAGCTCACGGGCACAGCAATTCACAAACCTACAGTTATAAAGGACTACTGTCTTCCAAAAATCTGTTGAGGGAAGGCAACGAAGCTGACTTGAAAATGAGGCAGAATTGCAAAAAACATATTTCAAGAGGTAAATTGGAATCACCTTTAAAGCACAGGAAAAGCATCACAACTTCGACAATGATGCACTTGGCCAAAAAGGGCGTATGCGTTTTCTCCTGAATATATTCAGGAGAAAACACATACATCCTTTTTGGACAATCAAGCAAGCGCGCAACGCAAATCTACACTACAAAGAATTGTCACTTCCCACGGGTCAAAAGGGACATCCGAAAATCTGTAAAAACCAGAAAGGCAAGAGGGAGATGCCAAGGGCATGAAGCAATATGATCCAAAGTGTCATGAAGGATTGTGATGACAAGCGCATGGAGCATTGTGATGACAAGATTATGTAGCATATTGCTGACAAAGGCATGGAGCATTGTGATGACAAGGTTCATGGAGCACTGTGATGACAAGCGTCACGGAGCATTGTGATTACAGGGGTCATGGAGCATTGGGATGACAAGGGCATGGAGCATTTTGATGACAAGTGTCCCGGATCATTGTGTTGTCAGTGTTCATGGATCGTTGTGATGACAGGAGTCATGGAGCATTGTGATGACAGGGGTCATGGAGCATTGTGATGAGAAGGTCAAGGAGCATTGGGCTGAAAACGTTCATGGAGTATTGTGATGACAGGGGCCATGGAGGCTTGTGATGACAAGGTATTGGAGCATTGTGATGAGAAGACCATGGAGACTTGTGATGACAAGTCTCATGGAATATTCTGATGAAAAGGGGCATGGAGTATTGTGATTACAGGGGTCTTGGGGCATTGTGATAAAAAGGGCATGGAGCATTGGGATGAGATGGCCGTGGAACGTTCTGATGATATGCATCATGGAGCTTTGTGATGACAAGGGCATGGAACATTGTGATGAAAAAGGCATGGAGCCTTGTCATGAGAGGGTTCAAGGAGCATACTGAGGACAAGTGTCAGGGAGCATTGTGATGACAAGTGTATTGAACATTGTGATGAAAAAGGTCATGGAGCATTGTGATGAGAAGACCATGGATAATTGTGATGACGAGCGTCATGGGGCGCTGTGATGATAAGTGTTATGGAACATTTTGATCACAAGGATTTGGAGCATTGTGATGACAGAGATCATGGAGCATTTTGATTTCATTGTGATGACAGTAGCATGAAGCATTTTGATGATGGGCATGGTGCATTGTGATGCCCGTGTTCATGGATCATTGAGATGAAAAGGGGCATGGAGCATTGTGATTACAGAGGTCTTGGTGCATTGTGATTAGAAGGGTCATGGAGCCTTGTGATGACAAGGCCATGGAACATCGTGATGGCAGGGGTCATGGAGCACTGTTATGACAGGGTTAATGGAGAATTGTGATGGCAAGGGCATGGAACATTGTGATGAGAAGGCCATGGAGCCTTCTGATGACATGCGTCAGGGAGCTTTGTCATGACAAGGTCATGGAGCAATGTGATGAGAGCGTTCATGGAGCATTGTGATGACAATAACATTGAGCATTTTGATGAAAAGTTCATGGAGCATTGTGGTGACAAATTTCACAGAGCCTTGTGATGATGAGGGCATTGACTTTTGTGGTGACACACGTCATGGAGTCTTGTGATGACGGGACACACGGAGCATTGTGGTGACTGGGGTCATGTAGCATTGTGATGACAGGAGCATGGAGCATTGGTCTGACAAGTTTCATGGATAATTGTGTTGACAGTGGGCATGGCACATTGTGATGAAAAGGGCATGGAGCATTGTGATGACAAGGTCATGGAGTATGGTGAAGACAGGTGTCAGGGAGCATTGTGATGGCATATTTCATGTTCCATTGTGATGACAATGGCATGGAGCATTGTGATGCCGAGTGTTATGGAGGATTGTGATGACAAAGGTAATGGAGCATTGTGATGACAAGGGCTTGGAGCATTGTGATGACAAGGGCCATGGAGCATTGCGATGAGAAGGGCATGGAGCATTGTGATGAAAACGGCCTTTCAGAATTTTGATGAAAAGGTCGTGAAACATTGTGATGACAAAGGCATGGAGCTTGCTATGACAGGGGTCATGGGACATTGCGATGACAAGTGCATGGAGAATTGTAATGACAAGAGCATGTAACATGGGGATGAGAACTGTCATGGAGCATTGTGATGACAAGGACGTGAAGAATTGTGATGACAAGGGACATGGAGCATTGTGATGACCAGGGCATGGAGCATTGTTATGACAAGACCGTGGAGCACTGTGATGAGAAGACCATGGATAATTCTGGTGATGAGCATCATGGAGCACTGTAATGACAAAGGGCATGGAGCATTGTGATGATACGTCTCATGGAGCATTGTGATGACAAGGGTCATGGAGTATTCTGATGACAAGCTTGTGCAGTATTGTGATGACAAAGCATTTAACACTGTGATGGGAAGTGTCATGGAACATAGTGATGCCATGAACGTGGAGAATTGTGATGAAAGGGAACATAGAACATTGTGATGACCAGGGCATGGAGCATTGTGATGGCAAGACCGTGGAGCACTATGATGAGAAGACCACGGATAATTGTGATGACGAGCGTCATGGAGTGCTATAATGACAAGCGGCATGGAGCAATGTGATTACAGGGGTCTTGGAGCATTGTGATGACAAGGGCATGGAGCATTGTGAAGAGAAGGCCATGGAGCATTCTGATGAATATGTCATGGAGCACTGTGATGACAAGTGCATGGAGCATTGTGATTACAGGTGTCTTGGAGCATTGTGATGAAAAGGGCATGGATCATTGTGATGAAAAAGGCATGGAGCCTTGTCATGACAGTGTTCAAGGAGCATACTGACGACAAGTGTCAGGGAGCATTGTGATGAGAAGTGTATTGAGCATTGTGATGACAAAGTTTATGGAGCATAGTGATGAGAAGACCATGGATAATTGTGATTATGAGCATCATGGGGTTTTGTGATGAGAAGTGTTATGGAACATTGTGATCCCAACGGTTTGGAGCATTGTGATGACAGAGGTCATGGAGCATTTTGATTTCATTGTGGGGAAAATGCCTGAAGCATTATGATAATGGGCATGGTGCATTGTGATGATAGGATTCATGGAGCTTTGAGATGAAAAGGGGCATGGAGCATTGTGATAAAAAGTGTCTTGGAGCATTGTGATGAGAAGTCCATGGAACATTCTAATGACATGAGTCATGGAGCTTTGTGATGACAAGGGCATGGAGAATTGTGATTACAGGGGTCTTGGGACATTGTGATGACAAGTGTCATGGAGCCTTGTGAATGACAAGGCCGTGGAACTTTGTGATGGCAGGGGTCATGGAACATTGTTATGACAGGTGTAATGGAGCATTGTGATGAGAAGGACAGGAAGCATTGGTGTGAAATGTTTCATGGATTACTGTGATGAGAGTGGGCATGGAGCATTGTGATGACAAGAGCACAGAAAACTGTGATACAATGGTCATAGAGGATTGTAATGACAAGGGCATGGAGCATAGTTATGAGAAGGGCATCGAGCATTGTGATGACATGTGTCATGGAGCTTTGTGATGACAAGGGCATGGAGAAATATGATGAGAGGGTTCATGGAGCATTGTGATGACAATGACATGGAGCATTGTGATGTCACGGGTCAAGGAGATTTGTGATGACAAACGTCATGGAGCATTTTAATGACAAGGGCAGGGAGCATTTTGATGACAGGTTCATGCAGCAATTTGATGAAAATTGTAATGGAATATTTTGATGACAGGGGTTATAGAACATTGTGATGTCAGGGGTCATGGAGCTTTGGGATTAAAAGTGTCATGGAGCATTTAGATGACAGGTGTTGTGGAACATTGTGATGTCAGGTGTCATGGAACATTGTGATTACAGGGTTCTTGGAGCATTGTGATGAGAAGGGTCATGGAGCCTTGTGAGGACAAGGCCATGGAACATCGTGATGGCAGTGGTCATGGAGCATTGTTATGACAGGGGTAATGGAACATTGTGATGGCAATGGCATGGAGGATTGTGATGAGAAGGCCATGGAGCATTCTGATGACATGTGTCTTGGAGCTTTGCGATGACAAGGGCATTGAGCAGTGTGATGAATGCGTTCATGGAGCATTGTGGTGAAAATGACATGGAGCATTGTGATGCCAAGTGTCATGGATCTTTTTGATGACAAAGGTCATGGAGGATTTTGATGACAAGGGCGTTGTGCATTGTGATGAGAAGGGCAGGGAGCATTGTGATGACAGGTTCATGGAGCAATTTGATGAAAAGAGTCTTGGAACATTTTGATGACAGGGGTTATTGAACATTGTGAAGCCAGCGGTCATGGAGCATTGTGATGAAAAGGTTTGGGGAGCATTTTGATGACAGGGGTTATGGAACATTGTGATGTCAGGGGTCATCGAACATTGTGATGATATGTGCATGTAGCATTGTGATGACAGGAGGCATGGAACATTGTGATGACAGGGGTGAGGGTGTATTGTGACGAAAGGTGATGTAACATTGTGATATCAGTGGTGAGAGAGCATTTTGATGAGAAGTGCATGGAGCATTGTGATGACAAGTTTTATGGAGCATTGTGATGACAAGATTGTGGAGCACTGTGATGACAAGCACATGGTGCATTTTGATGACATGTGTCATGGAGCACTGTGCTGACAAGCGCATGGAGCACTGTGATGACATGTGTCATGGAGCATTGTGCTGAGAAAGGCAGAGAGGATTGTGATGACAAGGGTCAAAGAGCATTGTGATGAAAAGTTCATGGAGCATTGTGGTTAAAATGGTCACAGAGACTGTTGATGACGAGGGCATGGACCATTGAGATGACAAAGGTCATGAAGCATTGTGATGAATGAAGTCACGGAGCATAGTGATGACAGGGGTCATGGAACAATGTGATAACAAGGGCATGGAGCATTGTGATGACAGGTGTCATGGAGCACTGTGATGACAAGCGTCACGGAGCATTGTGAATACAGGGGTCATGGAGGATTGGGATGACAAGGGCATGGATCATTGTGATGACAAGGGTCATGGAGCAATGGGCTGAAAATATTCATGGAGTATTGTGATAACAGGGGTCATGGAGCATTTTGATGAGAAGGTCATAGAGCATTGGTCTGAAAATGTTCATGGAGTATTGTGATGACAGGGATCATGGAGCATTTTGATGACAAGTTCCTGGAGCACTTTTATGAGAATACAATGGAGACTTGTGATGACAAGTCTCATGGAGCACTCTGATGAAAATTGACATGGATCATTGTGATTACAGGGGTTTTGGAGCATTGTGATGACAAGGGCATGGAGCATTGTGAGGAGAAGGCCATGGAGCATTCTGATGACATGCGTCATTGAGTTTTGTGATGACAACGGCATGGAGCATTGTGATTACAGGGGTCTTGGAGCATTGTGATTAAAAGGGCATGGGTCATTGTGATGAAAAAGGCATGGAGACGTGTCATGACAGGGTTAATGGAGCAGACTAATGACAAGTGTCAGGGAGCATTGTGATGACAAGTGTACTGAGCATTGTGATGACAAAAGTCATGGAGCATTGTGACGAGAAGACCATGGATAATTGTGATGATGAGCGTCATCGGGTGTTGTGATGATAAGTGTTATGGAACATTGTGATCACAAGGGATTGGAGCATTGTGATGACAGAGGTCATGGATCATATTGATTTCATTGTGATGAAAATAGCCTGAAGCATTATGATGATGGGCATGGTCCATTGTGATGACAGGGTTCATGGAGCATTGAGATGAAAAGACGCATGGAGCATTTTGATTACAAGGGTCTTGGAGCATTGTGATGGCAAGGGCATGGAGCATTGCGGTGACAGGGCCATGGAACATTCTGATGCCATGCGTCATGTAGCTTTTTGATGAAATGGGCATGGAGTATTTTGATTAGAGGGTTCGTGGAGCATTGTGATGACAAGTGTCATGGAGCCTTGTGATGACAAGGCCGTGGAACATTGTGATGGCAGGTGTCATGGAGCATTGTTATGACAGAGCTAAAGGAGCATTGTGATGAGAAGGGCATGGAGCATTGGTCTGAAATGTTTCATGGATTATTGTGATGAGAGTGGGCATAGAGCATTGTGATGATAAGGGCATGGAACACTGTGATACATGGGTCATGGAGGATTGTAATGACAAGGTCATGGCGCATTGTGATGAGAATGGCATCGAGCATTGTGATGACAAGTGTCATGGAGCGTTGTGATGACAAGGGCATGGAGCAATGTGATGAGAGGGTTCATGAAGCATTTTGATGACAATGACATGGAGCATTGTGATGCCAAGGGTCATGGCGCTTTGTGATGACAAAGGTCATGGAGCATTTTGATGATAAGTGCATGATGCATTGTGATGAGAAGGGCAGGGAGTATTTTGATGACATGGTCATGCAGCAATATGATGAAAAGTGTATTGGAACATTTTGATGACAGGGGTTATAGAATAGAGTGATGTCAGGGGTCATGGAACATTGTGATGATAAAGGGATGTAGCATTGTGATGACAGGGGTCATGGGACATTGCGATTACAGTGGTGAGGGAGTACTGAGACGACTAGTGATGGAACACTGTGATATCTCTGGTGAGAGAGCATTTTGATGAGAAATGTATGGAGCATTGTGATTACAAGGTTTATGGAGCTTTGCAATGACAAGTTTCTGGACCGTTGTGATGAAAAGTGAAGGGCACATTGTGATGACAAGCGTCATGGAATAATTTTCAGACAAAGGCATGGAGCATTGTGATGACAACAGTCACGGAGCATTGTGATGAAAATGGAATGGGGCATTGTAATGAAAAAGGCATGGAGCCTTTTCGTGACAGGGTTCAAGGAGCATTCTGATGACAAGTGTCAGGGAGCATTGTGATGACAAGTGTAATGAGAATTGTGATGACAAAGGTCATGGACCATTGTGATGAAAAGGGCATGGAATTTTGTGATGACAAGCATCATGGAGCATTGTGATGACAAGTGTTATGAAACATTGGGATCACAAGGTTTTGGAGCATTGTGATGACAGAGGTCATGGATCATTTTGATTTCAGGGAGCATGGAGCATTTTGATGACAAGGGCATAAAGCAATGTGATCCCAAGGTTCATGGAGGTTTGTGATGACAATGGAAATGGAGTATCGTGATGACAAGCACATAGAGCATTGTAATGACAAGGTCATGTAGCATTTTGCTGACAAAGTCATGGAGCATTGTGATGACATGTGTCATGGAGCACTGTGATGACAAGTGTCACGGAGCATTGTGAATACAGGGGTCATGGAGCATTGGGATGACAAGGGCATGGATCATTGTGATGACATGTGTCATGGAGCATTGGGCTGTATATGTTCATGGAGTATTGTGATGACGGGGTCATGGAGCATTGTGATGACAGAGGTCATGAAGAATTTTGATTTCATTGTGCTGACAATATCCAGAAGCATTATGATGATGGACATGATGCATTGTGATGACAGGGTTCATGGAACATGGAGATGAAAAGGGGCATGCAGCATTGTGATTACAGACGTCTTGGAACACTATGATGACAAGGGCATGGAGCATTTTGATGAGAAGGCCATGGAACATTCTGATGACATGTGTCATGGAGCTTTGTGATTACAAGGGAATAGAGCATTGTGATTACAGGGGTCTTGGAGCATTGTGATGACAAGTGTCATGGAGCATTGTGATGACAAGGCCATGGAACATCGTCATGGAAGGGGTCATGGAGCATTGTTATGACAGGGGTAATGGAGCATTGTGATGAGAAGGGCATGGAGCATTGTGATTACAAGGTTTATGGAGCAATACCATGACAAATTTGTGGACCGTTGTGATGAAAAGCGCGTAGCACATTGTGATGACAATGTTCATGGAATATTTTTCTGACAAAGGCATGGAGCATTTTGATGACAAGGGTCATGGAGCATTGTGGTTATAAAGGTCACAGAGCCTTTTGCTGACGCGGGCAAGGACCATTGTGATGACAAATGTTATGAAGCATTGTGATGACTGGAGTCATGGATCATTGTGATGACAGGGGTCATGGAGCATTGTGATGACAAGGGCATGGAGCATTGTGGTGACAGGGGCATGGAGCATTGTTCTGACAAGTTTCATAGATTACTGTGATGAGAGTGGACATGGTGCATTGTGATGACAAGGACATGGATTATTGTGATGAGAAGTTCATGGAGTATTGTGAAGACAGGTGTCAGGGAGCATTGTGATGACATATGTCATGGTCCACTGCAATGACAATGGCAGGGAGCATTGTGATGCCAAATGTAATGGAGGATTTTGATGACAATTATAATGGAACATTGTGATGACTAGGGCTTGGAGCTTTATGATGACAAGGGCCGTTGAGAATTTTCAAAACAAGGTCGTGAAGCATTGTTATGACAATGTCCTAGAGCACTGTGATGAGAAATCCATAGAGAGTTGTGATGACAAGTCTCATGGAGCATAGTGATGAAAAGGGGCATGGAGCATTGTGATTACAGGGGTCTTGGAACATTGTGATGACATGGGCATGGAGCATTGTGAGGAAAAGGCCAAGGAGCATTGTGTTTAAAGCGGTCTTGGTGCATTGTGATGAAAAGGGGATGGATCATTTTGATGAAAAAGCCATGGAGCCGTGTCATGACAGGGTTCAATGAGCATACAGACAACAAGTGTCAGGGAGCATTTTGATGACAAGTGTATTGAGCATTGTGATGACAAAGGTCATGGAGCATTGTCATGAGAAGACCATGGATAATTGTGATGATGAGCGTCATGGGGCACTGTGAGGACAAGTGTTATGGAACATTGTGATCACAAGGGTTTGGAGAATTGTTATGACTGATGTCTTGGAGCATTTTGATTTCATTGTGATGACAGTAGCATGAAGCATTATGATGATGGGCATGGTGCATTGTGATGACAGGGTTCTTGGGGCATTGTGATGAGAAGGGTCATGGAGCCTTGTGATGATAAGTCCACGGAACATCGTGATGGCAGGGGTCATGGAGCATTGTTATCACAGGGGGAATGGAGCACTGTGACGGCAAGGGCATGGATCATTGTGATGAGAAGGCCATGGAGGATTCTGATGACATGTGTCATGGAGCTTTGTGATGACAATGGCATGGAGCAATGTGATGAGAGTTTTCATGGAGCATTGTGATGACAATGTCATGGAGCATTGTGATGCCAAGGGTAAAGGAAGTTTGTGATGAAAAAGTCATGGAGCATTTTGATGACAAGGGCGTTGTGCATTGTGATGAGAAGGGCAGGGAGCATTGTGATGACAGGGTCATGGAGCAATTTGATGAAAAGGTTCATTGAACATTATGATGACAGGGTTTATGGAACATTGTGATGACAGGGGTCATGGAGCATTATGATGAAAAGTGTCATGGAGCATTTTGATGAAAGGGGTTATGGAGCATAGTGATGTCAGGGGTCATCGAACATTTTGATGATAAGTGCATG
This sequence comes from Mesoplodon mirus, assembly GCF_964341445.2. Taxonomy (NCBI): domain Eukaryota; kingdom Metazoa; phylum Chordata; class Mammalia; order Artiodactyla; family Ziphiidae; genus Mesoplodon; species Mesoplodon mirus. The sequence goes on from NW_028295632.1 coordinate 146,184, forward strand.
TAGCATTGTGATGACAGGAGTCATGGAACATTGTGATAACAAGGGTGAGGGTGTATTGTGACGAATAGTGATGTAACATTGGGATATCTGTGGTGAGAGAGCATTTTGATGAGAAGTGCATGGAGCATTGTGATGACAAGGTTTATGGAGCATTGTGATGAGAAGATTGTGGAGCACTGTGATGACAAGCACATGGTGCATTGTGATGATATGTGTCATGGAGCATCATGCTGAGAAGCGCATGGAGCATTGTGATGACAAGGGTCATGGAGCATTGCGCTGAGAAAGTCATAGAGCATTGTGATGACAAGGATCAAAGAGCTTTGTGATGACAAGTCTCATGGAGCACACTGAAGAAAAGGGGCATGGAGCAATATGATTACAGGGGTCTTGGAGCACTGTAATGAAAAGTGCATGGAGTTTATTGATGAGAAGACCATGGAACATTCTGATGACATGTGTCATGGAGCTTTGTGATGACAAGGGCATGGAGCATTGTGATTACAGGGGTCTTGGAGCACTGTTATGACAAGTGTCACGGAGCCTTGTGATGACTAGGCCGTGGAACACTGTGATGACAGGAGTCATGGAGCATTGTTATGACAGTGGTAATGGAGCTTTGTGATGAGAAGGGCATGGAATATTGGTCTGAAATATTTTATGGATTATTGTGATGAGACTGGGCATGGAGCATTGTGATGACAAGGGCACGGAACACTGTGATACATGGGTCATGCAGGATTTTAATGACTGGGGCATGGAGCATTGTGATGAGAAGTGCATCGAGCATTGTGATGACAAGTGTCATGGAGCTTTGTGATGACAAGGGCATGGAGCAATGTGATGAGAGGGTTCATGGAGCATTGTGATGACAATGACATGGAGCATTGTGATGCCAAGGGTCATGGATCTTTGTGATGACAATGTTTATGGAGCATTGTGATGACAAAATTGTAGAGCACTCTGATGACAAGCGCATGGTGCATTGTGATGACCTGTGTCATGGAGCATTGTGCTGACAAGCGCATGGAGCATTGTGATGACAAGGGTCATGGAGCATTGTGATGACAAGGGTCAAAGAGCATTGTGATGAAAAGTTCATGGAGCATTGAGGTTAAATTGGTCACAGAGACTGTTGATGACGACGGCATGGACCATTGTGATGACAAAGGTCATGAAGCATTGTGATGACTGGAGTCACGGAGCATTGTGATGACAGGGGTCAGGGAGCATTGTGATAAAAAGGGCATGGAGCATTGAGATGACAAGGGCATGGAACATTAGTCTAATAAGTTTCATGGATTGTTGCGATGAGAGTGGGAATGGCGCATTGTGATGACAAGGGCATTGAGCATTGTGATGAACAGGTCATGCAGTATTGTGAAGAAAGGAGTCAGGGAGCATTGTGATGACATATGTAATGGCCCTTTGTGATGACAAAGGCATGGAGCATTGTGATGCCAAGTGTCATGGAGGATTCTGATGACAAAGGTAATGGAACATTGTGATGACAATGGCTTAGAGCATTTGGATGACATGGGGAAGTTAGCATTGTGCTGACAAGTGCATGGAGAATTGTGATGACAAGGGTCATGGAGCATTCTGATGACAAGCTTGTGGAGTATTTTGATGACAAAGGCATGGAGCATTGTGATGAAAATTGCATGGGGCATTGTGTTGAAAAAGGCATGGAGCCTTTTCCTGACAGGGTTCAAGGATCATTCTGATGACAATGTCAGGGAGCATTGTGATGACATGTATATTGAGAATTGTGATGACAAAAGTCATGGAGCATTGTGATAAAAAGGGCATGGAGTATTGTGATGAGAGGCATCATGGAGCGTTGTGATGACAAGTGATATGGAACATTGTGATCACAAGGGTTTGGAGCATTGTGATGACAGAGGTCATGGTTCATTTTGATTTCAAGGAGCATGGAGCATTGTGATGACAAAGGCATGAAGCAATGTGATCCCAAGGTTCATGGAGGATTGTGATTACAATGGAAATGGAGTTTTGTGATGACAAGCGCATAGAGCATTGTAATGAAAATGTCATGTAGCATTTTGCTGCCAAAGCATGGATCATTGTGATGACATGTGTCATGGATCATTGTGATGACAAGCGTCATGGAGCATTGTGAATACAGGTGTCATGGAGCATTGGGATGACAAGGGCATGGATCATTGTGATGACAAGTGTCATCGAGCACTGGGCTGAAAATGTTCATGGAGTGTTGTGATGACAGGGGTCATGGAGCATAGTGATGTGTAGGGAATGGAGCATTGTGATGACAAGAGTCCCAGATCATTGTGTTTTCAGGAGTCATGGAGTGTTGTGATGACAGTGGTCATGGAGCATTGTGATGATATTGGCCATGGAGCATTGTGATGTGTAGGTCGTGGAGCATTGGGCTGAATTTATTAATGGATTATTGTGATGACAGGGGTCATGGAGCATTGTGATGACAAGGGAATGGAGAATGGTGATGACAAGGTCCTGGAGAATTGTGATGAGATTACCATGGAGACTTGTGATGACAAGTCTCACGGAGCAATCTGATGAAAAGCGGCATGGAGCATTGTGATTACAGGGGTCTTGGAGCATTGTGATGACTAGGGCATGGAGCATTGGGATGAGAATGCCATGGAGCATTCTGATGACATGCTTCATGGAGTTTTGTGATGACAAGGACTTGGAGCATTGTGATTACAGTGATCTTGGAGCATTGTGATGAAAAGGGCATGGATCATTGTGATGAAAAAGGCATGGAGCCTCGTAATGGCAGGGTTCAAGGAGCATACTGACGACAAGTGTCAGGGAGCATTGTGATGACAAATGTATTGAGCCTTGTGATGACAAAGGTCATGGAGCATTGTGATGAGAATACCATGGATAATTGTGATGATGAGCGTTATGGGGATTTGTGATGATAAGTGTTATGGAACATTGTGATCAAAAGGGTTTGGAGCATTATGATGACAGAGGTCATGGATAATTTTGATTTCATTGTGATGACAATAGCCTGAAGCATTACGATGTTCGGCATGGTGCAGTGTGATGACAGGGTTCATGGTGCATTGAGATGCAAAGGGGCATGGAGCATTTTGATTACAGGGGACTTGGAGCATTGTGATGACAACGGCATGGAGCATTGTGATGAGAAGGCCATGGAACATTCTGATGACATGTGTCATGTAGCTTTGTGACGAAAAGGGCATGGAGCATTGTGATTACAGGGGTCGTGGAGCATTGTGATGACAAGGGTCATGGAGCCTTGTGATGACAAGGCCGTGGAACATTGTGTTGGCAGGGGTAATCAGCATTGTTATGACAGAGGTAATGGGGCATTCTGATGAGAAGGGCATTGAGCATTGGCCTGAAATATTTCATGGATTATTGTGATGAGAGTGGGCATGGAGCACTGTGACGACAAGGGCACGGAATACTGTGATACATGGGTCATGGAGGATTGTGATGAAAAGGGCATGGAACATTTTGATGAGAAGGGCATCGATCATTGTGATGACAAGTGTCATGGAGCTTTGTGTTGACAAGGGCATGGAGCAACGGGATGAGAGCTTTCATGGAGCATTTTGATGACAATGATATGGAGCATTGTGATGCCAAGGGTCATGGAGCTTTGTGATGACAACGGTCATGGAGCATTTTGATGACAAGCGTGTGGTGCATTGTGATGAGAAGGAGAGGGAGCATTTTGATGACAGGGTCATGCAGCAATTTGATGAAAAGTGTAATGTAACATTTTGATGACAGGGGTTACAGAACATTGTGATGCCATGGGTCACGGAGCTTTGGGCTGAAAAGTGTCATGGAGCATTTTGATGACAGTGGTTATGGAATATTGTGATGTCAGGGGTCATGGAACATTTTGATTACAGGGTTGAGGGAGGATTGTGATGACTAGTGATGGAACATTGTGATATCTCAGGTGAGACAGCATTTGGATGAGAAGTGCATGGAGCATTGCGAATACAAGATTTATGGAGCATAGCGATGACAAGGTTGTGGATCATTGTGATGAAAAACGCGTGGCACATTGTGATTACAAGGGTCATGGAACATTGTTCTGACAAAGGCATGGAGCATTGTGATGACAAGGGTCATGGAGCATTGTGATGAAAATTTCATGGAGCATTGTGGTTACAAAGGTCACAGAGCCTTGTGATGATGCGGGCATGGACCGTTGTGATGTCAAACGTTATGAAGCATTGTGATGACTGGAGTCACGGAACATTGAGATGACAGGGGTCATGGAGCATTGTGATGACAGGGACATGGAGCGTTGTGGTGACACTTTTCAGAGATTATTGTGATGACAGTGGACATGGTGCATTGTGATGACCAGGGCATGGAGCATTGTGATGAGAAGGTCATGGAGTATTTTGACGAGAGTTGTCAGAGAGCATTGTGATGACATATGTCATGGTCCATTGCGATGACAATGGCAGGGAGCATTGTGATGCCAAATGTAATGGAGGATTGTGATGGCAAATATAATGGAGCATTGTGATGACTAGGACTTGGAGCATTATGATGACAAGGGCCATTGAGAATTTTCATGACAAGGTAGTGAAGCATTGTCATGACAATGTCCTGGAACACTGTGATGAGAAAACCATGGAGCCTTGTGATGACAAGTCTCATGGAGCATACTGATGGAAGGGGCAAGGAGAATTATGATTACAGGGTTCTTGGAACATTGTGATAACAAGGGCATCGAGCATTGTGATGACAAGGGCATGGAACATTGGTCTAATAAGTTTCATGGATTATTGCGATGACAGTTGGAATGGTGCATTGTGATTACATGGGTCTTGGAGCATTGTGATGACCAGGTCATGCAGTATTGTGAAGAGAGGTGTCAGGGAGCATTATGATGACATATGTAATGGCCCATTTTGATGACAATGGCATGGAGCATTGTGATGCCAAGTGTCATGGAGCATTGTGATGACAAAGGTAATGGAGCATTGTGATGACAATGGCTTGGAGCATTGTGATGACAAGGGTCAGGGAGCATTGTGTTGACAAGTGCATGGAGAATTGTGATGACAAGGGTCATGGAGCATTCTGATGATAAGCTTGTAGAGTATTATGATGACATTGGCATGGAGCATTGTGATGAAAACGGCATGGGGCATTGTGATGAAAAAGGCATGGAGCGTATTTGTGACAGGGTTCAAGGAGCATTCTGAGAACAAGTGTCAGGAAGCATTGTGATGACAATTGTATTGAGAATTGTGATGACAAAGGTCATGGAGCATTTTGATGAAAAGGGCATGGAGTATTGTGATGACAGGCATCATGGAGCGTTGTGATGACAAGTGTTATGGAACATTGTGATCACAAGGGTTTGGAGCATTGTGATGACAGAGGTCATGGATCATTTTGATTTCAAGGAGCATGGAGCATTGTGATGACAAGGGCATGAAGCAATGTGATCCCAAGGTTCATGGAGGATTGTAATGACAATGGAAAAGGAGTATTGTGATGACAAGTGCATAGAGCATTGTAATGACAAGGTCATGTAGCATTTTGCTGACAAAGGCATGGAGCATTGTGATGATATGTGTCATGGAGCTCTGTGATGACAAGCGTCATGGAGCATTGTGAATACAGGGGTCAAGGAGCATTGGGATGACAAGGGCATGGATCATTGTGATGACAAGGGTCATGGAGCACTGGTCTGAAAATGTTCATGGAGTGTTGTGATGACAGGGGTCATGGAGCATAGTGATGTGTACGGAATGGAGCATTGTGATGACAAGATTCCCGGATCATTGTGTTGTCAGGAGTCATGGAGTGTTGTGATGACAGTGGTCATGGAGCATTGTGATGATATTGGCCATGGAGCATTGTGATGTGTAGGTCGTGGAGCATTGGGCTGAATATGTTAATGGATTATTGTGATGACAGGGGTCATGGAGCATTGTGATGACAAGGGAATGGAGAATGGTGATGACAAGGTCCTGGAGCATTGTGATGAGATGACCATGGAGACCTGTGATGACAAATCTCACGGAGCATTCTCATGAAAAGGGGCATGGAGCATTGTGATTACAGGGGTCTTGGAGCATTGTGATGACTAGGGCATGGAGCATTGGGATGAGAAGGCCATGGAGCATTCTGATGATATGCTTCATGGAGTTTTGGGATGACAAGGACATGGAACATTGTTATTACAGTGATCTTGGAGCATTGTGATGAAAAGGGCACGGATCGTTGTGATGAAAAAGGCATGGAGCCTTTTCATGACAGGGTTCAAGGAGCATACTGACGACAAGTGTGAGGGAGCAATGTGATGACAAGTGTATTGAGCATTGTGATGACAAAGGTCATGGAGCATTGTGATGAGTATACCATGGATAATTGTGATGATGAGCGTCATAGGGATTTGTGATTATAAGTGTTATGGAACATTGTGATCACAAGGGTTTGGAGCATTATGATGACAGAGGTCATGGATAATTTTGATTTCATTGTGATGACAATAGCCTGAAGCATTATGATGATGGGCATGGTGCATTGTGATGACAGGGTCTATGGAGCATTGAGATGCAAAGGGGCATGGAGCATTTTGATTACAGGGGTCTTGGAGCATTGTGATGACAAGGGCATTGAGCATTGTGATGAGAAGGCCGTGGAACATTCTGATGACATGTGTCATGGAGCTTTGTGATGAAAAGGGCATGGAGCATTGTGATTGCATGGGTCTTGGAGCATTGTGATGACAAGGGTCATGGAGCCTTGTGATGACAAGGTCGTGGAACATTGTGATGACAGGGGTCATGGAGCATTGTTATGACAGAGGTAATGGAGCATTGTGATGAGAAGGGCATTGAGCATTTGCCTGAAAGGCTTCATGGATTATTTTGATGAGAGTGGGCATGGAGCATTGTGATGACAAGGGCACGGAACACTGTGATACATGGGTCATGGAGGATTGTGATGAAAAGTGCATGGAGCATTTTGATTAGAAGGGCATCGAGCATTGTGATGACAAGTGTCATGGAGCTTTGTGATGAAAAGGGCATGGAGCAATGGGATGAGAGGGTTCATGGAGCATTGTGATGACAATGACATGGAGCATTGTGATGCCAAGGTTCGTGGAGCTTTGTGATGACAACGGTCATGGAGCATTTTGATGACAAGCGTGTTGTGCATTGTCATGAGAAGGAGTGGGAGCATTTTGATGACAGGGTCATGCAGCTATTTGATGAAAAGTGTAATGTAACATTTTGATGACAGGCGTTACAGAACATTTTGATGCCAAGGGTCATGGAGCTTTGGGCTGAAAAGTGTCATGGAGCATTTTGATGACAGTGGTTATGGAATATTGTGATGTCAGGGTTCATGGAACATTTTGATTACAGGGTTGAGGGAGGATTGTGATGACTAGTGATGGAACATTGTGATATCTCAGGTGAGAGAGCATTTGGATGAGAAGTGCATGGAGCATTGCGAATACAAGATTTATGGAGCATAGCGATGACAAGGTTGTGGATCATTGTGATGAAAAACGCGTGGCACATTGTGATTACAAGGGTCATGGAACATTGTTCTGACAAAGGCATGGAGCATTGTGATGACAAGGGTCACGGAGCATTGTGATGAAAATTTCATGGAGCATTGTGGTTACAAAGGTCACAGAGCCTTGTGATGATGCAGGCATGGACCGTTGTGATGTCAAACGTTATGAAGCATTGTGATGACTGGAGTCACGGAACATTGAGATGACAGGGGTCATGGAGCATTGTGATGACAGGGACATGGAGCGTTGTGGTGACACTTTTCAGAGATTATTGTGATGACAGTGGACATGGTGCATTGTGATGACCAGGGCATGGAGCATTGTGATGAGAAGGTCATGGAGTATTTTGACGAGAGTTGTCAGAGAGCATTGTGATGACATATGTCATGGTCCATTGCGATGACAATGGCAGGGAGCATTGTGATGCCAAATGTAATGGAGGATTGTGATGACAAATATAATGGAGCATTGTGATGACTAGGACTTGGAGCATTATGATGACAAGGGCCATTGAGAATTTTCATGACAAGGTAGTGAAGCATTGTCATGACAATGTCCTGGAACACTGTGATGAGAAAACCATGGAGCCTTGTGATGACAAGTCTCATGGAGCATACTGATGGAAGGGGCAAGGAGAATTATGATTACAGGGTTCTTGGAACATTGTGATAACAAGGGCATCGAGCATTGTGATGACAAGGGCATGGAACATTGGTCTAATAAGTTTCATGGATTATTGCGATGACAGTTGGAATGGTGCATTGTGATTACATGGGTCTTGGAGCATTGTGATGACCAGGTCATGCAGTATTGTGAAGAGAGGTGTCAGGGAGCATTATGATGACATATGTAATGGCCCATTTTGATGACAATGGCATGGAGCATTGTGATGCCAAGTGTCATGGAGCATTGTGATGACAAAGGTAATGGAGCATTGTGATGACAATGGCTTGGAGCATTGTGATGACAAGGGTCAGGGAGCATTGTGTTGACAAGTGCATGGAGAATTGTGATGACAAGGGTCATGGAGCATTCTGATGATAAGCTTGTAGAGTATTATGATGACATTGGCATGGAGCATTGTGATGAAAACGGCATGGGGCATTGTGATGAAAAAGGCATGGAGCGTATTTGTGACAGGGTTCAAGGAGCATTCTGAGAACAAGTGTCAGGAAGCATTGTGATGACAATTGTATTGAGAATTGTGATGACAAAGGTCATGGAGCATTTTGATGAAAAGGGCATGGAGTATTGTGATGACAGGCATCATGGAGCGTTGTGATGACAAGTGTTATGGAACATTGTGATCACAAGGGTTTGGAGCATTGTGATGACAGAGGTCATGGATCATTTTGATTTCAAGGAGCATGGAGCATTGTGATGACAAGGGCATGAAGCAATGTGATCCCAAGGTTCATGGAGGATTGTAATGACAATGGAAAAGGAGTATTGTGATGACAAGTGCATAGAGCATTGTAATGACAAGGTCATGTAGCATTTTGCTGACAAAGGCATGGAGCATTGTGATGATATGTGTCATGGAGCTCTGTGATGACAAGCGTCATGGAGCATTGTGAATACAGGGGTCAAGGAGCATTGGGATGACAAGGGCATGGATCATTGTGATGACAAGGGTCATGGAGCACTGGTCTGAAAATGTTCATGGAGTGTTGTGATGACAGGGGTCATGGAGCATAGTGATGTGTACGGAATGGAGCATTGTGATGACAAGATTCCCGGATCATTGTGTTGTCAGGAGTCATGGAGTGTTGTGATGACAGTGGTCATGGAGCATTGTGATGATATTGGCCATGGAGCATTGTGATGTGTAGGTCGTGGAGCATTGGGCTGAATATGTTAATGGATTATTGTGATGACAGGGGTCATGGAGCATTGTGATGACAAGGGAATGGAGAATGGTGATGACAAGGTCCTGGAGCATTGTGATGAGATGACCATGGAGACCTGTGATGACAAATCTCACGGAGCATTCTCATGAAAAGGGGCATGGAGCATTGTGATTACAGGGGTCTTGGAGCATTGTGATGACTAGGGCATGGAGCATTGGGATGAGAAGGCCATGGAGCATTCTGATGATATGCTTCATGGAGTTTTGGGATGACAAGGACATGGAACATTGTTATTACAGTGATCTTGGAGCATTGTGATGAAAAGGGCACGGATCGTTGTGATGAAAAAGGCATGGAGCCTTTTCATGACAGGGTTCAAGGAGCATACTGACGACAAGTGTGAGGGAGCAATGTGATGACAAGTGTATTGAGCATTGTGATGACAAAGGTCATGGAGCATTGTGATGAGTATACCATGGATAATTGTGATGATGAGCGTCATAGGGATTTGTGATTATAAGTGTTATGGAACATTGTGATCACAAGGGTTTGGAGCATTATGATGACAGAGGTCATGGATAATTTTGATTTCATTGTGATGACAATAGCCTGAAGCATTATGATGATGGGCATGGTGCATTGTGATGACAGGGTCTATGGAGCATTGAGATGCAAAGGGGCATGGAGCATTTTGATTACAGGGGTCTTGGAGCATTGTGATGACAAGGGCATTGAGCATTGTGATGAGAAGGCCGTGGAACATTCTGATGACATGTGTCATGGAGCTTTGTGATGAAAAGGGCATGGAGCATTGTGATTGCATGGGTCTTGGAGCATTGTGATGACAAGGGTCATGGAGCCTTGTGATGACAAGGTCGTGGAACATTGTGATGACAGGGGTCATGGAGCATTGTTATGACAGAGGTAATGGAGCATTGTGATGAGAAGGGCATTGAGCATTTGCCTGAAAGGCTTCATGGATTATTTTGATGAGAGTGGGCATGGAGCATTGTGATGACAAGGGCACGGAACACTGTGATACATGGGTCATGGAGGATTGTGATGAAAAGTGCATGGAGCATTTTGATTAGAAGGGCATCGAGCATTGTGATGACAAGTGTCATGGAGCTTTGTGATGAAAAGGGCATGGAGCAATGGGATGAGAGGGTTCATGGAGCATTGTGATGACAATGACATGGAGCATTGTGATGCCAAGGTTCGTGGAGCTTTGTGATGACAACGGTCATGGAGCATTTTGATGACAAGCGTGTTGTGCATTGTCATGAGAAGGAGAGGGAGCATTTTGATGACAGGGTCATGCAGCTATTTGATGAAAAGTGTAATGTAACATTTTGATGACAGGCGTTACAGAACATTTTGATGCCAAGGGTCATGGAGCTTTGGGCTGAAAAGTGTCATGGAGCATTTTGATGACAGTGGTTATGGAATATTGTGATGTCAGGGTTCATGGAACATTTTGATTACAGGGTTGTGGTAGGATTGTGATGACTAGTGATGGAACATTGTGATATCTCAGCTGAGAGAGCATTTGGATGAGAAGTGCATGGAGCACTCTGAATACAAGGTTTATGGTGCACAGCGATGACAAGTTTGTGGATCATTGTGATGAAAAGCGCGTGACACATTATGATGACAAGGGTCATGGAACAATGTTCTGACAAAGTCATGGAGCATTGTGATGACAAGGGTCACGGAGCATTGTGATGGAAAGTTCATGGAGCATTGTGATTACAAAGGTCACAGAGCCTTGTGATGACATGGGCATGGACCATTCTGATGACAAACGTTATGAAGCATTGTGATGACTGGAGTCACGGAGCATTGTGATGACAGGGGTCATGGAGAATTGTGATGACAGGGACATGGAGCGTTGTGGTGACAATTTTCAGAGGTTATTGTGATGACAGTGGACATGGTGCATTGTGATGACAAGGGCATGGATCATTGTGATGAGAGGGGCATGGAGCACTGGTCTGCCAAGTTTCATAGATTATTTTGATGACAGTGGACATGGTTCATTGTGATGACAAGGGCATGGATCATGGTGATGAGAAGTTCATGGAGTATTGTGAAGACAGGTGTCAGGGAGCATTGTGATGACATATGTCATGGTCCATTGCGAAGAAAATAGAATGGAAAATTGTGATGCCAAATGTAATGGAGGATTGTGATGACAAATAAAAGGGGGCACTGTGATGACTAGGGCTTGGAGCACTATGATGACAAGGGCCATTGAGAATTTTCATGACAAGGTCGTGAAGCATTGTGATGACAAGTTCCTGGAGCATTGTGATGAGAAAACCATGGAGCCTTGTGATGACAAATCTCATAAAGCATACTGATGAATAGGGGCATGGGCCATTGTGATTACAGGGGTCTTGGAACATTGTGATGACAAGGGCATGGAGCATTGTGAAGAGAAGGCCAAGGAGCATTCTGAAGACATGCGTCATTGAGCTTTGTGGTCACCAGCGCTTGGATCACTGAGATTACAGGGGTCTTGGAGCATTGTGATGAAAAGGGCATGGAATATTGTGATGAAAAATGCATGGAGCCATGTCATGACAGGGTTCAAGGAGCATACAGACAACAAGTGTGAGGGAGCATATTGATGACAAGTGTATTGAGCATTGTGATGACAAAGGTCATGGAGCATTGTGATGAGATGGCCATGGAGCATTCTGATGACATGTGTCATGGAGCTTAGTGATGACAAGGGCATGGAGCAATGTGATGCCAAGGGTCATGGATATTTGTGATGACAAGGGTCATGGAGCATTTTGATGACAACTGCGTTGTGCATTGTGATGAGAAGTGCAGGGAGCATTGTGATGACAGGGTCATGGAGCAATTTGATGAAAAGTGTCAAGGAATATTTTGATGACACGGGTTATGGAACATTGTGATGTCAGGGGTCATCGAACATTCTGATGATAAGTGCATATAGCATTGTGATGAGAGGAGTCATGGAACATTGTGATGACAGTGGTGAGGGAGTACTGTGTCGAATAGTGATGTAACATTGTGATATCAGTGGTGAGAGAGCATTTTGATGAGAAGTGCATGGATCATTGTGATGACAAGGTTTATGGAGTATTGTGATGACAAGATTGTGGAGCACTGTGATGACAAGTGCATGGTGCATTGTGAATACATGTGTGATGAAGCATTGTGCGGAGAAGCGCATGGAGCTTTGTGATGACAAGGGTCATGGAGCATTGTGCTGAGAAAGGCATAGAGCATTGTGATGACAAGTGTCAAAGAGCATTTTGATGAAAAGTTCATGGAGCATTGTGGTTAAAAAGGTCAGAGAGACTGTTGATGATGAGGGCATGGACCATTGTGATGACAAAGGTCATGCAGCATTGTGATGACTGGAGTCACGGGGCATTGTGATGACAAGGGTCATGGAGCATTGTGATAAAAAGGGCATGGAGCATTGTGATTACAATGGCATGGAGCATTGCTCTAATAAGTTTCATGGATTATTGCGATGACAGTTGGAATGGCGCATTGTGATGACAAGGGCATGGAGCATTGTGATGAGCAGGTCATGCAGTATTGTGAATACAGGTGTCAGGGAGCATTGTGATGACATATGTAATGGCCCATTGTGATGACAATGGCATGGAGCATTGTGATGCCAATGGCCATGGAGCTTTGTGATGACAAAGTCATGGAGCATTTTGATGACAAGGGTGTGGTGCATTGTGATGAGAAGGGCAGGGAGCATTTTGATGACAAGGTCATGCAGCAAATTGATGAAAAGTGTAATGGAACATTTTGTTGACAGGGGTTATAGAACATTGTGATGCCAGGGGTCATGGAGCTTTGGGATGAAAAGGGTCATGGAGCATTTTGATGACAGGGGTTATGGAACATTGTGATGTCGGGGGTCATGGAACATTGTGCTGATAAGGGGATGTAGCATTGTGATGACAGGGGTCATGGAACATTGTGATAAGAGGGGTGAGGGAGGATTCTGATGACTAGTGATGGAACATTGTGATATCTCATGTGAGAGAGCCTTTGGATGAGAAGTGCATGGCGCATTGTGATTACAAGGTTTATGGAGCATAGCGATGACAAGGTTGTGGATCATTGTGATGAAAAGCGCATGGCACATTGTGATGACAAGTGTCATAGAGCATTGTTCTCACAAAGGCATGGAGCATTGTGATGACAAGTGTCACAGAGCATTGTGATGAAAAGTTCATGGAGCATTGGGGTTACAAAGATAACAGAGCCTTGTGACGACGCGGGCATGGACCCTTGTGATGACAAACGTTATGAAGCATGGTGATGACAGGAGTCAGGGAGCGTTGTGATGACAGGGGTCATGGAGCATTTTGATGACAAGGGCATGGAGCATTGTGATGACAGTGGCATGGAGCATTGGTCTGACAAGTTTCCTAGATTATTGTGATGAGAGTTGACATGGTGCATTGTGATGACAAGGGCATGGAGCATTGTGATGACAAGGGCATGGAGTATTGTTATGACAGGCATCATGGAGCGTTGAGATGACAAGTGTTATGGAACATTGTGATCACAAGGTTTTGGAGCATTGCGATGACAGAGGTCATGGATCATTTTGATTTCAAGGAGCATGGAGCATTGTGATTACTAGGGCATGAAGCAATGCGATCCCAAGGTTCATGGAGGATTGTGATGAAAATGGTAATGGAGTATTGTGATGACAAGCACTTAGAGCATTGTAATGAAAAGGTCATGTAGCATTTTGCTGACAAAGGCATGGAGCTTTGTGATGACAGGTGTCATGGAGCACTGTGATGACAAGCATCACGGAGCATTGTGAATACAGGGGTCATGGAGCATTGGGATGACAAGGGCATGGATCATTGTGATGACAAGTGTCATGGAGCATTGTGCTGAAAATGTTCAAGGAGTATTGTGATGACAGGGGTTATGGAGCATTGTGATGACAAGAGTCCCGGATCATTGTGTTGTCAGGTGTCATGGAGTGTTGTGATGACAGTGTTCATGGAGCACTGTGATGATATTGGTCATGGAGCATTGTGATGAGAAGGTCATGCAGCATATGGCTGAAAATGTTCATGGAGTATTGTGATGACAGGGTTCATGGAGCATTGTGATGACAAGGGAATGGAGCATGGTGATGACAAGTTCCTGGAGGATTGTGATGAGATGACCATGGAGACTTGTGATGACAAGTCTCTAGGAGCATACTGATGAAAAGGGGCATGGAGCATTGTGATTACAGGGGTCTTGTAGCATTGTGATGACAAGGGCATGGAGCACTGTGAGGAGAAGGCCATGGAACATTCTGATAACATGCGTCATGGAGCTTTGTGATGACAAGGGCATGGAGCATTGTGATTACAGAGGTCTTGGAGCATTGTGATGACAAGGGTCATGGAGCCTTGTGATGACAAGGCCATGGAACATTGTGATGGCAGGGGTCATGGAGCATTGTTATGACAGTTGTAATGGAGCATTGTGATGAGTAGGGCATTGACATTGGTCTGAAATGTTTCATGGATTATTGAGATGAGAGTGGGCATGGAGCATTGTGATGACAAGGGCATGTACACTGTGATAGATGGGTCATGGGGGATTGTAATGACAAGGGCATGGAACATTGTGATGAGAAGGGCATCGAGCATTGTGATGACAAGTGTCATGATGCTTTGTGATGACAAGGGCATTGAGCAATGTGATGAGAGGGTTCATGGAGCATTATGATGACAATGACATGGAACATTGTGATGCCAAGGGTTATGGAGCTTTGTGATGACAAAAGTCATGGAGCATTTTGATGACAAGGGTGTGGTGCATTGTGATGAGTAGGGCAGGGAGCATTTTGATGACAGGTTCATGCAGGAATTTGATGAAAATTGTAATGGAACATTTTGATGACAGTGGTTATAGAACATTGTGATGCCAGGTGTCATGGATCTTTGGGATGAAAAGGGTCATGGAGCATTTTGTTGACAGGGGTTATTGAATATTGTGATGTCCAGGATCATGGAACATTGTGCTGATAAGGGGATGTAGCATTGTGATGACAGGGGTCATGGAAAATTGTGATAACAGGGGTGAGGGAGGATTGTGATGACAAGTGATGGTACATTGTGATATCTCATGTGAGAGAGCATTTGGATGAGAATTGCATGGATCATTGTGATTACAAGGTTTATGGAGCATAGCGATGACAAAGTTGTGGATCATGGTGTTGATAAACGCATGGCACATTGTGATGACAAGGTTCATGGAAGATTGTTGTGACAAAGACATGGAGCATTGGGATGACAAGGGTCACTGAGCATTGTGATGAAAAGTTCATGGAGCATTGTGGTTAAAAATGTCACAGAGTCTTGTGATGATGCGGGCATGGACCGTTGTGATGACAAAAGTTATGAAGCATTGTGATGACTGGGGTCATGGAGCTTTGGGATGAAAGGGGTCATGGAGCATTTTGATGACAGGCGTTATGGAACACTGTGATGTCAGCAGTCATGGAACATTGTGCTGATAAGGGGATGTAGCATTTTGATGACAGGGGTCATGGAACATTATGATAACTGGTGTGAGGGAGCATTGTGATGACTAGTGATGAAACACCGTGATATCTCATGTGAGAGAGCATTTGGATGAAAAGCACATGGAGCATTGTGATTAGAAGGTTTATGGAGCATAGCGATGACAAGGTTGTGGATCACTGTGATGAAAAACGCATGGCACTTTGTGATGACAAGTGTCATGGAGCATTGTTCTGACAAAGACATGGAGCATTGTGATGACAAGGGTCATGGAGCATTGTGATGAAAAGTTCATGGAGCTTTGTGGTTACAAAGGTCACAGAGCCTTGTGATGACGCGGGCATGGACCGTTGTGATGACAAACGTTATGAAGCATTGTGATGACTGGAGTCACGGAGCATTGAGATTACAGGGGTAATGGAGCATTGTGATGAGAAGGGCATGGAGCATTGTGATGACAGGGGCATGGAGCATTGGTCTGACAAGTTTCATAGATTATTGTGATGACAGTGGACATGGTGCATTGTGATGACAAGAGCATGGAGCATTGTGATGACAAGGGCATGGAGTATTGTGAAGACAGGTGTCAGGGAGCATTGTGATGACATATGTCATGGTCCATTGCGATGACAGTGGCATGGAGCATTGTGATGCCAAATGTAATGGACGATTGTGATGACAAATATAATGGAGCATTGTGATGACTAGGGCTTGGAGCATTATGATGACAAGGGCCATTAAGAATTTTCATGACAATGTCGTGAAGCATTGTGATGACATGGTCCTGGAGAATTGTGATGAGAAAACCATGGAGCCTTGTGATGAAAGGTCTCATGGAGCATACTTATGAAAAGGGGCATGGAGCATTCTGATTACAGGGGTCTTGGAACCTTGTGATAACAAGGGCATGGAGCATTGTGATGACAAGGGCATGGAGCACTGTGATGACAGGCATCATGGAGCGTTATGATGACAAGTGTTATGGAACATTGTGATCACAAGGTTTTGGAGCATTGCGATGACAGAGGTAATGGATCATTTTGATTTCAAGGAGCATGGAGCATTGTGATGACTAGGGCATGAAGCAATGTGATCCCAAGGTTCTTGGAGGATTGTGATGACAATGGTAATGGGGTATTGTAATGACAAGCGCATAGAGCATTGTAAAGACAAGGTCATGTAGCATTTTGCTGACAAAGGCATGGAGCTTTGTGATGACAGGTGTCATGGAGCACTGTGATGACAAGCATCACGGAGCATTGTGAATACAGGGGTCATGGAGCATAGGGATGAAAAGGGCATGGATCATTGTGATGACAAGGGTCATGGATCATTGAGCTGAAAATGTTCATGGAGTACTGTGATGACAGGCGTCATGGAGCATTGTGATTATAGGGGTCTTGGAGCATTGTGATGACAAGAGTCCCGGATCATTGTGTTGTCAGGTGTCATGGAGTGTTGTGATGACAGTGGTCATGGAGCATTTTGATGATATTTGCCATGGAGCATTGTGATTAGATGGTCATGGAGCATTTGGCTGAAAATGTTCATGGAGTATTGTGATGCCAGGTGTCATGGAGCATTGTGATGACAAGGGAATGGAGCATGGTGATGACAAGGTACTGGAGCATTGTGATGAGATGACCATGGAGACTTGTGATGACAAGTCTTATGGATCATTCTGATGAAAAGAGGCATGGAGCATTGTGATTACATGGGTCTTGGAGCTTTGTCATGACAAGGGCATGGAGCTCTCTGAGGAGAAGTCCATGGAACATTCTGATGACATGCGTCATGGAGCTTTGTGATGACAAGGGCATGGAGCATTGTGATTACAGTGGTCTTGGAGCATTGTGATGACAAGGGTCATGGAGCCTTGTGATGACAAGCCCGTGGAGCATTGTGATGGCAGGGGTCATGGAGCATTGTTATGACAGAGGTAATGGAGCATTATGATGAGAAGGGCATTGAACATTGGTCTGAAATGTTTCATGGATTATTGTGATGAGAGTGGGCATGGAGCATTGTGATGAGAAGGGCACGGTACACTGTGATACATGGGTCATGGGGGATTGTAATTACAAGGGCATGGAGCATTGTGATGAGAAGGGCATCGAGCATTGTGATGACAAGTGTCATGGATCTTTGTGATGACAAGGGCATGGAGCAATATGATGAGAGGGTTCATGGAGCACTGTGATGACAATGTCATGGAGCATTGTGATGCCAAGGCTCATGAAGCTTTGTGATGACAAAGGTCATGGAGCATTTTGATGACAAGGGTGTGCTGCATTGGGTTGAGAAGGGCAGAGAGCATTTTGATGACATGGTCATGCAGCAATTTGATGAAAATTGTAATGGAACATTTTGATGACAGGGGTTATAGAACATTGTGATGCCAAGGGTCATGGATCTTTGCGATGAAAAAGGTGATGGAGCATTTTGATGACAGGTATTATGGAACATTGTGATGTCAGGGGTCAGGGAACATATTGCTGATAAGGGGATGTAGCATTGTGATGACAGGGGTCATGGAACATTGTGATAACTGGGGTGAGGGAGGATTGTGATGACTAGTGATGGAACATTATGATACCTCATGTGAGAGAGCACTTGGATGAGAAGTGCATGGAGCATTGTGATTACAAGTTTTATGGAGCATAGCGATGACAAGGTTGTGGATCATTGTGATGAAAAAGACATGACACATTGTGATGACAAGGGTCATGGAGCATTGTTCTGACAAAGACATGGAGCATTGTGATGACAAGTGTCACGGAGCATTGTGATGAAATGTTCATGGAGCATTGTGGTTACAAATGTCACAGAGCCTTGTGTTGACGCGGGCATGGACCATACTGATGACAAGCGTTATGAAACATTGTGATGACTGGAGTCAGGGAGCATTGTGATGACAGGGGTCATGGGGCATTGTGATGAAAAGCGCATGGTGCATTGCTCTAATAAGTTTCAGAGATTATTGTGATGACAGCGGGAATGGCGCATTGTGATGACAAGGGCATGGAGCATTGTGATGACCAGGTCATGCAGTATTGTGAAGAGAGGTGTCAGGGAGCATTGTGATGACATATGTAATGGCCCATTGTGATGACAATGGCATGGAACACTGTGATGCCAAGTGTCATGGAGGATTCTGATGAAAAAGGTAATGGAGCATTGTGATGACAATGGCTTGGAGCATTGTGATGACAAGGGTCAGGGAGCATTGTGCTGACAAGTGCATGGAGAATTGTGATGACAAGGGTCATGGAGCATTCTGATGACAAGCTTGTGGAGTATTTTGATGACAATGGCATGGAGTATTGTGATGAAAATTGCATGGGGCTTTGTGATGAAAAAGACATGGAGCCTTTTCGTGAGAGGGTTCAAGGAGCATTCTGATGACAAGGGTCAGGGAGCATTGTGATGACAAGTGTATTGAGAATTGTGATGACAAAGGTCATGGAGCATTGTGATGAAAAAGGCATGGAGTATTGTGATGACAGGCATCATGGAGCGTTGTGATGACAAGTGTTATGGAACGTTGTGATCACAAGGGTTTGAAGCATTGTGATGACAGCGGTCATGGATCATTTTGATTTCAAGGAGCATGGAGCATTGTGATGACAAGGCCCTGAAGCAAAGTGATCCCAATGTTCAAGGAGGATTGTGATGACAATGGTAATGGAGTATTGTGATGACAAGTGCATAGAGCATTGTAATGACAAGGTCATGTAGCATTTTGCTGACAAAGACATGGAGCATTGTGATAACAGGTGTCATGGAGCACTGTGATGACAATCGTCACAGAGCATAGTGAATACAGGGGTAATGGAGCATAGGGATGACAAGGGCATGGATCATTGTGATGACAAGGGTCATGGAGAATTGGGCTGAAAATGTTCATGGAGTATTGTGATGACAGGGGTCATGGAGCATTGTGATTACAGGGATCTTGGAGAATTGTGATGACAAGAGTCCCGGATCATTGTGTTGTCAGGTGTCATGGAGTGTAGTGATGACAGGGGTCATGGAGCATTGTGATGATATTGGTCATGGAGCATTGTGATGAGAATGTCATGGAGCATTGGGCTGAAAATATTCATGGAGTATTGTGATGACAGGGGTCATGGAGGATTGTGATGACAAGGGAATGGAGCATGGTGATGTCAAGGTCCTGGAGCATTGTGATGAGAAGACCATGGAGACTTGTGATGACATGTCTCATGGAGCATTCTGATTAAAAGGTGCATGGAGCATTGTGATTACAGGTGTCTTGGAGCATTGTGATGACAAGGGCATTGAGCACTGTGAGGAGAAGGCCCTGAAACATTCTGATGACATGCGTCATGGAGCTCTGTGATGACAAGGGCATGTAGATTTGTGATTAGAGGTATCTTGGAGCATTGTGATGACAAGGGTCATGGAGCCTTGTGATGGCAAGGCCGTGGAACATTGTGATGGCAGGGGTCATGGAGCATTGTTATGACAGAGGTAATGGAGCATTGTGATGAGAAGGGCATTGAGCATTGGTCTGAAATGTTTCATGGATTATTGTGATGAGAGTTGGCATGGAGCATTGTGATGACAAGGGCACCGTACACGGTGATACATGGGTCATGGGGGATTGTAATGACAAGGGCATGGAGCATTGTGATGAGAAGGGCATCGAGCATTGTGATGACAAGTGTCATGGAGATGTGTGATGACAAGGGCATGGAGCAATGTGATGAGAGGGTTCATGGAGCATTGTGATGACAATGGCATGGAGCATTGTGATGCCAAGGGTCATGGAGCTTTGTGATAACAAATGTCATGGACCATTTTGATGACAAGGATTTGGTGCATTGTGATGAGAAGGGCAGGGAGGATTTTGATGACAGGTTCATGCAGTAATTTGATGAAAAGTGTAATGGAACATTATGATGATATGGGTTATAGAACATTGTGATGCCAGGGGTCATGGAGCTTTAGGATGAAAAGGGTCATGGAGCATTTTGATGACAGGTGTTATGGAACTTGGTGATGTCATGGGTCATCGAACATTGTGATGATAAGGGCACGTAGCATTGTGATAACAGGAGTCATGGATCATTGTGATGACAGGGGTGAGGGAGTATTGTAACAAATATTAATGTAGCATTGTGATATCAGTGTTGAGAGAGCATTTGGATGAGAAGTGCATGGAGCATTGTGATGACAAATTTTATGGAGCATTGTGATGACAAGATTGTGGAGCACTGTGATGATAAGCGCATGGTGCATTGTGATGACATTTGTCATGGAGCATTGTGCTGACAAGCGCATGGAGCATTGTGATGACAAGGGTCATGGAGGATTGTGCTGAGAAAGGCATAGAGAATTGTGATGACAAGGATCAAAGAGCATTGTGATGAAAAGTTCATGGAGCATTGTGATGACAAGGGTCATGGAGCATTCTGGTGACAAACTTGTGGAGTATTTTGATGACAATGGCATGGAGCATTGTGATGAAAACTGCATGGGGCATTGCGATTAAAAAGGCATGGAGCCTTTTCGTGACAGGTTTCAAGGAGCATACTGATCACAAGTGTCATGGAGCACTGTGATGACAAGTGTATTGAGAATTGTGATGACAAAAGTCATGGAGCATTGTGATGAAAAGGGCATGGATTATTGTGATGACAGACCTCATGGAGCATTGTGATGCAAGTGTTATGGAACATTGTGATCACAAGAGTTTGGAGCATTGTGATGTCAGTTGTCATGGAGCATTGTGATGATATTGGCCATGGAGCATTGTGATGAGTAGATCGTGGAGCATTTGGCTAAAATATTCATGGATTATTGTGATGACAGAGGTCATGGTGCATTGTGATGACAAGGGAATGGAGCATGGTGATGACAAGGTCCTGGAGCATAGTGATGAGAAGACCATGGAGACTTGTGATGACAAGTCTCATGGAGCATTCTGATGAAAAGGGGCATGGAGCATTGTGATTAAAGGGGTCTTGGAGCATTGTGATGACAAGGGCATGGAGCATTGTGATGAGAAGGTCATGGAGCATTCTGATGATATGCGTCATGGAGTTTTGTGATGACAAGGGCATGGAGCATTGTGATTACAGGGATCTTGGAGCATTGTGATGAAAAGGGCATGGATCATTGGGATGAAAAAGGCATGGATCCTTGTCATGACAGGGTTCAAGGAGCATACTGACGATAACTGTCAGGGAGCATTGTGATGATAAGTGTATTAAGCATCGTGATGACAAAGATCATGGAGCATTGTGATGAGAAGACCATGGATAATTGTGATGATGAGCGTCATGGGGTGTTGTGATGATAAGTGTTATGGAACATTGTGATCACAAGGGTTTGGAGCATTATGATGACAGAGGTCATGGAGAATATTGATTTCATTGTGATGACAATAGCCTGAAGCATTATGATGATGGGCATGGTCCATTGTGATGACAGGTTTCATGGAGCATTGAGATGAAAAGGGATATGGAGCATTGTGATGCCAAGGGTCATGGAGCTTTGTGATTACAAGTCATGGAGCATTTTGATGTCAAGGGCATGGTGCATTGTGATGAGAAGGGCAGGGAGTATTTTGATGACCGGGTCATGCAGCAATTTGATAAATAGTGTAATGGAACATTTTGATTGCAGTGGTTATAGAACATTGTGAAGTCAGGGGTCTTGGAGCTTTGGGATGAAAAGGGTCATGGAGCATTTTGATGACAGGGGTCCTGGAACATTGTGATGATAAGGGGATGTAGCAGTGTGATGACAGGGTCATGGAACATTGTGATTACAGGGGTGAGGGAGAATTGTGATGACTAGTGATAGAACACTGTGATATCACTGGTGAGAGAGCATTTGGATGAGAAGTGCATGCACAATTGTGATTACAAGGTTTAAGGAGCATTGCAGTGACAAGGTTGTGGACCATTGTGATGAAATGCGCATGGCACATTTTGAAGACAATGGTCGTGGAGCATTGTTCTGACCAAGACATGGAGCATTGTGATGACAAGGGTCACAGAGAATTGTGATGAAAAGTTCATGGAGCATTGTGGTTACAAAGGTCACAGAGCCTTGTGATCACGCGGGCATGGACCATTGTGATGACAAACGTTATGAAGCTTTGAGATGACTGGAGTCACAGAGAATTGTCATGACAAGTGTCATGGAGCATTGTGATGAAATGTGTCATGGAGTATTGTGCTGACAAGTGCATGGAGCATTGTGATGACAAGGGTCATGGAGCATTGTGCTGAGAAAAGCATAGAGCAATGTGATGATAAGGGTCAAAGAGCATTGTGATGAAAAGTTCATGGAGCATTGTGGTTAAAAAGGTCACAGAGACTGTTGATGGCGAGGGCATAAACCATTGTGATGACAAAGGTCATGAAGCATTGTGATGACTGGAGTCACAGAGCATTGTGATGACAGGGGTCATGGAGCATTGTGATAACAAGGGCATGGAGCATTGTGATGACAAGGGCATGGAACATTGGTCTAAAGTTTCATGGATTATTGCGATGACAGTTGAAATGGCACACTGTGATGACAAGGGCATGGAGCATTGTGATGAGAAGGTCATGGAGTATTGTGAAGACAGGTGTCAGGGAGCATTGTGATGACATATGTAATGGCCCATTGTGATGACAATGGCATGGAACATTTTGATGCCAATTGTCATGGAGGATTCTAATGACAAAGGTAATGGAGCTTTGTGATGAAAATGACATGGAGCATTGTGATGCCAATGGTCATGGATCTTTGTGATGACAAAGTCATGGAGAATTTTGATGACAACTGCGTTGTGCATTGTGATGAGAAGGGCGGGGAGCATTGTGATGACAGGGTCATGGAGCATTTTGATGAAAAATTCATGGAGCATTTTGATGACAGGGGATTTGGAGCATTGGGATGTCAGGGGTCATCGAACATTGTGATGATAAGTGCATGTAGCATTGTGATGACAGGGGTCATGGGACATTGTGATAACAGGGGTGAGTGAGTATTGTGACGAATAGTGATGTAACATTGTGATATCTGTGGTGAGAGAGCATTTTGATGAGAAGTGCATGGAGCATTGTGATGATAAGGTTTATGGAGCATTGTGATGAAAAGCTTGTGGAGCACTGTGATGACAAGCGCATGGTGCATTATGATGACATGTGTCATGGAGCATCGTGCTGACAAGCGCATGGAACATTGTGATGACAATGGTCATGGAGCATTGTGCTGAGAAAGGCATAGAGCATTTTGATGACAAGGGTCAAAGAGCATTGTGATGAAAATTCATGGAGCATTGTGGTTAAAAAGGTCACAGAGACCGTTGATGATGAGGACATGGACCACTGTGATGACAAAGGTCATGAAGCAATGTTATGACTGGAGACACGGAGCATTGTGATTACAGGGGTCATGGAGCATTGTGATAACAAGGGCATGGAGCATTGTGATGACAAGGGCATGGAACATTGGTCTAAAGTTTCATGGATTACTGTGATGACAGTTGGAATGGCGCATTGTGATGACAAGGGCATGGAGCACTGTGATGAACAGGTCATGCATTATTGTGAAGAGAGGTGTCAGGGATCATTGTGATGACATATGTAATGGCCCTTTGTGATGGCAATGGCATGGAGCATTGTGATGCCAAGTGTGATGGAGCATTCTGATGACAAATGTAATGGAGCATTGTGATGACAATGGCTTGAAGCATTGTGATGACCAGGGTCAGGGAGCATTGTGCTGACAAGTGCATGGAGAATTGTGATGACAATGGCATGGAGCATTCTGATGACAAGCTTGTGGACTATTTTTATGACAATGGAATGGAGCATTGTGATGAAAACGGCATGGGGAATTGTAATGAAAGGGGCATGGAGCCTTTTCGTGACAGGGTTCAAGGAGCATTCTGATGACAAGTGTCAGGGAGCATTGTGATGACAAGTGTATTGAGAATTGTGATGACAAAGGTCATGGAGCATTGCGATGAAAAGGGCATGGAGTATTGTGATGACAGGCATCATGGAGCGTTGTGATGACAAGTGTTATGGAACACTGTGATCACAAGGGTTTGGAGCATTGTGATGACAGAGGTCATGGATCATTTTGATTTCAATGAGCATGGAGCATTGTGATGACAAGGGCATGAAACAACCTGACCCCAAGGTTCATGGAGTATTGTGATGACAATGGAAATAGAGTATTGTGATGACAAGCGCATAGAGCATTGTAATGACAAGGTCATGTAGCATTTTGCTGACAAAGGCATGGAGCATTGTGATGACATGTGTCATGGAGCACTGTGATGACAAGCGTCACGGAGCATTGTGAATACAGGGGTCATGGAGCATTGGGATGACAAGGGCATGGATCATTGTGATGACAAGGATCATGGAGCACTGGGCTGAAAATGTTCATGGAGGGTTTTGATGACAGGGGTCATGGAGCATTGTGATGACTAGGGAATGGAGCATTGTGATGAAAAGAGTCCCGAATCATTGTGTTCTCTGGTGACATGGAGTGTTGTGATGACAGTGGTCATGGAGCATTTTGATGATATTGGCCATGGAGCATTGTGATGAGTAGGTCGTGGTGCATTTGGCTGAAAATTTTCATGGATTATTGTGATGACAGGGGTCATGGAGCATTGTGATGACAAGGGAATGGAGCATGGTGATAACAAGGTCCTGGAGCATTGTGATGAGAAGACCATGGAGACTTGTGATGACAAGGCTCATAGAGCATTCTGATGAAAACGGGCATGGAGCATTGTGATTACTGGGGTCTTGGAGCACTGTGATGACTAGGGCATGGAGCATTGTGATGAGAAGGCCATGGAGCATTCTGATGACATGCGTCATGGAGTTTTTTGAGGACAACCATGGAGCACTGTGATTACAGGGGTCTTCGAACATTGTGAGGACAAGGGCTTGGAGCATTGTGAGGAGAAGACCAAGGAGCATTCTGAAGGCATGCATCATTGAGCTTTGTGAAGACAAGGGCATGGAGCATTGAGATTACATGGGTCTTGGAGCATTGTGATGAAAAGGACATGGATCATTGTGATGAAAATGGCCTGGAACCTTGTGATGACAGGATTCAAGGAGGATACAGACAACAAAAGTCAGGGAGCATTTTGATGACAAGTGTATTGAGCATTGTGATAACAAAGGTCATGGAGCATTGTGATGAGAAGACCATTGATAATTGTGATGACGAGAGTCATGGGACATTGTGATGAAAAGTGATATTGTATATTGTGATCACAAGTGTTTGGAGCATTGTTATGACAGAGGTCATGGAGCATTTTGATTTCATTGTGATGACAATAGCATGAAGCATTATGATGATGGGCATGGGGCATTGTGATGACAGGGTTCATGGATCATTGAGATGAAAAGAGGCATAGAGGATTGTGATTACAGGGTTATTGGAGCATTGTGATGAGAAGGGTCATGGTGCTTTGTGATGACAGGACCATGGAACATCGTGATGGCAGGTGTAATGGAGCATTATTATCACAGGGGTAATTGAGCCTTGTGATGGCAAGGGCATGCAGCATTGTGATGAGAAGGCCATGGAGCATTCTGATGACATGTGTCATGGAGCTTTGTGAAGACAAGGGCATGGAGCAATGTGATGAGAGCGTTCATGGAGCATCGTGATGACAATGAAATGGAGCATTGTGATGCCAAGGGTCATGGATCTTTGTGATGACAATGGTCATGGAGCATTTTGATGGCAAGGGCGTTGTGCAATGTGATGAGAAAGGCAGGAAGCATTGTGATGACAAATTTTAAGGAGCATTGTGATGACAAGATTGTGGAGCACTGTGATGACAAGCACATGGTGCATTGTGATGAAATGTGTCATTGAGCATTGTGCTGACAAGCGCATTAAGCATTGCGATGACAAGTCTCATGGAACATTCTGATGAAAAGGGGCATGGAGCATTGTGATTACAGGGGTCTTGGAGCATTGTGATGAGAAGGGCATGGAGCATTGTGATGA
This sequence comes from Mesoplodon mirus, assembly GCF_964341445.2. Taxonomy (NCBI): domain Eukaryota; kingdom Metazoa; phylum Chordata; class Mammalia; order Artiodactyla; family Ziphiidae; genus Mesoplodon; species Mesoplodon mirus. The sequence continues at coordinate 173,153 of NW_028295632.1, forward strand.
GAAGGCCATGAAGCATGCTGATGACATGCGTCATGGAGCTTTTTAATGACAAGGGCATGGAGCATTGTGATTACAGGGATCTTGGAGCATTGTGATGAATAGGGCATGGATCACTGTGATGAAAAAGGCATGGGACCTTGTCATGACAGGGTTCAAGGAGCATACTGACGACAAGTGTCAGGGAGCATTGTGATGACAAGTGTATTGAGCATTGTGATGACAACGATCATGGAGCATTGTGATGAAAAGAACATGGATGATTGTGATGATGAGTGTCATGGGGTGTTGAGATGATAAGTGTTATTGAACATTGTGATCACAAGGGTTTGGAGCATTATGATGACAGAGGTCATGGAGAATACTGATTTCATTGTGATGACAATAGCCTGAAGCATTATGATGATGGGCATGATGTATTGTGATGACAGGGTTCATGGAGCATTGAGATGAAAAGGGTCATGGAGCACTGTGATTACAAGGGTCTTGGAGCATTGTGATGACATGGGAATGCAGCATTGTGATGAGAAGGCCATGGAACTTTCTGATGACATGCGTCATGGAGCTTTGTGATGACAAGGGCATGCAGCATTTTGATTTCAGGGGCCTTCAGCATTGTGATGACAAGTGTCATGGAACCTTGTGATGACTAGGTAGTGGAACATTGTGATGCCAAGAGTCATGGTGCATTGTTATGACAGGGGTAATGGAGCATTTTGATGAGAAGGTTATGGAACATTGGTCTGAAATGTTTCATGGATTATTGTGATGAGAGTGGGCATGGAGCATTGTGATGACAAGGGCACGGAACACTGTGATACATGGGTCATGCAGGATTGTAATGAAAAAGGCATGGAGCATTGTCATGAGAAGGGCATCGAGCATTGTGATGACAAGTGTCATGGAGCTTTGTGATGACAAGGACATGGAGCAATGTGATGAGAGGGTTCAGGGAGCATTGTGATGACAGTGACATGGAGCTTTGTGATGACAAGTCATGGAGCATTTTGATGACAAGGGCATGGTGCATTGTGATGAGAAGGGCAGGGAGCATTTTGATGACCGGGTCATGCAGCAATTTGATGAATAGTGTAATGGAACATTTTGATTGCAGTGGTTATAGAACATTGTGATGTCAGTGGTCTTGGAGCTTTGGGATGAAAAGGGTCATGGAGCATTTTGATGACAGGGGTCATGGAACATTGTGCAGATATGTGGATGTAGCACTGTGATGACAGGGTCATGTAACATTGTTATTCCAGGTGTGAGGGAGTATTGTGATGACTAGTGATGGAACATTGTGATATCTCTGGTGAGAAAGCACTTTGATGAGAAGTCCATGGACCACTGTGATTACAATGTTTATGGAGCATTGCAATGAAAAGTTTGTGGTCGGCTGTGATGAAATGCGCGTGGCATATTTTGATGACAATGGTCATAGACCATTGTTCTGACAAAGACATGGAGCATTGTGATGACAAGTGTCACAGAGAATTGTGATGAAAAGTTCATGGAACATTGTGGTTACAAATGTCACAGAGCCTTGTGATGACGCGGGCATGGACAATTGTGATGACAAACGTTATGAATCATTGTGATGACTGGAGTCACTGAGCATTGTCATGACAGGGGTCATGGAGCATTGTGATGACAAGGGCATGGAGCATTGTGTTGACAGCGGCATGGAGCATTGGTCTGACAAGTTTCATGGATTATTGTGATGACATTGGGCATGGTGCATTGTGATGACAAGGGCATGGAGCATTGTGATGAGAAGGTCAAGGAGAATTGTGAAGACAGGTGTCAGGGAGCACTGTGATGACATATGTCATGGTCCATTGTGATGACAATGGCATGGAGCATTGTGAAGCCAAATGTAATGGAGAAATGTGAGGACAAATATAATGGAGCATTTTGATGATTAGGGCTTGGAGCATTATGATGACAAGGGCCATTGAAAATTTTCATGACAAGGTCGAGAAGCATTGTGATGACAAGGTCCTGGAGCATTGTGATGACAAAACCATGGAGCCTTGTGATGACAAGTCTCATGGAGCATACTGATGAAAAGGGGCATGGAGCATTGTGATTACAGGGGTCTCGGAACATTGTGATGACAAGGGCATGGCACATTGTGAGGAGAAGACCAAGGAGCATTCTGATGGCATGTGTCCTTGAGTTTTGTGATGACAAGGGCATGGAGCATTGTGATTACAGGGGTCTTGGAGCACTGTGATGGAAAGTACATGGAACATTGTGATGAAAAAGGCATGGAGCCTTGTAATGACAGGGTTCAAGGAACATACTGACAAGTGTCATGGAGCATTGTGATGACAGGGGTCATGAAGAATTGTGATAACAAGAGCATGGAGCATTGTGATGACAAGAGCATGGAACATTGTTCTAATATGTTTCATGGATTATTGCGATGACAGTTGGAATGGCGCATTGTGATGACAAGGGCATGAAGCATTGTGATGACCAGGTCATGCAGTATTGTGAAGAGAGGTGTCAGGGAGCATTCTGATGACATATGTAGTGGCCCGCTCTGATGACAAAGGCATGGAGCATCGTGATGCCAAGTGTCATGGAGGATTCTGATGACAAAGGTAATGGAGCATTGTGATGACAATGGCTTGGAGCATTGTGATGACAAGGGTCAAGAAGCATTGTGCTGAAAATCGCATGGAGAATTGTGATGACAAGTGTCATGGAGCATTCTGATGACAATCTTGTGGAGTATTTTGATGACAATGGCATGGAGCATTGTGATGAAAACGGCATGGGGCATTGTTATGAAAGAGGCATGGAGCCTTTTCCTGACATGGTTCAAGGAACATTCTGATGACAAGTGTCAGGGAGCATTGTGATGACAAGTGTATTGAGAATTGTGATGACAAAGGTCATGGAGCATTGCGATGAAAAGGGCATGGAGTATTGTGATGACAGGCATCATGGAGCGTTGTGATGACAAGTGTTATGGAACATTGTGATCACAAGGGTTAGGAGCATTGTGATGAGAGAGGTCATGGATCATTTTGAATTCAAGGAGCATGGAGCATTGTGATGACATGGGCAGAAAGCAATGTGATCCCAAGTTTCATGGAGGATTGTGATGAGAAGCAAATAGAGCATTGTAATGACAAGGTCTTTTAGCATTTTGCTGACAAAGGCATGGAGCATTGTGATGACAGGTGTCATGGAGCACTGTGATGACAAGCGTCACAGAACATTGTGAAAACAGTGGTCATGGAGCATAGGGATGACAGGGACATGGATCATTTTGATGACAAGGGTCATGGAACATTGGGCTGAAAATGTTCATGGAGTATTGTGATGACAGGTGTCATGGAGCAGTGTGATGACTAGGGAATGGAACACTGTGATGACAAGAGTCCCGAATCATTGTGTTGTCAGGTGTCATGGACTGTTGTGATGACAGTGGTCATGGAGCATTTTGATGATATTGGCCATGGAGCATTGTGATGAGAAGACCTTGGGTAATTGTGATATCGAGCATCATGGAGCACTGTAATGACAAGGGGCATGAAGCATTGTGATGACAGGTGTCAGGGAGCATTGTGATGACAGGGGTCATGGAGCATTGTGATGACAAGGGCATGGAGCTTTGTGATGACATGTGCATGGAGCATTGTGATGACAAGTGCATGGAGCATTACAATGTCAAGTGGATGGAGAATTGTGATGACAAGAGCATGTAACATTTTGATGAGAAGTGTCATGTAGCATTGTGATGACAAGGACATGGAGAATTGTGATGACAAGGGACATGGAGCATTTTGATAACCAGGGCATGGTGCATTGTGATGACAGGGGTCATGGAGCATTATTATGAGAACGGCCATGGTGCATTCTGACATAAGATATCACTTATGAAGGGAATGTAAACATGGCTACATATGAACTGATTTAGGGAAGAGAACAGAGTATCAGATTTAGAAAACAATCTAACGCTTGCTTAAGGGGAAAGAGAGGTGGGGAGATGCACAAAACATAAGATTGATATTAGCACAGGTACCGTTCCATAATCCAAAAACAGAAGAGACAAGCCCTACTCCTTCCTCAGTGAACGGAACTCAACATCCCTATTCCCCTCAGAGAAATATATCTGACTAGTAAGAATTTTAAAACCTATGTATTGATATGTCTCCGTAAGGGAACCAAGTGTGTCTAGAACGACATAAACATGGCAGTGAGAATCAGCTCAAACCCACTATAAAAATGAATTTCAAAACAAAACATAAAAACAGTAAAATTCTTACACAATACCTTCAGGGGTTCTGATGAAACCTGGAATGACCGTATCTACAATGACAGCTGGATGTGGCATAAGGCTGGTCACTTGGGACTGAGAGGCTTGGTGAGATTGGGTGAAAAAATGCAGACCCTTTAAAGCAATAATGCCTGCCACCCATTCCATGGTTCCCATCTCTCCAGGTAGAAGGGAATATCACTACAGTTATAACGTGTATGGAAACGTAGAGAATGGAAATCATCTGATGGTGAAAGGTTTCTAAAACTCTACTACATTTTTCTCTCCTTGTGCTCCAGTTTGACATTCCAACTGCTTTACTATCAATCTCCCAACTTGGAAAGTCAGCCCCTATATCCTCCTGGTACGCACAGTTGGCAAATTGTGCAGAGGATATAAGGGATGAGAGAGAAACAATTAGAGAGTAGCTGTAGGCATTTGGACGGCCACATGTCTCTCTAATTTTCCATCACAAAGAGGAATTAACCGAAGTCTCAGCCTGCCCCCCAGAACCAGTATAAGTCCATAAGCAAAACTGTTGATTTGCGGTCAGATCACAAAAACGCGAGTTGAAAAATGGAGCTCAGGGCCACAGCAATTCACTAACCTGCAGAGTTATAAAGGACTACTCTCTTCGAAAAATCTGTTGAGGGAAAGCCACGAGGCGGAAGGGAAAATGAGGCAGAATGGCATGAAATAGATTTCAAAAGGTACTTTGGAATCACCTTTAAACAGAGGAAAAGCATTACAACTTCGAAAATTATGGAAATGGCCATAAAGGGCATATGGGTTTTCACGTGCATAGATGCAGGAGAAAACGCATATGCCCTTTTTGGACAAGCAAGCAAGCGGGCAATGCAAATCTGCACTACAAAGAAGTATCACTTCCCACCGGTCAAAAGGGACATCCACAAAATGGGTAAAAACCAGAAAGGCAAGACAGGCACTGGAGAACAGGGAGCCTTGTTATGCTGATGGGCGGGATGTAAATTGCCAACTGCCTCTCTGGAGGAGTGCATTGTGTTCCCTAAAACAAGTAAACAACAGAGCTACAGAGCCAAGGGCACTTCCAGTCTAGGGAATATACCTTGGGAAAACTGAAAATCAATAAGACAGATCCACACCAAAATTCAGGGCTGCACTGCTTACAAAAATCTCAACTTGGGTACACATTAAATATCCCAGGAAAGACAAAAATGGTTCAGGAAATTGTGGTACTTACGTATGATGGAATATCCCTCAGCCATGAAATCAATGTCATAAGGCCAGTAGTAGCAAAATGAGTGGATTCAGGTACGATAATTCTAAGTGAAATAAGTCACACAGAAAAAGAAACGTATCATAAGATATCACTTATGAAGATCCTGTAAACATGGCTACACATGAACTGAGTTAGGAAAGAAAAGAGAGACTCACATTTAAAAAAAAAAAACGCTTATGCTTGCTTAAGGGGGAAGGAGAGGTGGGGTGATGCATAAAATCAGAGTTTGATATTAGTAAAGGTACCGTTCCAAAAACCAAATACGAAATAGACAAAACCTACACCTTCCTCAGTGAAAGGGACTCAACACCCCATATTCACCACAGAGTAATATATCTTAAAAGTATGAATCTTAAAACCTATGTATAGATATGTCTCCATAAGGGAATCAAGTGTGTCTAGACTGGCTTAAACATGACAGTGAGAATCAGCTCAAACACACTATAAAAAGGAATTTCAAAAACAAAACAAAAAAACAGGGAAATTTCTTTCAATTCCTTCAGGGTCTCTGATGAAACCTGGAATGACCCTATCTACAATGACAGCTGGATGTGGCATACGGATGGACACTTGGGACTGAGAGGATTGGTGAGATGGGGTGAGCAAATGCAGACCCTTTAAAGCAATAATGAGGGGCACCCATTCCATGGGTCCCAACTCTCCAGGTTGAAGGGAATATTACTACAGCTATTACATGTACGGGAAACCTAGAGAATGGACACACTGTGAATACGAAAGGTCTCTAAAACTCAACTAATAATCCCTCTCCTGGTGCTCCGGTTTGACATTCCAACTGCTTTACTATCAAACTCCCAACTTGGAGAGACAGACCCTTTAACCTCCTGGTTCTCACAGGTTGCCAATTTGGCACAGGATGAAACGGAAGAGGAAGAACCAAAGAGAGAGTAGCTGTTAGGCATTTGGACGGGCATATGTCACTCTTATTTCCAGGGAGGAAGAAGAATTGACCAAGGTCCCAGCCACACACCGGGAACCAGTATATGTTCTGAACCAAAATATTTGACTTGCGTTCAGCTCAGAAAAAACGAGTTAAATATGGAGCTCAGGGGCACAGCGATTCACAAACTGGCAGAGTAATAAAGGGCAACTATCGTCCAAAATCCTGTTGAGGGAAGGCAACGTGGCAAACTTGAAAGGGAGGCAGAATTGCAGGAAACAGATTTCAAGAGGTACGTTGGAATCGCCTTTAAAGCACAGGAAGAGGGGCACAACTTCGACAATGATGCACTTGGCTAAAAAGGGCGTTTGCATTTTCTCCTGAATATATTCAGGAGAAAACACATACGTCATTTTTGGAAAAGCAAGCAAGTGGGCAATGCAAATCTTCACTACAAAGAAGTATCACTTCCCTCCGGTGAAAATGAACATCCACAAAATATGTAAAGACCAGAAAGGCAAGACAGGCCCTGGAGAACAGGGAGCCTTGTTATGCTGATGGGCGGGATGTAAATTGCCAACTGCCTCTCTGGAGGAGAGCATTGTGTTCCCTAAATCAAGTAAACAACAGAGCTCCAGAGCCAAGGGAACTTCCAGTCAAGGGAATATACCTTGGGAAAACTGAAAATCAATAAGACAGAACCACCACAAAATTTAGGGCTGCACTGCTTACAAGAACCTCAACTTGGGTACACCTTAAATATCCCAGGAAATATAAAAATGGTTCAAAAAATTGTGGCACTTACGTATGATGGAATATCCCTCAGCTATGAAATCAATGTCATAAGACCAGTAGAAGCAAAATGAGTGGATACAGGTACGATGATTCTAAGTGAAAGTAGTCACACAGAAAAAGACACGTATCATAAGATATCACTTATGAAGATCCTGTAAACATGGCTACACATGAAATGAGTTAGGGAAGAGAACAGAGTCTCACATTTAGAAAACACTCTTATGACTGCTTAAGAGGGATGGAGAGGTGAGGTGATGCATAAATCCAGAGTTTGATATATGCACAGGTAGATTTCCAAAAACCAAGTATGGAATAGACAAGACCTACACCTTCCTCAGGGAAAGGGACTCAAAACCCCATATTTCCCGCAGAGGAATATATCTGACTAGTAAGAATCTTAAAACCTATGTATTGATATGTCTCTTTCAGGGAATCAATTGCTCTAGACTGGCATAAACATGGCAGCGAGAATCAGCTCAAACCCACTATAAAAAGGAATTTGAAAAACAAAAAACAGGGAAATTCTTTACAATTCTTTCAGGGTCTCTGATGAAACCTGGAATGACCCTATCTACAATGACAGCTGCATGTGGCATAAGGCTGGACACATAGGACTGAGAGGATTGCTGAGATTGGGTGAGCAAATGCAGACCCTTTAAAGCAATAATGCATGGCACACATTCCATGGGTCCCAACTCTCCAGGTTGAATGGAATATTACTACAGCTATAACATGTATGGGAAACCTAGAGAATGGACACACAGTGAATACGAATAGTCTCTAAAACTCAACGTATAGTCCCTCTCCTGGTGCTCCGGTTTGACTTTCCAACTGCTTTACTATCAATCTCCCAACATGGAGAGACCGCACCTTTAACCTCCTGTTTCGCACAGGTTGCCAATTTCGCAGAGGATGAATGGGAGGAGGGAGAACCAATGAGAGAGTAGCTGTTAGGCATTTGGACGGGAATATGTCACTCTTATTTCCCGGGAGGAAGAAGAATTGACCAAAATCTCAGCCACCCACCGGGAACCAGTATATGTCCTGAACCAAAATATAGGACTTGCGTACAGCTCAGAAAAAAAACAGTTAAAAAACGGAGCTCAGGGGCACAGCAATTCACAAACTGGCAGAGTAATAAAGGACAACTATCGTCCAAAAAGCTGTTGAGCGAAGGCCACGAGGCGGACTTGAAAGCCAGGCAGAATAGCCAGAAATGGATTTCAAGAGGTACGTTGGAATCACCTTTAAAGCACAGGAAGAGGGGCACAACTTCGATAATGATGTACTTGGCCAAAAAGGGCTTATGCATTTTCTCCTGAGTATATTCAGGGAAAAACGCATACACTTTTTTTGGACAAGCAAGCAAGCGTTCATGCAAGTCTGCACTACAAAGAAGTATCATTTCCCACCGGTCCACAGGAACATCGAAAAAATGGGTAAAAATCCGAAATTCAAGACAGGCCCTGGAGAACAGGGAGCCTTGTTATGCTGATGGGCGGGATGTATATTGCCAACTGCCTCTCTGGAGGAGTGCACTGTGTTCCCTAAAAGAAGTAAACAACAGAGCTACAGATCCAAGGGAACTTCCAGTCTAGGGAATATACCTTGGGAAAACTGAAAATCAATAAGACAGAGCCACCCAAATCTTTAGGCCTGCACTGCTTACAGGAACGTCAACTTGGGTACACCTTAAATATCCCAGGAAATATAAAAATGGTTCAAAAAATTGTGGTACTTCCATGCGATGGAATATCCCTCAGACATGAAAACAATGTCATAAAACCAGTAGCAGCAAAATGAGTGGATTCAGGTACGATGATTCTAAGTGAAATAAGTCACACAGAAAAAGAAACGTATCATAAGATATCACTTATGAAGATCCTGTAAACATGGCTACACATGAAATGAGTTAGGGAAGAGAACAGAGTCTCACATTTAGAAAACACTCTTATGCCTGCTTAAGGGGGAAGGAGAGGTGGGGTGATGCATAAAACCAGAGTTTGATATAAGCACAGGTACTGTTCCAAAAACCAACTATGGAAGACACAAGACCTACACCTTGCTCATTGAAAGGGACTCGAAACCCCATATTTCCCGCAGAGGAATATATCTGACTAGTAAGAATCTTAAAACCTAGGTATTGATATGTCTCCGTAAGGGAATCAAGTGTGTCTAGACTGGCATAAACCTGGCTGTGAGAATCAGCTGAAACCAACTATAAAAAGGAATTTCAAAAAGAAAACCAAAAAACAGGGAAATTCTTTACAATTCCTTCAGGGATTCGGAGGAAACCTGGAATGACCCTATCTACAACGACAGCTGGATGTGGCATAAGGCTGGACACATGGGACTGAGAGGATTGGTGAGATTGGGTGAGCAAACGCAGACCCTTTAAAGCAATAATGCATGGCACCCATTCCATGGGTCCCAACTCTCCAGGTTGAAGGGAATATTACTACAGCTATAAAATGTATGGGAAACGTAGAGAATGGACACACTGTGAATACGAAAGATTTCTAAATCTCAACGAATAGTCTCTCTCCTGGTGCTCAAGTTTGATATTCCAACTGCTTTACTATCAATCTCCCAACTTGGAGAGACAGCACCTTTAACTTCCTGGTTCGCACAGGTTGCCAATTTGGCAAAAATGATAGGGAAGATGGAGAAACAATGAGAGAGTAGCTGTTATGCATTTGGACGGGCACATGTCACTCTAATTTCCCGGGAGGAAGAAGAATTGACCAAAGTCTCAGCCACCCACTGGGAAACAGTATAGGTCCTGAACCAAAATATTGGACTTGCGTTCAGCTCAGAAAAAACGAGTTAAAAATGGAGCTCAGGGGCACAGCAATTCACAAACTGGCAGAGTAATAAAGGGCAACTATCGTCCAAAAATCTTTTGAGGGAAGGCAACGAGGCGGACTTGAAAGTGAGGCAGAATAGCAGGAATCAGATTTCAAGAGGTACGTAGGAATCGCCTGTAAAGCAAAGGAATAGGTGCACAACTTAGACAATGATGCACTTGGCCAAAAAGGGCGTATGCGTTTTGTCCAGAATATATTCAGGAGAAAACGCATACGCCCTTTTTGGCCAAGAAAGCAAGCGGACAATCCAAATCTGCACTACAAAGAAGTATCACTTCCCACAGTTCAAAAGGGACATCCACAAAATGGGTAAAAACCGGAAAGGCAAGACAGGCCCTGGAGAACAGGGAGCCTTGTTATGCTGATGGGCGGGATGTAAACTGCCAACTGCCTCTCTGGAGTAGTGCATTGTGTTCCCTAAAACAAGTAAACAACAGAGATACAGAGCCAAGGGCCCTTCCAGTCTAGGGAATATACCTTGGGAAAAATGAATATCAATAAGAAAGTGCCACCCCAAAATTTAGGGCTCAACTGCTTACAAGAACCTCAACTTGGGTACACCTTAAGTATCCCAGGAAAGATAAAAATTGTTCAAAATATTGTGGTACTTACGTATGATGGAATATCCCTCAGCCATGAAATCAATGTCATAATACCAGTAGCAGCAAAATGAGTGGATTCAGGTACGATGATTCTAAGTGAAATAAGTCACACAGAAAAAGAAACTTATCATAAGATAATACTTATGAAGATCCTGTAAACATGGCTACACATGAACTGAGTTAGGAAAGAGAAGAGAGTCTCACATTTAGAAAACTCTCTTATGCCTGCTTAAGGGGGAAGGAGAGGTTGGGTGATGCATAAAACCAGAGTTTGATATAAGCACAAGTACCGTTCAAAAAACCAACTATGGAATAGACAAGACCTACACCTTCCTCAGTGAAAGGGACTCAGAACATATTTCCCGCAGAGGAATATATCTGACTAGTAAGAATCTTAAAACATATGTATTGATAGGTCTATTTTAGGGAATCAAGTGCGTCAAGACTGGCATAAACATGGCAGCGAGAATCAGCTCAAACTCACTATAAAACGGAATTTCAAAAACAAAACAAAAAAACAGCGAAATTCTTTACAATTCCTTCAGGGTCTCTGATGAAACTTGGAATGACCCTATCTACAATGACAGCTGGAGGTGGCATAAGGCTGGACACATGGGACTGAGAGAATTGGTGATATTCGTGAGCAAATGCAGACACTTTAAAACAATAATGCATGGCACCCATTTCATGGGTCCCAACTCTCCAGGTTGAAGGGAATATTACTACAGCTATAACACGTATGGGAAACCTAGAGAATGGACACACTGTGAATAGGAAAGTTTTCTAAAACTCAACGAATAGTCCCTCTCCTGGTGCTCCAGTTTCACTTTCTAACTGCTTTACTATCAATCTCCCAACCTGCAGAGACAGCACCTTTAACGTCCTGGTTCGCACAGGTTGCTAATTTGCAAAGGATGAAAGGGAAGAGGGAGAACCAATGAGAGAGTAGCTGTTAGGCATTTGAACGGGCACATGTCACTCTTATTTCCCGGGAGGAAGAAGAATTTACCAAAGTCTCAGCCACCCACCCGGAACCAGTATAGGTCTTAAACCAAAATATGGGACTTTTGTTCAGCTCACAAAAAAAAAACGAGTTAAAAAATGGAGCTATAGGGCAGAGCAATTCACAAACTGGCAGAGTAATAAAGGACAACTGTCATCCAAAAATTTGTTGAGGGAAGGCAAAGAGGCGGAATTGAAAATGAGGCAGAATAGAAGGAAACGGATTTCAAGAGGTACGTTGGAATCGCCTTTAAAGCACAGGAAGAGGGGCACAACTTCGACAATGATGTACTTGTCCAAAAAGGGTGTATGCGTTTTTTCCTGAGTATATTCAGGAGAAAACACATACGCCCTTTTTGGCCAAGCAAGCAAGCGGACAATGTAAGTCTGCACTACAAAGAAGTATCACTTCCCACCTGTCCAAAGGGACATCCACAAAAAGGGTAAAAACCAGAAATTCAAGACAGTCCCTGGAGAACAGGGAGCCTTGTTATGCTGATGGGCAGGATGTAAACTGCCAACTGCCTCTCTGGAGGAGTGCATTGTGTTCCCTAAAACAAGTAAACAACAGAGCTACAGAGCCAAGGACACTTCCAGTCTAGGGAATATACTTTGGGAAAACTGAATATCAATAAGACAGAGCCACCGCAAAATTTAGGGCTGCACTGCTTACAAGAACCTCAACTTGGGTACACATTAAATATCGCAGGAAATATAAAAATGGTTCAAAAAATTGTGGTACTTATGTACGATGGAATATGCCTCAGCCATGAAATCAATGTCATAAGACCAGTAGCAGCAAAATGAGTGGATTCAGTTATGATGATTCTAAGTGAAATAAGTCAAACATAAAAAGAAACGCATCATAAGATATCACTTATGAAGATCCTGTAAACATGGCTACACTTGAACTGAGTTAGGAAAGAGAAAAGAGTCTCACATTAGAAAACACTCTTATGCCTGCTTAAGGGGGAAGGAGAGGTGGGGTGATGCATAAAACCAGAATTTGATATAAGCACAGGTACCTTTCCAAAAACCAAGTATGGAATAGACAAGACCTACACCTTCCTCAGTGAAAGGCACTCAAAACCCCATATTTCCCGCAGAGGAATATATCTGTCTAGTAAGAATCTTAAAACCTATGTATTGATATGTCTCTGTAAGGGAATCAAGTGTGTCTAGACTGGCATAAAGATGGCAGCGAGAATCAGCTCAAACACACTATAAAAATGAATTTCAAAAACAAAACAGAGAAACAGCGGAATTCTTTACAATTCCTTCAGGGTCTCTGATGAAACTTGGAATGACGCTATCTAGAACGACACCTGGAGGTGGCATAAGGCTGGACACATGGGACTGAGAGGATTGGTGAGATTCGTGAGCAAATGAAGACGCTTTAAAGCAATAATGCATGGCACCCATTCCATGGGTCCCAACTCTCCAGGTTGTAGGGAATATTACTACAGCTATAACATGTATGGGAACCCTAGAGAATGGACACACTGTGAATATGAAAGGTTTCTAAATCTCAACGAATAGTCCCTCTCCTGGTGCTCCAGTTTGACTTTCTAACAGCTTTACAATCAATCTCCCAACCTGCAGAGACAGCACCTTTAACCTCCTGGTTCGCACAGGTTGCCAATTTGGCAAAGGATGAAAGGGAAGAGGGAGAACCAATGAGAGGGTAGCTGTTAGGCATTTGGACGGGCACGTGTCACTCTTATTTCCCGGGAGGAAGAAGAATTAACTAAAGTCTCAGCCACCCACCTGGAACCAGTATAGGTCCTAAACCAAAATATGGGACTTGTGTTCAGCTCACAAAAAACGAGTTAAAAAATGGAGCTATAGTGCAGAGCAATTCACAAACTGGCAGAGTAATAAAGGACGACTATCATCCAAAAATCTGTTGAGGGAAGGCAACGAGGCGGACTTCAAAGCGAGGCAGAATAGCAGGAAACAGATTTCAAGAAGTACGTTGGAATTGCCTTTAAAGCACAGTAAGAGGGGCACAACTTCGACAATGATGCACTTGGCCAAAAAGGGTGTATGCGTTTTCTCCTGCGTATATTCAGGAGAAAACGCATACACCCTTTTTGTCCAAGCAAGCAAGCGGACAATGTAAGTCTGCAATACAAATAAGTGTCACTTCCCTCCGGTCCAAATGGACATCCAAAAAAAGGGTAAAAACCAGAAATTCAAGACAGGCCCTGCAGAACAGGAAGCCTTGTTATGGTGATTGGAGGGATGTGAATTGCCAACAGCCTCTCTGGAGGAGTGCACTGTGTTCCCTAAAGCAAGTAATCAAAAGATCTACAGAGCCAAGGACACTTCCAGTCTTGGGAATATACCTTGTGAAACTGAAAATCAATAAGCCAGAGCCACCCCCAAATTTAGGGCTGCACTGTTTACAACAACCTCAACTTGGGTACACCTTAAATATCCCAGGAAATATAAAAATGTTTCAAAAAATTGTGGTACTTATGTACGATGGAATATCCCTCAGCCATGAAATCAATGTCATAAGACCAGTAGCAGCAAAATGAGTGGATTCAGGTACGATGATTCTAAGTGAAATAAGTCACACAGAAAAAGAAGCTTATCATAAGATATCACTTATGAAGATCCTGTAAACATGCCTACACATGAACTGAGTTAGGAAAGAGAACAGAGTCTCACATTTAGAAAACACTCTTATGCCTGCTTAAAGGGGAAGGAGAGGTGGGGTGATGCAATAAACCCAGAGTTTGATATAAGCACAGGTACCGTTCCAAAGTCCAACTATGGAATACACAAGAACTACCTATACCTTCCTCAGTGAAAGGGACTCAAAACCCCATATTTCCTGCAGAGGAATATATCTGACTAGTAAGAATCTTAAAACCTATGTATTGATATGTCCCTGTAAGGGAATCAAGTGTGTCTAGACTGGCATAAACATGGCAGCGAGAATCAGCTCAAACCCACTATTAAAAGGAATTTCAAAAACAAAACAACAAAACAGGGAAATTCTTTACAATTCCTTCAGGGTCTCTGATGAAACGTGGAATGACCCTGTCTACAATGACAGCTGGATGTGGCATAAGGCTGGACACTTGGGACTGAGAGGATTGGTGAGATTGGGTGAGCAAATGCAGAGCCTTTAAAGCAATAATGCATGGCACCCATTCCATGGGTCCCAACTCTCCAGGTTGAAGGGAATATTACTACAGCTATAACATGTACGGGAAACCTAGATAATGGACACTGTGAATACGAAAGTTTTCTAAAACTCAACGAATAGTCCCTATCCTGATGCTCCGGTTTGACTTTCCAACTGCTTTACTATCAATCTCCCAACTTGGAGAGACAGCCCCTTTAACCTCCTGGTTCGCACAGGTTGCCAATTTGGCAGAGGATCAAAGGGAAGAGGTAGAACAAATGAGAGAGTAGCTGTTAGGCATTTGGACAGGCTCATGTCACTCTAATTGCCCGGCAGGAAGAATAATTATCCAAAGTCTCAGGCACTCACCGGTATCCAGTATAGGTCCTGAACCAAAATTTTGGACTTGCTTTCAGCTCACAAAAAATGAGTTGAAAAATGGAGCTCAGGGGCAGAGCAATTCACAAACTGGCAGAGTAATAAAGGCCAACTATGTTCCAGAAATCTGTTGAGGGAAGGCAACGAGGCGACCTTCTAAGTGAGGCAGAATAGCAGGAAACAGATTTCAAGTGGTTCGTTGGAATCACCTGTAAAGCACAGGAAGAGGGGCACAACTTCGAAAATGATGCACTTTGCCAAAAAGGGCGTATGCGTTTTCTCCTGAACATATGCAGGAGAAAACGCATACGCCCTTTTTGGCCAAGCAAGCAAGTGGGCAATGCAAATCTGCACAGCAAAATAGTATCACTTCCCACCAGTCAAAAGGGACATCCACAATATGTGTAAAAACCAGAAATCCTAGAAAGGCCCTGGAGAACATGGAGCCTTGTTATGCTGATGGGCGGGATGTAAATTGCCAACTGCCTCTCTGGAGGAGTGCATTGTGTTCCCTAAAACAAGTAAACAACAGAGCTACAGAGACAAGGGGACTTCCATTCTAGGGAATATACCTTGGGAAAACTGAAAATCAATAAGATAGAGCCACCCCAAAATTTAGGGTTGCACTGCTTACAAGAATCTCAAATTGAGTACTCTCTAAATATCCCAGGATAGATAAAAATGATTCAAAAAATTGTGGTACTTATGTACGATGGATTATCCCTCAGCCATGAAATCAATGTCATAATGCCAGTAACAGGAAAATGAATGGATTCAGGTACGATGATTCTAAGTGAAATAAGTCACACAGAAAAACAAACTTATCATAAGATAGCACTTATGAATTTTCTGTAACATGGCTACACATGAACTGAGTTAGGAAAGCGAGCAGTGTCTCACATTTAGAAAACACACTTATGCCTGCTTAAGGAGGAAGGAGAGGTGGGGTGATGCATAGAACCAGAGTTTGATATTAGTACAAGTACCATTCCAAAATCAAAATACGGAATAGACAAGACCTACACCTTCATCAGTGAAAGGGACGCAAAACCCAATATTCTGTGCAGAGGTATATATCTGACTAGTAAGAATCTTAAAACCTATGTATTGATATGTCACGGTAAGGGAATCAAGTGTGTCTAAACTGGCATAAACATGGCAGTGAGAATCAGCTCAAACCCAGTAAAAAAAGTAATTTCAAATACAAAACAAAAAAAACAGGGAAAATCTTTACAATTCCTTCAGGGGCTCTGATGAAACCTGTAATGACCCTACCTACAACGAGAGCTGGATGTGGCATAAAGCTGGACACTTGAGACTGAGAGGTTTGGTGAGACTGGGTGAGCAAAGGCAGACCCTTTAAAGCAATAATATGTGGCACCCATTCCATGTGTCCCAACTCTCCTTGTGTAAGGGAATATTACTACAGCCATAACATTTACAGGAAACCTAGAGAATGGACACACTGTGAATACGAAAGGTTTCTAAAACTCAACTTATAGTCCCTCTCCTTGTGCTCCAGTTTGACCTTCTAACGGCTTTACTATCAATCTCCCAACTTGGAGCGATAGACCGTAAAACCTCCTGGTTCGCACAGGTTGCCAATTTGGCAGAGGATGAAAGGGAAGAGGGAGAACCAATGAGAGAGTAGCTGTTAGCCATTTGGACAGGTACATGTCACTTTAATTGCCCGGCAGGAAGTAGAATTAACCAATGTCTCAGCCACCCGCCGGGAACCAGTATAGGTTTTGAACCATAATTTTGGATTTGCTGTCAGCTCACATAAACGAGTTGAAAAATGGAGCTAAGGGGCACAGCAATTTACAAACTGGCAGAGTAATAGAGGAAAACTATCGTCCAAAAATCTTTTGAGGGAAGGCAGAGAGGCGGACTTTAAAACGAGGCAGAATAGCAGGAAACAGATTTCAAGAGGTACGTTGGAATCACCTTTCAAGCACAGGAAGAGGGGCACAACTTCGACAATGATGCACTTGGCCAAAGAGGGTGTATGTGTTTTCTCCTGAGTATATTCAGGAGAAAATGCATACGCCATTTTTGGCCAAGCAAGCAAGCAGCAATGCAAATCTGCACTACAAAGAATTATCCCTTCCCACCGGTCAAAAGGGACATCCACAAAATGTGTAAAAACCAGAAAGGCAAGACAGGCCCTGGAGATCAGGGAGCCTTGTTTTGCTGATGGGCGGGATGTAAGTTGCCAAATGCCTCTCTGGAGGAGTGCATTGTGTTCCCTAAAACAAGTAAACAACAGAGCTACACAGCCAAGGGCAGTTCCAGTCTAGGGAATATACCTTGGGAAAACTGAAATTCAATAAGACAGACCCACCCTAAAATTTAGCGCTGCACTGCTTACAAGAACCTCAACTTGGGTACACCTTAAGTATCCCAGGAAAGACAAAAATGGTTCAAGGTATTGTGGTACTTACATACGATGGAATATCGCTCAGCCATGAAATCAATGTCATAAGGCCAGTAGCAGCAAAAAGAGTGGATTCAGGTACGATGATTCTAAGTGAAATAAGTCACACAGAAAAAGAAACTTATCATAAGATATCACTTATGAAGGTCCTGTAAACATGGCTACACATGAACTGAGTTAGGAAAGATTACAGAGTAACTAATCTTATCATAAGTTATCACTCATAGCGGGAAAGTACACATGACTATACATGAACTGAATTACAAACACAACAGATTCAAACATTTAGAAAACATCTTCTGCCTGCTTAATGGGAAAGCCGAGGTGGGGTGATGCATAAAACCACAGTTTTAAATTAGCACAGATACCGTTATATAAACCATGTATGTAATAGACAACACCTACTCCCAGCACAATGAACTGGACTCCACACCCCCTATTCATTGCAGAGGAATATGTCTGACTCTAAGTATTTTAAAACATATGTATTCTCATGTCTCCATAAAGGAATCATGTGTGTGTATAACGGCATGAACACAGCACTGAAATTCAGTTAAACCCACTTATAAAAATAAATTTCAAAAGCAAAATGCAAAAACAGATAGAAAGTCTTAAAAATTACGTTCAGGGCCTGTGATGCAAGCTAGATTGACCACCTTTACACCCACAGCTGGATGAGACATAAGACTGGACTCTTGGGGCTGACAAGATTGCTGAGGTTGTGTGAACAAAAGAACACCACTTAGAGCAATACTGTGTGCTACCCATTCTAGTGGTCCCAACTCTCCAGGTTTAAGGGAATCTTCCTACAGTTAAAACATGCATGGGAAACCCAGTGGATGGTACACTGTGTAATTGGGAAAGTTTTCTAAAAGGTACCTCATTTTACCTTTTGTCGTGCTCGGCTTCACCATTCCATCTGCATTACTCAAAATCTCCCCACTTGGAGTGTCAGTGCCTTTACCCTCCCGTTATGAACAGTTTGAAAACTGTGCAGAGGATGAACAGGAAGAGGGGAAATAAATGAGAGATTAGCTGTAGGTGTTTGGATGGGTACATGTCACTCTAGTTTCCCATCAGGAAGAAAAATTAACCAAAGGCTCAGCCTGAAGCCCCGGAACAGGACTAGGGCCTAAAGCCATCCTGCAGTATTGCAGCCAGCTCACAAAGAGGCGAGTTGAAAAATGGAACTCAGGGGCACAGCGATTCACAAACTTGCAGAATTATGAAGGACAACTATCATCCAGAAATATATTGAGGAAAGGCAGTGAAGAGGATTTGAATGCAAGGCAGAATTGAAGGAAACAGATTTCAAGATGTAGATTGGAGTCATCTTTAAAGCACATGAAAAGCGACAGAATTTCGACAATGTTGCCCTTGGCTGAAAAGGGATTATGTGTATTTTCTTGAATATATTCGGGAAAAATGCATATGCCCTTTTTGGCTAAGCAAGCCATCAGGCATTGCAAATCCACACTACAGAGAAGTGTCCCTTACCTCCAATCAAAAGGGCCATCCACAAATAGTGTAAAAACCACAAATGCAGGACAGGCCATGGAGAAAAGGGAGCCTGGTTACGCTGATGGACAGGATGTAAATTTCCAACAGCCTCTGTGGAGAACTGTATGTTGTTTTCTAAAACAGAGCTACGGAGTATAGCACACTTCCACTCATGGGCGTGTGTTTTGGGAAAACTAAAAATCCACAACACAGAGCCAGCCCAAAATTTAGGGCTGCTCTGTTTACAAGAACCTCGACTTCGGTACACTTTATATATCCCAGGAAAGGAAAAAAAAAATGGATATAGATGTTGTGGTACTTATATACAATGGAATGTCACTCTGACATAAAATCAATATCATAAGCCAATAGCAGCATAATGAGTGGCTTTAGGTATGATGATGCTAAGTGAAATGAGCGACAAAGAAAAAGAAACTTATTGTAATATATCACTTATAGAGGAAATGTAAACATGGCTACACATGAACTGAATTTCAAAAGAGAACAGAGTTACACATTTAGAAAACACACTTATGCCTCCTTAAGGGGAAAGGTGACGTGGGGTGATGTGTAAAAGCAGAGTTTAAAATTAGCACAAATCCTATTCCATATACCAAATAGTTAATAGACAAGACCTACTCCTTTCTCAATGAACTGGGCACAAAACACCCTATTCACTGAAGAGGAATATATCTGACTGGTAATAACCTTGAAACCTATGTATTTATATGTCTCCATAATGGAATCAAGAGTATGTAGATTGGCATAAACACAGATCAATGGAACAGGACAGAAAGCCCAGAGATAAACCTACATACCTATGGCTATCTCATCTATGACAAAGGAGCTAAGGATATACAATGGAGAAAAGACAGTCTCTTCAGTAATTGGTGCTGGGAAAACTGGACCCCTACACATAAAAGAATGAAATTAGAACACTCCATAACACCATACACAAAAATAGACTCTAAATTGATTAGAGATCTAAATATAAGACCAGACACTATAAAACACTTAGAGGAAACCATAGGCAGAGCACTCTATGACATAAATCACAGCAAGATCCTTTTGGACCCACCTCCTAGAGAAATGGAAATAAAAACAGAAATCAACAAATGGGACCTAATGAAACTTAAAAGTTTTTACACAGTACAGGAAAACATAAACAAGATGCAAAAACAACCCTCAGAATGGGAGAAAATATTTTCAAATGAAGCAATTGACAAAGGATTAATCTCCAAACTTTACAAGCACCTCATGTAGCTCAATATCACAAAAACAAACAACCCAATCCAAAAACGGGCAGAAGACCTAAATAGACATTTCTCCAAAGAAGATATACAGATTACCAAGAAACACATGAAAGGATGCTGAACATCACTAATCAGTAGAGAAATGCAAATCAAAACTACCCTGAGGTATCACCTCACAGCAGTCAGAGTGGCAATCATCAAAAAAATCTACAAAACAATAAATGCTGGAGAGGCCTTTATTGGAGAAAAGGGAACACACTTGCACTGTGGGTCGGAATGTAAATTGATATGAGCACTAGGGAGAACAGTATGGAGGTTCCTTTAAATAAATAACAATAGAAGTACCATACGACACAACAATCCAACTACTGGGCATTTGCCTTGCGAAAACCATAATTCAAAAAGAGTTATGTACAAAAATGTTCATTGCAGCTCTATTTGCATTAGTCAGGACATGGAAGCAACCTAAGTGTCCATCGACAGATGAATGGATAAAGAAGATCTGGCACATATATACAATCAAATATTACTCAACCATAAAAAGAAGCAAAACTGAGTTATTTGTACTGAGGTGGATGGACTTTGAATCTGTCCTACACAGTGAAGTAAGTCAGAAAGGGAAAAACAAATACTGTATGTTAACAGAGATATATGGAATCTAATGAAGAAAAAAAGAAGATTTTGAAGAACCTAGTGGCAGGACAGGATTAAGGACACAGACATAGAGAAAGGACTTGAGGACACCAGAATGGGGATGGGTAAGCTGGGACGAAGTGAGAGAGTGGCATGGACATAAATACATTACCAAATGTAACACTGATAGCTACTGAGAATCAGCCACATAGAACAGGGAGATCAGCTCGGTGCTTTGTGACCACATAAAGGGGTGGGATATGGAGTGTGGGAGGAAGATGCAAGAGGGAGGGGATCTGGTGATATCTGTATATGTATAGCTGATTCACTTTGTTATACAGCAGAAACGAACACTCCATTGTAAAGCAATTATACTCCAATAAACGTGTAAAAGAAAAAAAAAAGAAAGAAAGCCCAAGGATAAACCTACACACCTATGGTCAACTAATCTATGAAAAAGGAGGCAAGACTATACAATGGAGATAAGACAGTCTCTTCAATCATTGGTGCTGGGAAATATGGAGAGCTACATGTAAAAGAATGAAATTAGAACACTCCCCAACACCATACATAAAAATATATTCAAAATGAATTAGAGACCTTAATGTAAGACCAGACAGTATAAAACTCTGAGAGGAAAACTTATGAAGGATACTCTGACGTAAATCACAGCAAGATCTTTTTTGATCCACCTCCTATAGTAATGAAATAAAAAAGAAAACTAAACAGATGGGACCTAATGAAACGTAAAAGCTTTTGCAAAGCAAACGAAACTACAAACAAGACGAAAAGACAACCCTCAGAATGGAAGAAAATATTTGCAAACGAATCAATGGACAAATGATTAATCTCCAATATATATAAACAGCTCATGCAGCTCAATATTAATAAAACAAACAACCCAATACAAAAATGGAAGATCTAAATAGACATTTCATCCAAGAAGACATAGAGATGGCCAGTACACACATGAAAATCTGCTGAACATCACTAATTATTAGAGAAATGGAAATCGAAACTACAATGAGGTATCACGTCACACCTGTTAGAATGGGCATCGTCAGAAAATCTACAAACAACAAATGCTGGAGAGGGTGTGGAGAAAAGGAACCTTCTTCCACTATTGTTGGGAATGTAAATCGATACAGTCTCTATGGAGAACAGTATGGAGGTTCCTTAAAAAACTAAAAATAGAATTACCATATAATCCAGCAATCCCACTACTGGGCATATACCCAGAGAAAACCATAAATCAAAAAGACACATTCACCACAATGTTCACTGCAGCACTATTTACAATAGCCAGGTAATGAAAGCAACCTAAGTGCCCACAGACAGACGAATGGATAAAGACATGGTACATATATACAACAGAATATTACTCAGCCATACATAGGAATGAAATTGGGTCATTTGTAGAGACCTCGATGGATCTAGAGACTGTCATACAGAGTGAAGTAAGTCAGAAAGAGAAAAACAAATATTGTATATTAATGCATATATGTGGAACCTAGAAAAATGGTACAGATGAACCAGTTTGCAGGGCAGAGATAGAGACAGATGTAGAGAACAAACATATGGACACCAAGGAGGGAACGCCATGTGAGGGTGGTGGTGGAATGAATTGGGAGACTGGGATTCACATGTGCACACTTATATGTATAAAATACATATCCAATAAGAACCTGCTGTATAAAAGTAATAAATTTAAAAAAATTAAAAATAAATAAATAACATTTAATAAAATAAAACAGAAAAAAAGTTTATCCTTTCACATAGACGTCTTTATATTAATGCATTATTTCCATGTTTATATCTCCAAATTAAAAAAAAGAGGAATAAATAAAATCTAACTTGAACCAAAAAGAAAAAAAGAAAGAAAAAAAACAGAACTCACCAGTTATACAGAGGAAAATCGTATCAGGGCACTTGCTCCAGTGGTAAAAAAATCTTAAGTTGGTCAGAGGTGGGAAATCGTCTCCCATGCACTCAGCAGCGCTCCCCCCGACAAGGAGCATCCTCATTGCAAAGCTGGGGGACTGTGTCGAGGCGTCTGTGAGTAAATGTGAGCTGAGCCCCAGTCCTGCTGCAGCTGAACTCTTCCCACCCTTTCCAGGTAAAACACCTGAATATGTAAAAGCACTTGCAAGCCTAGAGGAAGGGCTGTGGAGCCACACTAGCGAGAGCACGCAGGCCGACTTGGTGCCTGCAGGCCAGCCAGGATGGTCCTGGCCCCAGATGCTCTTCTGGAAGCTTTTCATTTCCCTGCCTGAGATACCCCTCCTGCCACAGCCCCCACTGCTTTTTTACTTCCTCACCTCTGCCTGGGGAGAAATTCCAGTGGCAGGTAAGGGTGACACATCCTCTTCTTTAGCAGGTGGCAGCCTGGCAACACCTGCAGAAAGTCCAGCAGAGCCCCACTCACACTGGGCCACCCACAAAGCCACGGTCCGTCACTCCCTCCCACCACCCCAGCCCCGAAACTGCTGACGGGGCAGATAATATGGTGTCAGGCACAGCTACAGGGGCTCTTGCTGACTGGAGAGGTGTTTATATTGACCTCAACACAGGCACACCTGTGGGGGGGGGCAGGCAGTGTCAAGCTGCCCAAATCAGCCAATCCTCACCCCTCAGGGGCTCACAGTTGCAGAAAATGAACCTTGCTAAACGGGTCAGTCCCAAGGAACAGGTGTGGGCCTTGAGAGTCAGGATAGACAAGGGGCTGCAGCTGCGGCTTGTTTTCTTATCATTTTATCTGGTCCATGAGTGGAAAACAACTTCAAGAAGACCCTATCCTAATGAGAGGAACCCAGGAGTCAGGGAGAGGAGTGATGGTGGGTGGAGACAGAGGCCTGGAGCCCTGGCTGCAGTGGAAGTGTCTGGAAGACCAGGCAGGGAGAGGCTGCACAGAGTGATAGCCAGGGTCACAGACCTGTCAGAGCTGCTGTTTGTTAGTTCAAGTCCTGCTCTGAGGTGTTCTGTGTCAGCTATGAGTGACAGGTGAGGTGGGGGTTCTCTGCAAGGTGGGCTATGTGCACTGTTCCTGTGTGTCCAGCCCTGCTGGGGTACCTGCCCAGGGGAGCTCCGTATCCTGGGAGGGGCCTGACTATGAGAGCCCCATGGGCTGCTGGGTTGATGCACAGGTGATCTCCATACCATGGGAGGGAATTGAACACGAGAGCCCCGTGGGCTGTGGGGTGCTGGATGCAGCCCAGGTGAGCTCCATATCCTGGGATTGGCCTAACCACGAGAACCCCATGGGCTGCTGGAGACCTGATAAAGGACATCAGGACAGTCAGTGAAGCCACCGAGGATATACATCCAGTAGCTCCTATTTCCTACACCCTGATGCTCATTCTATCATCCACCAGGCCATGGCATTCTGTATTAGACTTCAATGATGCCTTCTTCTGTATTCCATTCATCTCAGAGTCACAAGAATTTTTGGCTTGTGTGTGGCAGGACACAACATGCAACAAAAGCAAAAATGCTGGGCCGTCCTGCCCCAACGGTACAAAGATCCCCACACCATCATTGGGGAAATGACCTCGAAAGACCTAAACGTTCTACCTCTGTAAAAGGGAACCCTCCTTCAATATGCAGATGACATTCTGATCGCCAGGCCTACAAAAGACGCCTCTAAACTACCTAGCCAAGGAAGGATAGAAGGTGTCCAAGAAAAAGGCTCAAATATCCCAGGCTCAGGTGACATGCCTGGGGTTCATTCTCACAGATATTCGAAGAAACGCATCCCAGGATAGGGAAGAAGCCATTTGCAGCCTTACCTCTTCTAAAACTAGAAGACAGCTTAGGGGTTCCTGGGGAGGCCAAGGTTTTCTGCATCTGGATCCCTAACTACAGTCTAATAGCTGGGCCTCTACATGAAACACTGACACGAAAAGATGATGATCCTTTTGAATAGAATCCAGAAGCAGCCTTTCAAGAATGGAAAGAGCAGTCAATTCAGATCCTTGTCCAGGAACTCGCTAAATTAGCTAAACCCTTTGACCTTTACATACCCGGTCAAAGGTTAATCGCCCTTGGAGCCTTAGTGCAAAAACTGGGACCACTTGAAATGGAGCAACACAAGAATGCCCTTCAGGTATGATAAACTATGGTCACCAAGGGCTTTGCCCACCGACTCATCAGGCCAGGATACTGGGGTATCTAAAAAGCTGGAAATCAGCAGCCCACAAGGCCAGCTCCCTCCTAAGGGAATAGGACCCCACGTGGTGATCCTAACCACCCATCATGTCCTGAAGTTGCAGTGGTCGCTCTGTGGACACACTGACCTCGAGTGAGGAGGCCCTCCAACTCCAACCTCCAGAGAGACAAATGGGGGCAACAGGCCCCCAAGATGACTCGTGTGACCATCACTTGACCTGGAGTTTCTCTCAGAAAACAACAAGACTGTGCCGCGAAAGAGCAGACTACTGCTTGCAGGACTTACTGCACCCAGAGGGGAGCTAATAAGCTTGGCGGGGGAAACGTATATCACGCTTTCACCATAGAAAACCCTACAGACACCGCGGTGATGGTGGCCAATATGACCGGCTGGACTGCTGGCTACTTCTAAAGGCCGTTGACTCAGTGGACGTCATGGTCCTGGATCATCACTGACCCTGGACTGTCTGGGTTTTGCACAGGCAGGGCTCTGACACGTGGTGCTGTTTGTACATTAATTCAGGGACCTAATTAAAGAAAGCACAGACTACTGGTCAGAGCATCTAGGCTGGCAAAAAACGTCAGCCTAATGTCACCGAACAAATGTGGGGTGGGGTGAAACCTGCCACCACAGTATCTCTGCGCATCTCTTTCCTCGACCCTTAAAGGTAATTAGAATCTATAACACTTCCAATGCTGGTGCTCAGGCGGACGAGAAGTGAGGCAGGAGGCTTTGGGACAATCAACCTCACCTGGAGGCTGGTGGGGAGACGTTTTGCCCCTCCCCCCAGGTATCAGGGCTGCCACCACAGCATGAAGCAGTTACCAAATAGGGGTCTGCACCCTCAACACCCGAAGAATGAGGAACGGAACAAAAAGCAGAGGAGGTGTTCGTCTCTGGCAACGTTCATTAAAAATTCCTGGGAGGTAAAAAGAGAATCTGGGCAATAAAATAAAGTCTAACCTGTTTTTCCTTTGTGCTTTGTCTAATTTCACATGCTCCTAGGGTTCCGCATGCAGAGGTCCCACACCCGGCACTTCAGACCCGACTTCCTAGTGCAGAATGGCTGGGTCGACACCTCAGCTAGCGGAGTCCCATGCAGACTGCACGGCATAGAGCCAGAGCTGTAGCCAACCCAGCCCTCGAGAGCTCCATCCCCTAACTCCCACTGACGCTGCCGGGATCCCTACTCAGCATCCCAGCCCACAGCCCGTGGGGGAGTGCACACTCTCACCTCTCCATTCGGTTTTCAAAATAATGTTTCCTTTGCTTCTGAAACAAACTCAGTCTTGATCTGTTGGCTCCAATGACACTGGGCACGGGGACTCCTGTTGGGGTCCCCTCTGGATGATCAGTAACAGAAATTGAGAACTTTGTAACTTCATTGAACAGATGTGTGAGCCAAACTGTAGTTAACATAGAGCAGTGTATAATGCTCGGGTAAAATAAGATGTTTCTAAGACTTACCTTTGATATTTCCATCACTTTACTATAAGCAAGTTCAGTGAAGACGTCTGTCTTATTTGTCAGGTCAACATTAGAGAAATGAAGTGATTTATTTCCATGGATGTATATCGAATACTCTTGGCTGAAGCTTCAATCTTGTTTTGAATGCTTTTCCATTGAAAAGGATACCTCTCTTTCAGCTCCCCCATTTCTGAGAAGTATAAAATCTTATAATTTATTATTACCAAAGGGGAAAGGTAGGAGAAGGGATAAATTAACAGTTTGGGATTAACACATACACACTGCTATGTATAAAATAGATCATCAACAAGGAACTACTGTATAGCACAGGGAACTACACTGAATATTTTGCAATAACCTATAAGGGGAAATAATCTGAAAAAGAATCGATATTTTTATTGACATCATCTATCAATGACAGATAAAATGTAACCTAAGCAAGGCCGATGGTGAGCGCTTCTGACCCTGAAGATTTCAATCATCTAAAGTTTGGGCTCTGCCTATTTCCCAAGGCCCTTAATGGACATACGTGTAGCCGTAGCTTAAAAATTCCCCAGTTTGGGGTTCGGGGAGGCACTGATTTGGAAAAATCCCTGGTGTTCTCCTTCCATTCACGGGACCCTTCCTACAGCTAAAACATGCCTGTCACACCTAGAGGATGGTACACCGTTTGATCGGAAAGAGTTTGGAAAAGGCACCTCATCTCCTCATCGCCTGGTGCTCGGGTTCACCCATCCAGCATCTTTCCTAACAATCTCCTCACTTGGGGATATCAGCACCGTCAACATCCTGTTGCACACAGTTTGGAATTTGTCCAGAGGATGAAGCGGAAGGATGAGAAAAATTTAGAGACAAGTCTTAGGTGTTCGGACAGGCACATGCCACTCTAATTTCCAATCTGGAAGACAAATTCATCAAAGGCTATAATTGCCCACAGAAAGAGAATAGGGCTAGAGGAAATCCTGCTGTTTTGTGTCGAGTTTCCAAAAACACAAGTTGAAAAATGGAACTCAGGGGCACTAAAATTCATGAAACTGCGGAGTTGAAAATATCTATTGTTGAAAAACGTCTTGAGGTAAGTCACAGAAAAGGACTTGTAAGCAAGGGAGAGTGGCAGGAATCAGATTTGAAGAGGTAGAAAGGTCTCCCCATTAAAGCACAAGAAATGGGGCTGAACATCGCCAATGATGCAGTTGGCACAAAAGGGCGTATGCATTTTTTTCTGAATATATTCAAGTAAAGGCCATTCACACTTTTTATCCAACCAAACAGGTGGGCACTGGAAACCAATACTACAAAATGTATCATTCACATCAGTCAGAAGGGCCATCCACATAAAGTGTAAACACCGTAAATGCAGGACAGGGTGAGGAGAAAAGGGAGCCCTGTGACGCTGATAGTGGAAATGTAATTTGCCAACGGCCACTCTGGAGAAGTGTATTGTGTTTGCTAAAACATCTGAAAACTGAGCTACAGAGCATAGGGCACTTGCACTCATGGGCGTATACCTTGGGAAAAACAAAAAATGACAGAAAACAGGCACTCCAACGTTTACCACCTCTCTGTTAAAAAGGGCCTCCACTTGGATATAACCTAAATGTCCCTTGAAGGATAAAAGGGATAAAAGAGATGGGGTACTTATGTAGAGTGGAATATTACTCATCCAGAAATCAATGAAATAAGGCCAGTTGTAACAACTCTGGAGGAGTTACATACGATCATTCTAAGTGACACATGTCAGAAAGAAAAAGACACATATCATAAGATGTCACTTAAAGGTGGAATCAAAAATGGCTACACATGAAATAAACTATAAAACAGAAACATAGTCAAATATGTAGAAAATAGACATAAGGCTGCTAAATGGGAAAGGTGGGGAATGGTGAGGTATTATCCAGGAGGTTGAAATTAGCAAAGATACCATTCCAAGTACCGAATTGAATAACTGGCAAGGCCTACACAGTTCCTCAAAGAACTGCACTCAGTCCACTCAAGTCACTGGAAAATAATACATATGACTCGTAAGCATCTGAGAAAGAATTTATTGTTGTCTCACAGGACATGAATCAAGTGGATGTACAGCAGCAAAAAACAGAGCTTTGAAAATCAGCTGTAACCAATATAAAAATAAATTTAAATATATTTATAAAAACAGTGAGACAGACAAAAATTCTTACAACTTTTGTTGAAGGGTTACGATGTAACATGGATTGAACACATGTAGACCCACAGCAGGATGATATATAAGGCTGGAAGCCATGCACGCTAAGAGATGTTAGAGAGGCTGGGTGAGGAAATGCAGACCTTTTAAAGTAATACTGCCTGGTACCCATTCCATGGGTCCCAAATCTGCACTTTCAAGGGAATCTTCTGACAGTGAAAACATGCCTGGGAAACCGAGATGAATGTACACCGTGTGCTCAGGAGAGGTGTCTAAAATGCACCTCATTTTTGATCTCCTGGTGCTGGGGTTCGCCATTCCAGCCACATTACTAACAATCTCCCAACTTGGAGAATCAGAACCTTTAACCTCCTGTTTCACACAGTTTGCAATTTTTGCAGAGGATAAATGGGAAGAGGAGGAACCAATGAGAGATTAGCTGTAGTAGTTTTGACAGGCACATGTCACTCTAATTTCCCATTAGGAAGAAGAATTAACCAAAGGCTCAGCCTGCCTCCCCAGAACCAGAATAGGGCCGGAATCAATCCAATGGTTTGGCAGTCAGCTCACAAAAAAAGCGAGTTGCAAAATGGAGCTCAGGAGCAGACAATTCAAAGACCTGCAAAGATATAAATGATAACCAACGTCCAAAATATATTCAGGTAAGGCAACGAAGAGGTTCTGAATGAGAGGCAGAATTGCAGGAAACAGATTTCAAAAGGTAGATTGTACTCACTTTTAAAGCTTATGAACAGCAGCAGAATTTCTAAAATGATGCAGTTGGGCAAAAGGGTGTATGCGTTTTTTTCGTGAATATCTTCAGGAAAAAAAACACATACAGAGATTTTGGCCAACCAAGCAAGAGGGAAATGCAAATCCGCACAATAAAGAAGTCTCAATTTCCACTGCTCAGAAAGTCCATCCAAAAAATGTGTACAAATCAAAAATGCAGGAGAGGCCATGGAAAACAGGGAGACTAGTCACGCTGATGGGTGGGGTATAAATATCCAAGAGCTACTCTGAAGAAGTGTATGCTGTTTCCTAAAACATCTAAAATACAAAGCCCCCGAGCAAAGGGGACTTCAACTCATGGACATATAACTTGGGAAGACTAAATATCAACAAGACACAGGCACCCCAAAGTTTAGGGCTGCTCTGCATACAAGAACCTCAACTTCGGTACACCTAAAGTATCCCAGGAAAAAGAGAAATGCATAAAGAACTTGTGGTAATTTTGTACCACGGAATATCACTCAGACGTGAAATCAATGTCATAAGACCAGTAGCAGCATAATGAGAGGATTTAGGTATGATGATTCTAAGGGAAATTAGTCACACAGAAAAAGAATCTTATCATAAGATATCACTTACAGAGGGAATGTCAACATCACAACACATGAACTGAATTAGGAAAGAGAGCAGCGTCTCACATTTAGAAAACACTCTTATGCCTCCTTTAGGGGAAAGGAGAGGTGGGGTGATGCATAAAACCAGAGTTTGATATTAGCACAGGTACCATTCCATAAACCAAATACAGAATAGACAAGACCTACACCTTCCTCAGTGAACGGGACTCAAAATCCCTATTCCCCACAGACGAATATATTTGATTAGTAAGAATCTTAAAACCTATGTATTGATATGCCTCTGTAAGGGAATCAAGTGTGTCTAGACAGTCATAAACACGTCAGTGAAAATCAGCTCAACCCCATTATAAAAATGAATTTCAAAAACAAAACAAAAAAACAGCGAAATTCTTACACAATTCCTTCAGGGGTTCTGATGAAACCTAGAATGACCCTATCTGCAAAGACAGCTGGATGAGACATAAGGCTGGACACTTGGGACTGAGAGGACTGGTGAGATTGGGAGAGAAAATGCAGACCCTTTAAAGTAGTAATGCATGCCACCATTCCATGGGTCCCAAATTTCCAGGTAGAAGGGAATATCACTACAGTTATAACATGTATGGGAAACCTAGACAATGGACACCCTGTGATGGCGAAAGGTTTCTGAAAGTCTCCTACTTTTTCCTCTCCTTGTGCTACAGTTTGGCATTCCAACAACTTTACTATCAATCTCCCAACTTAGGAGAGTCATCCCCTATAACCTCCTGGTTCGCACAGTTTGCTAATTGTGCAGAGGATGAAAGGGAAGAGGGAGAACCAATCAGAGAGTAGATGTAGGCCTTTGGACGGACACATGTCACTCTAAATTCCCATTAGGAAGAAGAATTAACCAAAGCCTCAGCCACCCACAGGGAACCAGTATAGCCACCCCTGGAACCAGTATAGGTCCTGAAGAAAAATTGTGGATTTGCAGTCAGCTCCAAATAATGGGGTTTGAATATTGGAGCTCAGGGGCAAAGCAAATCAAAAACCTGCAGAGTTATAAAGGACTACTCTCTTCCAAAAATCTGTTGAGGGAAGACAACAAAGCGGACTTGAAAATGAGGCAGAATTGCACAAAGCTTATTTCAAGAGGTAAATTGGAATCGCCTTTAAAGCACAGGAAAGGCATCACAACTTCAAGAATGATGCACTTGGCCAAAAACAGCGTATGACTTTTTTCCTGAATATATTCAGGAGAAAAGGCATAGGCCCTTTTTGGCCAATCAAGCAAGCGCACAATGCAAATCCACACTACAAAGAATTGTGGCTTCCCACCGGTCAAAAAGGGCATCCGAAAATCTGTAAAAACCAGAAAGGCAAGATAGAGATGACAAGGGCATAAAGCAATATGATCCCAAGGGTCATGGAGGATTGTGATGACAAGCACATGGAGCATTGTGATGACAAGATTATGTATCATTTTGCTGACAAAGGCATTGTGATAACAAGGTTCATGGAGCACTGTGATGACAAGCGTCATGGATCACTGTGATTACAGGGTTCATGGAGCATTGGGATGACAATGGCATGGAGCATTTTGATGACAAGCGTCCCGGATCATTGTGTTGTCAGGGTTCATGAAGCATTGTCATGACAGTGGTCATGGAGCATTGTGATGACAGAGGTCATGGAGCATTGCGATGAGAACGTCATGGAGCATTGGGCTGAAAATGTTCATGGAGTATTGTGATGACAGGTGTCAAGGAGCATTGTGATGACAAGGTACTGGAGCACTGTGATGAGAAGACCATGGAGCCATGTGATGACAAGTCTCATGGAGCATTCTGATGAAAAGGCTCATGGAGCATTGTGATTACAGGGGTCTTGGAGCATTGTGATGACAAGGGCATTGAACATTGGGATGAGAATGTCATGGAGCGTTCTGATGACATGCATCATGGACCTTTGTGATGACAAGGGCATGGAGCATTGTGATTACAGTGGTCTTGGAACACTGAGAGGAAAAGGGCATGTAACATTGTGATGAAAAAGGCATGGAGCCTTGTCATGACAGGGTTCAAGGAGCATACTGATGACAAGTGTCAGGGACCATTGTGATGACAAGGGTATTGAGCACTGTGATGACAAATGTCATGGAGCATTGTGATTAGAAGACCATGGATAATTGTGATGACTTGCGTTATGGGGAGCTGTGATGATAAGTGTTATGGAATATTGTGATCACAAGGATTTGGAGCATTGTGATGACAGAGGTCATAGAGCATTTTGATTTCATTGGGATGACAATAGCATGAAGCATTATGATGATGCAAATTGGTGCACTGTGATGACAGCGTTCATGGAGCATTGAGATGAAAAGGGGCATGGAGCATTATGATTAGAGGAGTCTTGGATCACTGTGATGAAAAGGGCATGGAACATTGGTCTGAGATGTTTCATGGATTATTGTGTTGAGAGGGGGCAAGGAGCATTGTGATAACAATGGCACGGAACACTGTGATACATGGTTCATGGAGGATAGTAATGACAAGCGCATGGAGCATTGTGAGAAGAATGGCATCGAGCATTGTGATGAAAAGCATCATGGATACTGTGATGACAAAGTCTTGGAACGATGTGATGAGAGGGTTTTGGAGCATTGTGATGACAATGGCATGGAGCATTGTGATGCCAAGGGTCATGGAGTTTTGTGATGACAAAGGTCATGGAGAATTTTGATGACAAGGGTGTGGTGAATTCTCTTGTGAAGGGCAGGGAGCATTGTGATGACAGGGTCATGGAGCAATTTGATGAAAAGTGTCATGGAACATTTTGATGACAGGGGTTATGGAACATTGTGATGTCAGGAGTCATGGAACATTTTCATGACGGTGTTGTGGACCATTGTGACGACAGGGGAGTGGGTGTATTGTGATGACTAGTGAGGGAACATTTTGATATCATTCGTGAGAGAGCATTTTGATAAGAAGTGCATGGAGCATTGTGATGACAAGTTTTATGGAGCATTGTGATGACAAGGTTGTGGAGCATTGTTATGACAAGCACATGGCGCATTGTGATGACATGGGTCATGGAGCCCTGTGCTGACAAAGGCATGGAGCATTGTGATGAGAAGGGTCAACGAGCATTGTGATGAAAATTTCATGGAGCATTTTGGTGACAAAGGTCACAGAGTCTTGTGATGACGAGGGCATGGACCATTGTGATGACAAAGGTCATGAAGCATTGTGATGACTGGAGTCATTGAGCATTGTGATGACAGGGTTCATAGAGCATTGTGATGAAAAGGCAATGATAATTGTGATGACAGGGGCATGGAGCATTGGCCTGACATGTTTCATGTATTATTGTGATGACAGTGGGCATGGTGCAATGTGATGACAAGGCATGGAGCATTGTGATGAGAAGGTCATGGAGTATTTTGAAGACAGGTCTCAGGGAGCATTGTGATGACATATGTCATGGTCCATTGCGATGACAATGGAATGGAACATTGTGATGCCAAGTGTCATGGAGGATTGTGATGACAAATGTAATGGAGCATTTTGATGACAAGGGCTTGGAGCATTGTGCTGACAAGGGATATGGAGCATTGTGATGACAAGGGCATGGAGAATTGTGATGACAAGGGCCATTGAGAATTTTGATGACAAGTTCATGAAGCATTGTGATGAGAAGCACATGGAGCTTCCTATGACAGGGGTCATGGAGCATTGCGATGACAAGTGCATAAAGAATTGTGATGACAAATCATGTAACACGGTGATGAGAACTGTCATGGAGCATAGTGATGCCAAGAACGAAGAGAATTGTGATGACAGAGGACAACGAGCATTGTGATGACCAGGGCATGGAGCATTGTGATGACCAGGGCAAGGAGCATTGTGATGGCAAGACCTTGGAGCATTGTGATGACGAGCATCATGGAGCACTGTAATGACAAGGGGAATGGAGAATTGTGATGACAGTGGCCATGTTGCATTGTGATGACAAGGGTCATGGAGCATTTGATGACAAGGGCGTAGAGCATTG
Source organism: Mesoplodon mirus (assembly GCF_964341445.2). Classification (NCBI taxonomy): domain Eukaryota; kingdom Metazoa; phylum Chordata; class Mammalia; order Artiodactyla; family Ziphiidae; genus Mesoplodon; species Mesoplodon mirus. The sequence goes on from NW_028295632.1 coordinate 207,365, forward strand.
TGATGAGAAGACCATGGATAATTGTGATGACGAGCGTCATGGAGCACAGTAATGACAAGGGGTATGGAGCATTATGATGACAGTGGCCATGGAGCATTGTGATGACAAGTGTCATGGAGCATTCTGATGACAAGCTTGTGGAGTATTTTGATGACAATGGCATGGAGCATTGTGATGAAACGGGCAGGGAGCATTGTGATGAAAAAGGCATGAAGCCATTTCATGACAGGTTTCAAGGAGCATTCTGACGACAAGTGTCAGGGAACATTGTGATGACAAGTGTTTTGAGAATTGTGATGAAAAAGATCATGGAGCATTTTGACGAAAAGGACATGGAGTATTGTGATGACAGGCACCATGGAGCGTTGTGATGACAAGTGTTATGGAACATTGTGATCACAAGGGTTTGGAGAATTGTGATGAAAAAGATCATGGAGCATTTGACGAAAAGGACATGGAGTATTGTGATGACAGGCATCATGGAGCGTTGTGATGACAAGTGTTATGGAACATTGTGATCACAAGGGTTTGGAGCATTGTGATGAGAGAAGTCATGGATCATTTTGTTTTCAAGGAGCATGGAGCATTGGGATGACAAGGGCATGAAGCAATGTGATCCCACAGTTCATGGAGGATTGTGAAGACTATGGTAAGGGAGTATTGTGATGACAAGCAAATGGAGCATTTTGATGACAAGGTCATGTAGCATATTGCTGACACAGGCATGGAGCATTGTGATGATAAGGGTCATAGAGCACTCTGATGAGAAGCATCATGGATCATTGTGATTACGGGGGTCATGGAGCATTGGGCTGAAAATGTTCATGGAGCATTGTGATGACTAGGGAATTTAGCACTGTGATGACAAGAGTCCCGGATCACTGTGTTGTCAGGGGTCATGGAGCGTTGTGATGAGAGTGGTCATGGAGCATTGTGATGATAGGGATCATGAAGCATTGTGATGAGAAGTTCCTGGAGAATTGGACTGAAAATATTCAGGAACAATTGTGAGGACATGCGTCATGGAGCATTGTGATGACAAGGGAATGGAGCACTGTGATGAAAAGTTCCTGGAGAATTGTGATGAGAAGACCATGGAGCCTTGTAATAACATGTTTCATGGAGAATTCTGATGAAAAGGGGCACGGAGTATTGTGATTACAGGGGTCTTGGGGCATTGTGATGACAAGGGCATGGAGCATTGTGATTACTGGTGTCTTGGAGCATTGTGATGGAATTGGCATGGATCATTGTTATGAAAATGGTATGGAGCTTTGTCATGACAGGGTTCCAGGAGCATATTGATGACAAGTGTCAGGGAGCATTGTGATGACAAGTGTATAGAGCACTGTGATGACAAAGGTCATGGAGCACTGTCATGAGAAGACCATGGATAATTGTGATGATGAGCGTCATGGGACATTGTGATGATAAGTGTTATGGAACATTGTGATCACAAGGATTTGGAGCATTGTGATGAGATAGATCATCAAATATTTTGATTTCATTGTGATGAAAATAGCCTGAAGCTTTATGATGATGGGCATGGTGTTTTTTTTTTTTTTTTTTTTTTTTTTTTTTTTTTTTTGCGGTATGCGGGCCTCTCACTGTTGTGGCCTCTCCCGTTGCGGAGCACAGGCTCCGGATGCGCAGGCCCAGCGGCCATGGCTCACGGGCCCAGCCGCTCCACGGCATATGGGATCCTCCCAGACCGGGGCACGAACCCGTATCCCCTGCATCGGCAGGCGGACTCTCAACGACTGCGCCACCAGGGAGGCCCAAGCATGGTGCATTTTGATGACAGGGTTCATGGAGCATTGAGATGCAAATGTGCATGGAGCATTGTGATTAGAGGGTTCATGGAGCATTGTGATGACAATGTCATGGAGCATTGAGATGCCAAGGGTCATGGATCCTTGTGATGACAAAGGTCATGGAGCATTTTGATGACAAGGGCGTGGTACATTGTGATGAGAAAGGCAGGGAGTATTGTGATGACAGGGTTATAGAGCAATTTGATGAAAAGTTAATGGAATATTTTGATGACAGGTGTTATGGAACACTGTGATGTCAGGGGTCATTGAGCATTTTGAGGAAAATTGTTATGGAGCATTTTGATGACAGGGGTTATGGAACATTGTGATATCAGGGGTCATCGAACTTTGTGATGATATGTGCATGTAGCATTGCAAAGACAGAATTCATGGAATATTGTGATGACAGGGGTGAGGGAGTATTGTGATGAATAGTGATGTAACATTGTGATATCAGTGTTGAGAGAGCATTTTGATGAGAAGTGCATGGAGAATAGTGATGACAAGTTTTATGGAGCGTTGTGGTGACAAGTTTGTGGAGCTCTGTGATGAAAAGTGCAGGGTGCATTGTGATGACATGGGTCATGGAGCATTGTGCTGACAAGCGCATGGAGCATTGTGATGACGAGGGTCATGGAGCATTGTGCTGAGAAAGGCATAGAGCATTGTGATGACAAGGGTCAAAGAGCATTGTGATGAAAATTTCATGGAGCATTGTGGTTAAATATGTCACAGAGACTGCTGATGACGAGGGCATGGACCATTGTGATGACAAAGGTCATGAAGCATTGTGATGAATGGAGGCATGGAGCATTGTGATGACAGGGGTCATGGACCATTGTGATAACAAGGGCATAGAACATTGTGATGACAAGGGAATGGAGCATTGGTCTAATAAGTTTCATGGATTATTGTGATGAGAGTGGGCATAGAGCATTGTGATGATAAGGGCATGGAACACTGTGATACATGGGTCATGAAGGATTATAATGACAAGGTCATGGGGCATTGTGATGAGAAGGGCATAGAGCATTTTGATGACAAGTGTCATGGAGCTTTGTGATGACAAGGGCATGGAGAAATGTGATGAGAGGGTTCATGGAGCACTGTGATGACAATGATATGGAGCATTGTGATGCCAAGGGTCATGGCGCTTTGTGATGACAAATGTCATGGAGCATTTTAATGACAAGTGCATGGTGCATTGTGATGATAAGGGCAGGGAGTATTTTGATGACAGGGTCATGCAGCAATATGATGGAAAGTGTATTGGAACATTTTGATGACAGGGGTTATAGAATATTGTGATGTCAGGGGTCATGGAACATTGTGATGATAAAGGGATGTAGCATTGTGATGACAGGGGTCATGGGACATTGTGATTACAGTAGTGAGGGAGTATTGTGACAACTAGTGATGGAACACTGTGATATCTCTGGTGAGAGAGCATTTTGAAGAGAAGTGTATGGAGCATTGTGATTACAAGGTTTATGGAGCATTGCAATGACAATTTTCTGGACCGTTGTGATGAAAAGCGAATGGCACATTGTGATGACAAGGGTCATGGAATATTTTGCAGACAAAGTCATGAAGCATTTTGATGAAAATGGTCACGGAGCAGTGTGATGAAAATGGAATGGGGAATTTTGATGAAAAAGGCATGGAGCCTTTTCGTGACAGGGTTCAAAGAGCATTCTGATGACTAGTGTCAGGGAGCATTGTGATGACAAGTGTACTGAGCATTGTGATGACAAATGTCATGGAGCACTGTGATGAAAAGGGCATGGAATTTTGTGATGACAGGCATCATGGAGCATTGTGATGACAAGTGTTATGGAACACTGGGATCACAAGGGTTTGGAGCATTGTGATGACAGAGGACATGGATCATTTTGATTTCAAGGAGCATGGAGCATTGTGATGACAAGGGCATGAAGCAATGTGCTCTCAAGGTTCATGGAGGATTGTGATGACAATGGAAATGGAGTATTGTGATGACAAGCGCATAGAGCATTGTAATGACAAGGTCATGTAGCATTTTGCTGACAAAGTCATGGAGCATTGTGATGACAGGTGTCATGGAGCACTGTGATGACAAGGCCACGGAACATCGTGATGGCAGGGATCATGGAGAATTGTTATGACAGGGGTAATGGAGCATTGTGACGGCAAGGGCATGGAGCATTGTGATGAGAAGGCCATGGAGCATTCTGATGACATGTGTCATGGAGCTATGTGATGACAAGGACATGGAGCAATGTGATGAGAGTGTTCATGGAGGATTGTAATGACAATGACATGGTGCATTGTGATGCCAAGGGTCATGGATCTTTGTGATGACAAAGGTCATGGAGGATTTTGATGATAAGGGCGTTGTGCATTGTGATGAGAAGGGCAGGGAGCATTGTGATGACAGGGTCATGGAGCAATTTGATGAAAAGGGTCATGGAACATTTTGATGACAGGTGTTATGGAACATTGTGATGTCAGAGGTCATGGAGCATTATGATGAAAAGGGTCATGGATCATTATGATGACAGGGGTTATGGAGCACTGTGATGTCAGGGGTCATCGAACATTGTGATGATAAGTGCATGTAGCATTGTGATGACAGCGGTCATGGAACATTGTGATAACAGGGGTGAGTGAGTATTGTGACGAATAGTGATGTCACATTGTGATATCTGTGGTGAGAGAGCATTTTGATGAGAAGTGCATGGAGCATTGTGATCACAAGGTTTATGGAGCATTGTGATGACAAGCTTGTGGAGCACTGTGATGACAAGCGCATGGTGCATTATGATGACATGTGTCATGGAGCATCGTGCTGACAAGCGCATGGAGCACTGTGATGAATAGGGTCACGTAGCATTGCGCTGAGAAAGGCATAGAGCATTGTGATGACAAGGATCAAAGAGCACTGTGATGAAAAGTTCATGGAGCATTGTGATTACAAGGGTCATGGTGCACTGTGATGACAAGGGCATGGAGCATTGGTCTAATAAGTTTCATGGATTATTGCGATGACTGTTGGAATGGTGCATTGTGGTGACAAGGGCATGGAGCATTGTGATGACCAGGTCATGCAGTATTGTGAAGACAGGTGTAAGGGAGCATTGTGATGACATATGTAATGGCCCATTGTGATGACAATCGCATGGAGCATTGTGATGCCAGGTGTCATGGAGGATTCTGATGACAAAGGTAATGGTGCATTGTGATGACAGTGGCTTGGAGAATTGAGATGACAAGGTCTGGGAGCATTGTGCCGAAAAGTGCATGGAGAATTGTGAAAAAAAGTGTCATGGAACATTCTCATGATAAGCTTGTGGAGTTTTTTGCTGACAGTGGCGTGGAGCATTGTGATGAAAACGGCATGGGGCATTGTGTTGAAAAAGTCATGGAGCCTTTTTGTGACAGGGTTCAAGGAGCATTCTGGCGACAAGGTTCAGGGAGCATTGTGATGACATGTGTATTGAGAATTGTGATGACAAAGGTCATGGAGCATTGTGATGAAAAGTGCATGCAGTATTGTGATGACAGGCATCATGAAGCGTTGTGATGACAAGTTTTATGGAACATTGTGATCACAAGGGTTTGGAGCATTGTGATGACAGAGGTCATGGATCATTTTGATTTCAAGGAGCATGGAGCATTGTGATGACAAGGGCATGTAGAAATGTGATCCCAAGATTCATGGAGGATTGTGATGACAATGGTAATGGAGTATTGTGATGACAAGCGCATAGAGCATGGCAATGACAAAGTCATGTAGCATTTTGCTGACAAAGGCATGGAACATTGTGATGACAGGTGTCATGGAGCACTGTGATGACAAGCGTCACGGAGCATTGTGAATACAGGGGTCATGGAGCATTGGGATGACAAGGGCATGGAGCATTATGATGACTGGTGTCATGGCGCACTGTGATGAAAAGCGTCACGGAGCATTGTGAATACAGGAGTCATGGAGCATTGGGATGACAATTGCATGGAGCATTGTGATGCCAAGTGTCATGGAGGATTCTGATGACAAAGGTAATGGAGCATTGTGATGACAATGGCTTGGAGCATTGTGATGACAAGGGTCAGGGAGCATTGAGCTGACAAGTGCATGGAGAATTGTGATGACAAGGGTCATGGAGCATTCTGATGACAAGCTTGTGGAGTATTTTGATGACAATGGCATGGAGCATTGTGATGAAAACGGTATGGGGCTTTGTGATGAAAAAGGCATGGAGACTTTTCGTGACAGGGTTCAAGGAACGTACTGATGACAAGTGTCAGGGAGCATTGTGATGACATGTATATTGAGAATTGTGATGACAAAGTCATGGAGCATTGTGATGTAAAGTCCATGGAGTATTGTGATGACAGGCATCATGGAGCTTTCTGATGACAAGTGTTATGGAACACTGTGATCACAAGGATTTGGAGCATTGTGATGACAGAGGTCATGGATCATTTTGATTTCAAGGAGCATGGAGCATTGTGATGAAAAAGGAATGAAGCATTGTGATCCCAATGTTCATGGAGGATTGTGATGACAATGGAAATGGAGTATTGTGATGACAAGCGCACAAAGCATTGTAATGACAAGGTCATGTAGCATTTTGCTGACAAAGGCATGGAGCATTGTGATGACATGTGTCATGGAGCACTGTGATGACAAGCGTCACGGAGCATTGTTAATACAGTGGTCATGGAGCATTGGGATGATAAGGGCATGGATCATTTTGATGAAAAGAATCCCGGATCATTGTGTTGTGAGGTGTCATTGAATGTTGTGATGACAGTGGTCATGGAGCACTGTGATGATATTGGCCATGGAGCATTGTGATGAGTAGGTCTTGGAGCACTGGGCTGAAAATGTGCATGGAGTATTGTGATGATAGGGGTCCTGGAGCATTGTGATGACAAGTAAATGAAGCATGGTGATGACAAGGTCCTGGAGCATTGTGATGAGAAGACCATGGAGACTTGTGATGACAAGTCTCATGGAGCATTCTGATGAAAAGGGGCATGGAGCATTGTGATTACAGGGGTCTTGGAGCATTGTGAAGACTAGGGCATGGAGCATTGTGAGGAGAAGGCCATGGAGCACTCTGATGACATGTGTCCTGGAGTTTTGTGATGACAAGGGCAAGGAGCATTGTGATTAGAAGGATCTTGGAGCCTTGTGATGAAAAGGGCATGGATCATTGTGATGAAAAAGGCATGGAGCCTTGTCATGACAGGGTTCAAGGAGCATACTGACGACGAGTGTCAGGGAGCATTGTGATGACAAGTGTATTGAGCATTGTGATGACAAAGATCATGGAGCATTGTGATGAGAAGACCATGGATAATTGTGATGATGAGCATCATGGGGTTTTGTGATGATTCGTGTTATGCAAAATTGTGATCACAAGTGTTTGAGCATTATGATGACAGAGGACATGCAGAATATTGATTTCATTGTGATGACAATAGCCTGAAGCATTATGATGATGGGCATGGTGCATTGTGATGACAGGGTTCATGGGGCATTGAGATGAAAAGTGGCATGGAGCATTGTGATTACAAGGGTCTTGGAGCATTGTGCTGACAAGGGCATGGAACATTGTGATGAGAAGGCCATGGAACATTCTGATGACATGCGTCATGGAGCTTTGTGATGACAAGGGCATGGAGCATTGTGATTTCAGGGGTCTTGAGCATTGTGATGAGAAGTGTCATGGAACCTTGTGATGACTAGGCCATGGAAGATTGTGATGACAGGGGTCATGGTGCATTGTTATGACAGGAATAATGGAGCTTTGTGATGAGAAGGGTATGGAACTTTGGTCTGAAATATTTCATGGATTATTGTGATGAGAGTGGGCATGGAGCATTGTGATGAAAAGGGCAAGGAACACTGTGATACATGGGTCATGCAGGACTGTAATGACAAGGGCATGGAGCATTGTGATGAGAATGGCATCGAGCATTGTGATGACAAGTGTCATGGAGCTTTGTGATGACAAGGGCATGGAGCAATGTGATGAGAGGGTTCATGGAGCATTGTGATGACAATGACATGGAGCATTGTGATGCCAAGGGTCATGGAGCTTTGTGATGACAAGTCATGGAGCATTTTGATGACAAGGGCATGGTGCATTGTAATGAGAAGGGCAGGGAGCATTTTGATGACTGGGTCATGCAGCAATTTGATAAAAAGTGTAATGGGATATTTTGATGGCAGTGTTTATAGACCATTGTGATATCAGGGGACTTGGAGCTTTGGGATGGAAAGGGTCAGGGAGCATTTTGATGACAGGGGTTATGGAACATTGTGATGGCAGGGGTCATGGAACTTTGTGATGATAAGGGGATGTATCATTGTGATGACAGTGTCATGGAACCTTGTGATTACAGGGGTGAGGGAGTATTGTGATGACTAGTGATGGAACATTGTGATATCTCTGGTGAGAGAGCATTTTGATGAGAAGTGCATGGACCATTGTGATTACAACGTTTATGTAGCATTGCAATGACAAGTTTGTGGACCGTTGTGATGAAATGCACGTGGCACATTGTGATGAAAATGGTCATGGAGCATTGTTCTGACAAAGCCATGGAGCACTGTGATGACAAGTGTCACAGAGAATTGTGATGAAAATTTCATGGAGCATTGTGGTTACAAAGGTCACAGAGCCTTGTGATGACACGGGCATGGGCCATTGTGATGACAAACGTTATGAAGCATTGTGATGACTGGAGTCACGGAGCACTGTGATGACAGGGGTCATGGACGATTGTGATGACACGGGCATGGAGCATTGGTCTGAGAAGTTTCATAGATTATTGTGATGCGAGTGGACATGGTGCATTGTGATGACAAGGGCATGGAGCATTGTGATGAGAAGGTCATGGAGTATTGTGAAGACAGGTGTCAGGGAGCATTGTGATGACATATGTCATGGGCCATTGCGATGAAAATGGCATGGAGCATTGTGATGCCAAATGTAATGGAGAATTGTGATGACAAATATAATAGAGCATTGTGATGATTAGGGCTTGGAGCATTATGATGACAAGGGCCATTGGAAATTTTCATGACAAGGTCGTGAAGCATTGTGATGACAATGTCCTGGAGCATTGTGATGACAAAACCATGGATCCTTGTGATGACAAGTCTCATGGAGCATACTGAAGAAAAGGGGCATGGAGCATTGTGATTACAGGGGTCTTGGAACATTGTGATGACAAGGGCATGGATCATAGCGAGTAGAAGACAAAGGAGAATCCTGATGGCAAGCGTCATTGTGTTTTTTGATGACAAGTCAAGGAGCATTGTGATTACATGGGTCTTGGAGCATTGTGATGAAAAGGGCATGGATCATTGTGATGAAAAAGGCATGGAGCCTTGTCATGACAGGGTTCAAGGAGCATACAGACAACAAGTGTCAGGGAGCATTGTGATGACAAGTGTATTGAGCATTGTGATGACGAAGTCATGGACCATTGTGATGAGAAGACCATGGATAATTGTGATAACGAGCGTCATGGGGCATTGTGATGACAAGTGTTATGGAATATTGTGATCACAAGGGTTTGGAGCATTGCTATGACAGAGGTCATGGAGCATTTTGATTTCATTGTGATGACAATAGCATGAAGCATTATGATGATGGGCATGGTGCATTTTGATAACAGGGTTCATGGATCATTGAGATGAAAAGGGGCATAGAGCATTGTGATTACAGTGTTCATGGAGCATTGTGATGAGAAGGGTCATGGAGCATTTTGATGACAAGGCCATGGAACATCGTGGTGGCAGTGGTCATGCATCATTATTATGACAGTGGTAATGGAGCATTGTGATGGTAAGGGCATGGAGCATATTGATGAGAAGGCCATGGAGCATTCTGATGACTTGTGTCATGGAGCTATGTGAAGACAGGGCATGGAGCAATGTGATGACAAGAACATGGAGCATTGTGATGCAAAGGGTCATGGATCTTTATGATGACAAAGTTCATGGAGCATTTTGATGGCAAGGGCGTTGTGCATTGTGATGAGAAGGGCAGGGAGCATTGTGATGACAGGGTCATGGGGCAATTGGATGAAAAGTGTCATGGAACATTTTGATGACAGGAGTCATGGAACATTGTGATGACAGGGGTGAGGGAGTATTGTGACAAATACTGATGTAGCATTGTGATATCATGGTGAGAGAGCATTTTGATGAGAAGTGCATGGAGCATTGTGATGACAAATATTTGGAGCATTGTGATGACAAGATTGTGGAGAACTGTGATGACAGGCTCATGGTGCATTGTGATGGCATGTGTCATGGAGCATTGTGCTGACAAGCACGTGTAGCATAGTAATGACAAGGGTCATGGAGCATTGTGCTGAGAAAGGCATAGAGCATTGTAATGACAAGGTTCTAAGAGCATTGTGATGAAAATTTCATGGAGCTTTGTGGTAAAAAAGGTCACAGAGACTGTTGATGACGAGGGCATGGACCATTGTGATGACAAAGGTCATGAAGCATTATGATGACTGGAGTCACGGAGCATTGTGATGACAGGGGTTATGGAACACTGTGATAACAAGGGCATGGAGCATTGTGATGACAAAGGCATGGAACATTGGTCAAATATGTTTCATGGATTATTGCGATGACAGTTGGAATGGCGCATTGTGATGACAAGGTCATGCAGTATTTTGAAGACAGGTGTCAGGGAGCATTGTGATGACATATGTAATGGCCCATTGTGATGACAATGGCATGGAGCATTGTGATGCCAAGTGTCATGGAGGATTCTGATGACAAAGGTAATGGAGCATTCTGATGACAATGGCTTGGAGCATTGTGATGACAAGGGTCAGGGAGCATTGTGCTGAAAAGTGCATGGAAAATTGTGATGACAAGGGTCATGGAGCATTCTGATGACAAGCTTGTGGAGTATTTTGATGACAATGGCATGGAGCATTGTGATGAAAACAGCATGGGGCATTGTGATGAAAAAGGCATGGAGCCTTTTCGTGACAGGGTTCAACGAGCATTCTGATGAGAAGTGTCAGGGAGCACTGTGATGACAAGTGTATTGAGAACTGTGATGAAAAAGGTCATGGAGCATTGTGATGAAAAGGGCATGGAGTATTGTGATTTCAGGCATCATGGAGTGTTGTGATGACAAGTGTTATGGAACATTGTGATCACAAGTATTTGGAGAATTGTGATGACAGACGTCATGGATCATTTTGATTTCAAGGAGCAGGGAGCATTTTGATGACAAGGGCATGAAGCAATGTGATCCCAAGGTTCATGGAGTATTGTGATGACAATGAAAATGGAGTATTGTGATGACAAGCGCATAGAGCAGTGTAATGACAAGGTCATGTAGCATTTTGATGACAAAGGCATGGAGCATTGTGATGACATGTGTCATGGAGCACTGTGATGACAAGCGTCACGGAGCATTGTGAATACAGGGGTCATGGAGCATTGGGATGACAAGGGCATGGATCATTGTGATGACAAGGGTCATGGAGCACTGAGCTGAAAATGTTCATGGAGTGTTGTGATGACAGGGGTCATGGAGCATTGTCATGACCATGGAATGGAGCAATGTGATGACAAGAGTCACGGATCATTGTGTTGTCAGGTTTCATGGAGTGTTGTGATGACAGTGGTCATGGAGCATTGTGATGATATTGGCCATGGAGCATTGTGATGAGTACGTCGTGGAGGATTGGGCTGAACATGCTCATGGATTATTGTGATGACATGGGTCATGGAGCATTGTGATGACAAGGGAATGGAGCATGGTGATGACAAGGTCTTGGAGCATTGTGATGAGAAGTCCATGGAGACTTTTGACGACAACTCACATGGAGCATTCTGATGAAAATGGGCATGGAGTATTGTGATTACAGGGGTCTTGGAGCATTGTGATGACAAGGGCATGGAGCATTGTGATGAGAAGGCCATGAAGCATTCTGATGACATGCGTCATGGAGCTTTTTGATGAGAAGGGCATGGAGCATTGTGATTACAGGGATCTTGGAGCATTGTGATGAAAAGGGCACGGATTATTGTGATGAAAAAGGCCTGGAGCCTTGTCATGACAGGGTTCAAGGAGCATACTGACGACAAGCGTCAGTTAGCATTGTGATGACAAGTGTATTGAGCATTGTGATGACGAAGATCATGGAGCATTGTGATGAGAAGACCATGGATAATGGTTATGATGAGCGTCATGGGGTGTTGTGATGATAAGTGTTATGGAACATTGTGATCACAAGGGTTTGGTGCATTATGATGACAGAGGTCATGGAGAATATTGATTTCATTGTGATGACAATAGCCTGAAGCATTGTGATGATGGGCATGGTGCATTGTGATGACAGGGTTCATGGAGCATTGAGATGAAAAGGGGCATGGAGCATTGTGTTTACAGGGGTTTTGGAGCATTGTGAGGACAAGGGCATGGAGCATTGTGATGAGAAGGCCATGGAACATTCTGATGACATGCGTCATGGAGCTTTGTGATGACAAGGGCATGGAGCATTGTGATTACATGGGTCTTCAGCATTGTGATGACAAGTGTCATGGAACCATGTGATGACTAGGCCGTGGAACATTTTGAAGGCAGGGGTCATGGTGGCTTGTTATGACAGGGGTAATGGAGCATTGTGATGAGAAGGGCATGGAACATTGGTTTGAAATATTTCGTGGATGATTGTGATGAGAGTGGGCATGGAGCCTTCTGATGACAAGGGTACGGAACACTATGATACATTGGTCATGCATGATTGTAATGACAAGGGCATGGACCACTGTGATGAGAAGGGCATCGAGCACTGTGATGACAAGTGTCATGGAGCTTTGTGATGACAAGCGCATTGAGCAATGTTATGAGAGGGTTCATGGAGCATTGTGATGACAATGACATGGAGCATTGTGATGCCAAGGGTCATGGAACATTGTCATGACAAGTAATGGAGCATTTTGATGACAAGGGCATGTTGCATTGTGATGAGAAGGGCAGGGAGCATTTTGATGCCCGGGTCCTGCAGCAATTTGATGAAAAGTGTAATGGAATATTTTGATGGCAGGTGTTATAGAACATTGTGATGTCAGGGGATTTGGAGCGTTGGGATGAAAAGGGTCATGGAGCAATTTGATGACAGGGGTCATGGAACATTGTGATGATAAGGGGATGTAGCTGTGTGATGACAGGGTCATGGAACATTGTGATTACAGGGGTGAGGGAGTATTGTGATGACTAGTGATGGAACACTGTGATATCTCTCGTGAGAGAGCATTTTGATGAGAAGTGCAAGGAACATTGTGATTACAAGGTTTATGGAGCATTGCAATAACAAGGTTGTGGACCGTTGTGATGAAATGTGTGTGGCACATTGTTAAGACAATCGTCATGGAGCATTGCTGTGACAAAGAAATGGAGCATTGTGAAGACAAGGGTCACAGAGAATTGTGATGAAATGTTCAAGGAGCATTGTGGTTACAAAGGTCACAGAGCCTTGTAAATATGCGGGCATGGAACATTGTAATGACAAATGTTATGAAGCATTGTGATGACTGGAGTCACGGACCATTGTGATGACAGGGGTCATGGAGCATTGTGATGACATGTGTCATGGAGCATTGTGCTGACAAGCGCATGGAGCATTGTGATGACAAGCGTCATGGAGCATTGTGCTGAGAAAGGCATAGAGCATTGCGATGACAAGGGTCAAAGAGCATTGTGATGAAAAGTTCATGGAGCATTGTGGTTAAAAAGGTCACAGAGACTGTTGATGACGAGGGCATGGACCATTGTGATGACAAAGGTCATGAAGCATTGTGATAACTGGAGTCACGGAGCATTGTGATGACAGGGGTCATGGAGGATTGTGATAACAAGGGCAAGGAGCACTGTGATGACAAGGGCATGGAACATTGGTCTTATAAGTTTCATGGATTATTGTGATGACAGTTGGAATTGCACATTGTGATGACAAGGGCATGGAGCCTACTGATGACCAGGTCATGCAGTATTGTGAAGACAGGTGTCAGGGAGCATTGTGAAGACATATTTAATGGCCCATTGTGATGACAATGGCATGGAGCATTGTGATGCCAATTGTCATGGAGGATTCTGTTGACAAAGGTAATGGAGCATTCTGATGACAAGGGTCAGGGAGCATTGTGCTGACAAGTGCATGGAGAATTGTGATGACAAGGGTCATGGAGCATTCTGATGACAAGCTTGTGGAGTATTTTGATGACAATGGCATGGAACATTGTGAAGAAAACGGCATGGGGCATTGTGTTGAAAGAGGCATGGAGCCTTTTCGTGACAGGGTTCAAGGAGCATTCTGATGACAAGTGTCAGGGAGCATTGTGATGACAAGTGTATTGAGCATTGTGATGACAAAGGTCATGGAGCATTGTGATGACAAGTCATGGAGCATTTTGATGACAAGGGCATGGTGCAGTGTGATGAGAAGTTCAGGGAGAATTTTGATGACCGGGTCATGCAGCAATTTGATGAAAAGTGTAATGGAACCTTTCGATGCCAGGGGTTATAGAACATTGTGATGTCAGGGGTCTTGCAGCTTTGGGATGAAACGGATAATGGAGGATTTTGATGGCAGGTGTCATGGAACATTGTGATGTTAAGGGGATGTAGCAGTGTGATGACAGAGTTATGGATCATTGTGATTACAGGGGTGAGGGAGTATTATGATGACTAGTGATGGAACACTGTGATATCTCTTCTGTGAGAGCATTTTTATGAGAAGGGCATGGAGCATTGTGATTACAAGGTTTATGGAGCATTGCAATAACAAGGCTGTGGACCGTTGTGATGAAATATGCGTGGCATATTGTGAAGACAATGGTCATGGATCATTGTTCTGACAAAGACATGGAGGATTGTGATGGCAAGTATCACAGAGCATTGTGATGAAAATTTCATGGAGCATTGCGGTTACAAAGGTCACAGAGCTTTGTGATGACGTGGGCATGGACCACTGTGATGACAAACGTTATGAAGAATTGAGATGCCTGGAGTCACGGAGCATTGTGATGACAGGGGTCATGGAGCATTGTAATGACATGTGTCATGGAGCATTGTGCTGACAAGCGAATGGAGCATTGTGATGACAAGGGTCATGGAGCATTGTGCTGAGAAAGGCATAGAGCATTGTGATGACAAGGGTCAAAGAGCATTGTGATGAAAAGTTCATGGAGCATTGAGGTTAAAAAGGTCACAGAGACTGTTATGACGAGGTCATGGAAAACTTATGACAAAGGTCATGAAGCATTGGGATGACTGGAGTTATGGAGCAGTGTGATGACAGGGGTCATGGACATTTGTGATAACAAGGGCATGGAGCATTGTGATGACAAGGGACTGGAGCATTGGTCTAATAAGTTTCATGGATTATTGCGATGACAGTTGGAATGGTGCATTGTGATGACAAGGGCATGGAGCATTGTGATGACCTGGTCATGCAATATTGTTAAGAAAAGTGTCAGGGAGCATTGTGATGACATATGTAATGGCCCATTGGGATGACAATGGCATGGAGCATTGTGATGCCAAGTGTCATGGAGGATTCTGATGACAAATGTAATGGAGCGTTTTGATGACAATGGCTTGGAGCATTGTGATGACAAGGGTCAGGGAGCATTGTGCTGACAAGTGCATGGAGAATTGTGATGACAAGGGTCATGGAGCATTCTGATGACAAGCTTGTGGAGTATTTTGATGACAATTGCACGGAACATTGTGATGAAAACGGCATGGGGCATTGTGATGAAAAAGGCATGGAGCCTTTTCGTGACAGCGTTTAAGGAGCATTCTGATGACAAGTGTCAGGGAGAATTGTGATGACAAGTGTATTGAGAATTGTGATGACAAAGGTCATGGAGCATTGTGATAAAAAGGGCATGGAGTATTGTGATGACAGGCATCATGGAGCGTTGTGATGACAAGTGTTATGGAACATTGTGATCACAAGGGTTTGGAGCACTGTAATGACAGAGGTCATGGATCATTTTGATTTCAAGGAGCATGGAGCATTGTGATGACAAGGGCATGAAGCAATGTGATCCCAAGGTTCATGGAGGATTGTGATGACAATGGAAATGGAGTATTGTGATGACAAGCGCATAGAGCATTGTAATGACAAGGTCATGTAGCATTTTGCTGACAATGGCATGGAGCATTGTGATGACACATGTCATGGCTCACTGTGATGACAAGCGTCAAGGATAATTGTGAATACAGGGTTAATGGAGCACTGGGATGACAAGGGCATGGATCATTGTGAGGATAAGGGTCATGGAGCACTGGGCTGAAAATGTTCATGGAGTGTTGTGATGACAGGGGTCATGGAGCATTGTGATGACTAGGGAATGGAGCATTGTGATTACAAGTGTCCCGGATCATTGTGTTGTCAGGTGTCATGGAGTGTTCTGATGACAGTGGTCATGGAGCACTGTGATGATATTGGCCATGGAGCATTGTGATGAGTAGGTCGTGGAGCACTGGGCTGAAAATATTCATGGATTATTGTGATGACAGGTGTCATGGAGCATTGTGATGACAAGGGATTGGAGCATGGTGATGACAAGGTCCTGGAGCACTGTGATGAGAAGACCATGGAGACTTGTGATGACAATTCTCATGGAGCATTCTGATGAAAATTGGCATGGAGCATTGTGATTACAGGTGTCTTGGTGCATTGTGATGATGAAGGCATGGAGCATCGTGATGAGAAAGCCAAGGAGCATTCTGATGACATGCGTCATGGAGTTTTGTGATGACAAAGGCATGGAGCTTTGTGATTACAGGGATCTTGGAGCATTGTGATGAAGACGGCATGGATCATTGTGATGAAAAAGGCATGGAGCCTTGTCATGACAGGGTTCAAGGTGCATACTGAGGACAAGTGTCAGGGAGCATTGTGATGACAGGTGTATTGAGCATTGTGATGACAAAGATCATGGAACACTGTGATGAGAATTCCATGGATAATTGTGATGATGAGCGTCATTGGGTGTTGCGATGATAAGTGTTATGGAACCTTGTGATCACAAGGGTTTGGAGCATTATGATGACAGAGGTCATGGAGAATATTGTTTTCATTGTGATGACAATAGACTGAAGCATTATGATGATGGGCATGGTTCATTGTATAGAAAGGGTTCATGGAGCATTGAAATGAATAGTGGCATAGAGCATTGTGATTACAGGGTTCTAGGAACATTGAGATGAGAAGTTTCAAGGAGCTTTGTGATGACAAGGCCATGGAACATCGTGATGGCAGGGGTCATGGAGCATTGTTATGACTGGGGTAATGGAGCATTGTGATGGCAAGGGCATGGAGTATTGTGATGAGAAGGCCATGGAGCATACTGATGACATGTGTCATGGAGCTTTGTGAAGACAAGGGCATGGAGCAATGTGATGAGAGCGTTCATTTAGCATTGTGATGACAATGACATGGAGCATTGTGATGCCAAGGGTCATGGATCATTGTGATGACAAAGGTCATGGAGCATTTTGTTGGCAAGGGCGTTGTGCACTGTGATGAGAAGGGCAGGGAACATTCTGATGACAGGGTCATGGTGCAATTTGATGAAAAGTGTCATGGAACATTTTGATGACAGGTGTTATGGAACATTGTGATGTCAGGGGTCATCGAACATTGTGATGATAAGTGCATGTAGCATTGTGATGACAGGAGTCATGGAACATTGTGATGAGAGGGGTGAGGGAGTATTGTGACAAATAGTGATGTAACATTGTGATATCAGTGGTGAGAGAGCATTTTGATGAGAAGTGAATGGAGCATTGTGATGAAAAATTTTAAGGAGCATTGTGATGACAAGATTGTGGAGCACTATGATGACAAGCGCATGGCGCATTGTGATGACATGTGTCATGGAGCATTGTGCTGACAAGCGCATGGAGCATGTGATGACAAGGGTCAAAGAGCATTGTGATGAAAATTTCATGGAGCATTGTGGTTAATAAGGTCACAGAGATTGTTGATGACGAGGGCATGGACAATTGTGATGACAAAGGTCATGAAGCATTGTGATGACTGGAATCACGGAGCACTGTGATGACAGGGGTCATGGAGCATTGTGATAAAAAGGGCATGGAGCATTGTGATGACAAGGGCATGGAACATTGGTCTAATATGTTTCATGGATTATTGTGATGACACTTGGAATGGCGCATTGTGATGACAAGGGCATGGAGCATTGTGATGACCAGGTCATGCACTATTGTGAAGAGAGGTATCAGGGAGCACTGTGATGACATATGTAATGGCCCATTGTGATGACAATGACATTTAGCATTGTGATGACCAGGTCATGCAGTATTGTGAATACAAGTGTCAGGGAGCATGGTGATGACATATGTAATGGCCTATTGTGATGACAATGGCATGGAACATTCTGATGCCAAGTGTCATGGAGGATTCTGATGACAAAGGTAATGGAGCATTGTGATCACAATGGCTTAGAGCATTGTGATGACTAGGGTCAGGGAGCATTGTGCTGACAAGTGCATGGAGAATTGTGATGACAAGAGTCATGAAGCATTCTGATGACAAGCTTGTGGTGTATTTTGATGACAATGGCAAGGAGCATTGTGATGAAAACGGCATGGGGCATTGTGATGAAAAAGGCATGTAGCCTTTTCGTGACTGGGTTTAAGGAGCATTCTGATGACAAGTGTCGGGGAGCATTGTGATGACAAGTGTATTGAGAATTGTGATGACAAAGGTCATGGAGCATTGTCATGAAAAGGGCATGGAGTATTGTGATGACAGGCATCATGGAGTGTTGTGATGACAAGTGTTATGGAACACTGTGGTCACAAGGGTTTGGAGCATTGTGATGACAGAGGTCATGGATCATTTTGATTTCAAGGAGCATGGAGCATTGTGATGACAAGGGCATGAAGCAATGTGATCCCAAGATTCATGGAGGATTGTGATGACAATGGAAATGGAGTATTGTGATGACAAGCGCCTAGAGCATTGTAATGACAAGGTCATGTAGCATTTTGCTGACAAAGGCATGGAACATTGTGATGACATGTGTCATGGAGCACTGTGATGACAAGTGTCACGGATCATTGTGAATACAGGGGTCATGGAGCATTGGGATGACAAGGGCATGTATCATTGTGAGGACAAGGGTCATGGAGCATTGGGCTGAAAATGTTCTTGGAGTATTGTGATGACAGGGGACATGGAGCATTGTAATTACATAGGTCATGGTGAATTTTTATTTCATTGTGGTGACAATAGCCGGAAGCATTATCATGATGGGCATGATGCATTGTGATGACAGGGTTCATGGACGATTGAGATGAAAAGGGGCATGGAACATTGTGATTACAGGGGTCTTGAGCATTGTGGTGACGAGGGCATGGAGCATTTTGATGAGAAAGCCAAGGAACATTCTGATGACATGTGTCATGAAGCTTTGTGATGACGATGCATATAGCCTTGTTATTACAGGGGTCTTGGAGCATTGTGATGACAAGTGTCATGGAGCCTTGTGATGAAAAGGCCGTTGAACATTGTGATGGCAGGGGTAATGGAGCATTGTGATGAGAAGGGCATGCAATACTGGTCTGAAATGTTTCATGGATTATTGTGATGAGAGTGGACATGGAGCATTGTGATAACAAGGGCACGGAACACTGTGATACATGGGTCATGAAGGATTTTAATGTCTAGGGCATGGAGCATTGTGAAGAGAAGGGCATCGAGCATTGTGATGACAAGTGTCATGGAGCTTTGTGATGACAAGGGCATGGAGCAATGTGATGAGAGGGTTCATGGAGCATTGTGATGACAATGACATGGAGCATTGTGATGCCAAGGGTCATGGAGCTTTGTGATGACAAGTCATGGAGCATTTTGATTACAAGGGAATGGTGCATTGTGATGAGAAGTGCAGGGAGCATTTTGATGACCGGGTCATGCAGCAATTTGATAAAAATTGTAATGGAAAATTTTGATGGCAGGGGTTATAGAACACTGCAATGTCAGGTTTCTTGGAGCTTTGGGATAAAAAGGGTCATGGATCATTTTGATGACAGTGGTTATGGAACATTGTTATGTCAGGGGTCATGGAACATTGTGATGATAAGGGAATGTAGCATTGTGATGACAGGGTCACGGAACACTGTGATTACAGGGGTAAGGGAGTATTGTGATGACTAATGATGGAACACTGATATCTCTGGTGAGAGAGCATTTCGATGAGAAGTGCATGGACCATTGTGATTACAATGTTTATGGAGTAATGCAATGATAAATTTGTAAACAGTTGTGCTGAAATGTGCGTGGCACATTGTGATGACAATGGTCATGGAGCATTGTTCTAACAAAGACATGGAGCATTGTGACGACAAGGGTCACAGAGAATGGTGATGAAAAGTTCATGGAGCATTGTGGTTACAAATGTCACAGATCCTTGTGATGACGTGGGCATGGACCATTGTGATGACAAACTTTATGAAGCATTGTGATGACTGCAGTCACGGAGCATTGTGATGACAGGGGTCATGGAGCATTGTGATGACAAGGGCATGAAGCATTGTGATGACAGGGGAATGGAGCACTGGTGTGACAAATTTCATAGATTATTTTGATGACAGTGGGCATGGTGCATTGTGATGACAAGTGCATGGAGCATTGTGATGAGAAGGTCATGGTGTATTGTGAAGACAGGTTTCAGGGAGCATTGTGATGACATATGTCATGGTCCATTGCGATGACAATGGCATGGAGCATTGTGATGCCAAATGTAATGTAGGATTGTGAAGACAAATATAATGGAACATTGTGATGATTAGGGCTTGGAGCATTATTATGACTAGAGCCATTGAGAATTTTCATGACAAGGTCGTGAAGCATTGTGATGACAATATCCTGGAGCATTGTGATGACAAAAACATGGAGCCTTGTGATGAGAAATCTCATGGAGCATACTGAGGAAAAGGGGCATGGAGCATTGTGATTACAGGGATCTTGGAACAGTGTGATGACAAGGGCATGGAGCATTTTGAGGAGAAGAACAAGGAGCATTCTCATGGAATGCGTCATTGAGCTTTGTGATGACAAGGGCGTGGAGCATTGTGATGAAAAAGGCATGGAGCCTTGTCATGACAGGTTTCAAGGAGCAAACAGCCAACAAGTGTCAGGGAGCATTTTGATGACATGTGCACTGAGTATTGTGATGAAAAAGGTCATGGATTATTGTGATGAGAAGGCCATGGATAACTGTGATGACGAGAGTCATGGGGCATTGTGATGACAAGTGTTATGGAATATTGTATTAACAAGGGTTTGGAGCATTGCTATGACAGAGGTCATGAAGCACTTTGATTTCATTGTGATGACAATAGCATGAAGCATTATGATGATGGGCATGGTGCATTGTCATGACAGGGTTCATGGATCATTGAGATAAAAAGGGGCGTAGAACATTGTGATTACAGGGTTCTTGGAGCATTGTGATGAGAAGGGTCATGGAGCCTTGTGATGACAAGGCCATGGAATATCGTGATGGCAGGGGTCATGGAGCATTGTTATGACAGGGGTAATGGAGCATTGTGAGGGAAAGGGCAAGGAACATTTTGATGAGAAGGCCATGGAGCATTCTGATGACATGGGTCATGGAGGTTTTTGATGACAAGGGCATGGAGCAATGTGATGAGAGCTTTCAAGGAGCATTGTGATGACAATGACATGGAGCATTGTGATGCCAAGGGCCATGGATCTTTGTGATGACAAATGTCATGCAGCATTTTGATGGCAAGGGCGTTGTGAACTGTGATGAGAAGGGCAGGGAGCATTGTGATGAGAGTGTCATGGAGCAATTTGATGAAATGTGTCATGGAATATTTTGATGACAGGTGTTATGGAACATTGTGACGTCAGGGGTCATGGAGCATTTTGATGAAAAAGCTCATGGAGCATTTTGTTGACAGGTGTTATGGAACATTGTGATGTCAGGGGTCATCGAACATTGTGATGATAAGTGCATGTAGCATTGTGATGACAGGAGTCATGGAGCATTGTGATGAAAAGGATGAGGGAGTATTGTGACAAATAGTGTTGTAGTATTGTGATATCAGGGGTGAGAGAGCATTTTGATGCGAAGTGAATGGAGCATTGTGATGACAAGTTTTATGGAGCATTGTGATGACAAGATTGTGGAGCACTGTGATGACAAGTGCATGGTGCATTGTGATGACATATGTCATGGAGTATTGTGCTGACAAGCACATGGAGCATTGTGATGACAAGGGTCATGGAGCATTGTGCTGAGAAAGGCATAGAGAATTGTGATGACAAGCGTCAAAGAGCATTGTGATGAAATGTTCAAGGAGCATTGTGGTTAAAATAGGTCACAGAGACTGTTGATGATGAGGGCATGGACCGTTGTGATGACAAAGGTCATGGAGCATTGTGAAGAATGGAGTCACGGAGCATTGTGATGACAGGGGTCATGGAGCATTGTGATGACAAGAGTCCCGGATCATTGTGTTGTCAGGTGTCATGGAGTGTTGTGATGACAGTGGTCATGGAGAATTGTGATGATATTTGTCATGGTGCATTGTGATGACTAGGGATTGGAGCATGGTGATGACAATGTCCTGGAGAATTTTGATGAGAAAACCATGGAGACTTTTGATGAGAAGTCTCATGGAGCATTCTGTTGAAAATGGGCATGGAGCATTGTGATTACAGGGGTCTTGGAGCATTGTGATGATAAGGGCATGGATCATGGTGATGAGAAGGCCATGGAGCATTCTGATGACATGCGTCATGGAGCTTTGTGATGACAAGGGCATGGAGCATTGTGATTACACGGGTCTTGGAGCATTGTTATGAAAAGGGCATGGATCATTGTGATGAAAAATGCATGGAGCCTTGTCATGACAGGGTTCATGGAGCATACAGACGACAAGTGTCAGGGAGCATTGTGATGACAAATATATTGAGCATTGTGATGACAAAGGTCATAGAGCATGGTGATGAGAAGACCATGGATAATTGTGATGATGAGCGTCATGGGGTGGTGTGATGATAAGTGTTATGGAACATTGTGATCACAAGGTTTCGGAGTATTTTGATGACAGAGATCATGGAGCATTTTGATTTCATTGTGATAACAATAGCCTGAAGCATTATGATGATGGGCATGGTGCATTGTGATGACAGGTTTCATGGATCATTGAGATGAAAAGGGGCAGGGAGTATTGTGATTACAGGGGTCTTGGAGCATTGTGATGACAACGGCATCGAGCATTGTGATGTGAAGGCCATGGAACA
Source organism: Mesoplodon mirus (assembly GCF_964341445.2). Classification (NCBI taxonomy): domain Eukaryota; kingdom Metazoa; phylum Chordata; class Mammalia; order Artiodactyla; family Ziphiidae; genus Mesoplodon; species Mesoplodon mirus. The sequence continues at coordinate 230,542 of NW_028295632.1, forward strand.
TTCTGATGACATGCGTCATAGAGCTTTGTGATGACAAGGGCATGGAGCATTGTGATTACAGGGGTCTTGAGTATTGTGATGACAAGTGTCATGGAGCCTTGTGATGACAAGGCTGTGGAACATTGTGATGGCAGGCGTCATGGAGCATTGTTATGATAGGGGTAATGGAGCATTTTGATGGGAAGGGCATGGAGGATTGGTCTGAAATATTTCATGGATTAATGTGATGAGAGTGGGCATGGAGCATTGTGATGACAAGATTCATGGAGCATTGGGCTGAAAATGTTCATGGAGTATTGTGATGACAGGGTTCATGGAGCATTGTGATGACTAAGGAATGGAGCATTGTGATGACAAGAGTCCCGGATCATTGTGTTGTCTAGTGTCATGGAGTGTTTTGATGAGAGGGGTCATGGATAATTGTGATGATATCGGCCATGGAGAATTATGATGATAAAGTCATGGAGCATTTGGCTGAAAATGTTCATGGAGTATTGTGATGACAGGGGTCATGGAGCATTGTGATGACAAGGGAATGGAGCATGGTGATGACAATGTCCTGGAGCATTGTGATGAGAAGACCATGGAGACTTTTGATGAAAAGTCTCATGGAGCATTCTGTTGAAAAGGAGCATGGAGCATTGTGATTTCAGGGGTCTTGGAACATTGTGATGACAAGGGCATGGATCATTTTGATGAGAAGGCCATGGAGCCATCTGATGACATGCGTCATGGAGCTTTGTGATGACAATGGCATGGAGCATTGTTATTACAGTGTTCTTCAAGCATTGTGATGAAAAGGGCATGGATCATTGTAATGAAAAATGCATGGAGCCTTGTCATGACAGGGTTCAAGGAGCATACTGACATCAAGTGTCAGGGAGCACTGTGATGACAAGTGTATTGAGCATTGTGATGACAAAGGTCATGGAGCATTCTGATGAGAAGACCATGGATAATTGTGATGAAGAGAGTCATGGGGCATTGTGATGACAATTGTTATGGAATATTGTGATCACAAGGGTTTGGATAATTGTTATGACAGAGGTCATGGAGCATTTTGATTTCATTGTGATGACAATAGCTTGAAGCATTATGATGATGGGCATGGTGCATTGTGATGACAGGGTTCATGGATCATTGAGATGAAAAAGGGCATGGAGCACTGTGATTACAGGAGTCTTGGAGCATTGTGATGAGAAGGGTCATGGAGCCTTGTGATGACAAGTCCATGGAACATCGTGATGGCAGGGGTCATGGAGCATTATTATGAGAGGGGTAATGGAGCCTTGTGATGGCAAGGGCATGGAGCACTGTGATTAGAAGGCCATGGAGCATTCTGATGACATGTGTCATGGAGCTTTGTGATGACAAGATCATGGACCAATGTGATGAGATCGTTCATGTAGCATTGTGATGACAATGACATGGAGCATTTTGATGCCAAGTGTCATGGATCTTTCTGATGACAAATGCCATGGAGCAATTTAATGAAAAGGGTCATGGAATATTTTGATGACAGGGGTTATGGAACATTGTGATGTCAGGGGTCATCGAACATTGTGATGATAAGTGCATGTAGCATTGTGATGACCGGAGTCATGGAACATTTTGATGACAGGGGTGTGGGAGTATTGTGATGAATAGTGGTGTAACATTGTGATATCAGTGGTGAGAGATCATTTTGATGAGAAGTGCATGGAGCATTGTGATGACAAGTTTTATGGAGCATTGTGATGACAAGATTGTGGAGCACTGTGATGACAAGTGCATGGTGCATTGTGATTACATGTGTCATGGAGCATTGTGCTGACAAGTGCATGGAGCACTGTGATGACAAGGGTCATGGAGCACTGTGCTGAGTAAGGCATAAAGCATTTTGATGACAAGGGTCAAAGAGCACTGTGATGCAAATTTCATGGAGCATTGTGGTTAAAAAGGTCACAGAGACTGTTGATGACGAGGACATGGACAATTGTGATGACAAAGTTCATGAAGCATTGTGATGACTGGAGTCACGGAGCATTGTGATGACAGGGGTCATGGAGCATTTTGAATTCATTGTTATGACTAATAGTCTGAAGCATTATGATGATGGGCATGTTGGATTGTGATGACAGGGTTCATGGTGCATTGAGATTAAACGGGGCATGGAGCATTTAGATTAGAGGGTTCTGGGAGCATTGTGATGACAAGGGCATGGAGCATTTTGATGGAAAAGGCATGGAGCCTTGTCATGGAAGAGTTCCAGGTGCATACCGAGGGCAATAGTCAGGAAGCATTGTGATGACAAGTGTATTGAGCATTGTGATGACAAATGTCATGGTGCATTGTGATGAGAAGACCATGCATAATTGTGCTGACCGGCATCATGGGGCATTGTGATGACAAGTGTTATGGAACATTGTGATCACAAGTGTTTGGAGCATTGTGATGACAGAGGTCATGGAGCATTTTGATTTCATTGTGATGACAAGAGCATGAAGCATTATGATGATGGGCATGGTGCATTGTGATGACAGCGTACATGGAGCATTGTGATGAAAAGTGGCATGGAGCATTGGTCTGACATGTTTCATGGATTATTGTGATAAGAGTGAGCATGGCACATTGTGATGACAAGGGCATGGAGCACTGTGATGACAAGGTCATGGATTATTGTGAAGAAAGGTGTCAGGGAGCATTGTGATGAAATATGTCATGTTCAAGTTTCATGACAATATCATGGAGGATTGTGATGCCAAGTGTCATGGAGGATTGTTGTGACAAATTAAAGGAGCATTGTGATGACAAGGGCATGGAGCATTGTGATATCAAGGACCGTTGATACTTTTAATGTCCAGGTCTTGAAACACTTTGATGAAAATCGCATGGACCTTCCTATGACAGGGGTCATGGAACATTGCGATGACAATTGCATGGAGTATTGTGATGACAAGTGCATATAACATTGTGATGTGAAGTGCCCTGGAGCATTGTAATGAAAAGGACGTGGAGAATTGTGAGGACAAGGGACAATGAGCTTTGAAAAGACAAGGCATGGAGCATGGTGATGGCAAAACCGTGGAGCATTGTGATGACAAGTCCTTGGGTAATTGTGATGTCGAGCATCATGGAGCACTGTAATGAAAAGGGGCATGAAGTATTGTGATGACAGGTGTCAGGGAGCATTGTGATGACAAGGGTCATGGAGCAGTGTGATGGCCAGTGCATGGCGCATTGCAATGACAAGTGCACGGAGAATTGTGATGAAAAGGGTATGTAATATTTTGATGAGAAGTGTCGTGTTGCATTGTGATGACAAGGACGTGGAGAATTGTGATGACAAGGGACATGGAGCATTGTGATAACCAGGGCATGGAGCATTGTGATGACAGCCGTCATGGAGCATTATTATGCCAAGGGCCATGGTGCATTCTGACATAAGATATCACTTATAAAGGGAATGTAAACATGGCACATATGAACTGAATTAAGGAAGAGAACAGAGTCTCAGATTTAGAAAACACTCTTATCCTTGCTTAAGGGGAAAGAGAGGTGGGGAGATGCACAAAAGTTTGATATTAGCACAGGTACCGTTCCATAATCAAAAAAACAGTAGAGACAAGCCCTACTCCTTCCTCAGTGAACGGATCTCAACATCCCTATTCCCTGCAGAGAAATATATCTGACTAGTAAGAATATTAAAACCTATGTATTGATATGTTTCTGTAAGGGAACCAAGTGTGTCTAGAACGACATAAACATGGCAGTGAGAATCAGCTCAAACCCACTATAAAAATGAATTTCAAAACAAAACATAAAAACAGTAAAATTCTTACACAATACCTTCAGGGGTTCTGATGAAACCTGGAATGACTCTACCTACAATGACAGCTGCATGTGGAATAAGGCTGGTCACTTGGGACTGAGAGGATTGGTGAAATTGGGTGAAAAAATGCAGACCCTTTAAAGCAATAATGCATGCCACCCATTCCATGGTTCCCAACTCTCCAGGTAGAAGGGAATATCACTACAGTTATAACATGTATGGGAACCTAGAGAATGGAAACCATCTGATGGTGAAAGGTTTCTAAAACTCTACTACTTTTTTCTCTCCTTGAGCTCCAGTTTGACATTCCAGCTGCTTTACTATCAATCTCCCAACTTGGAGAGTCAGCCCCTATAACCTCCTGGTTCGCACCGTTGGCAAATTGTGCAGAGGATATAAGGGAAGACAGAGAATCAATGAGAGAGTAGCTGTAGGCATTTGGACGGCCATATGTCACCTAATTTCCCGTCATGAAGAGGAATTAACCAAAGTCTCAGCCTGCCCCCCAGAACAAGTATAGGTCCTGAAGCAAAATTGTGGATTTGCGGTCAGCTCACAAAAACGCGAGTTGAAAAATGGAGCTCAGGGCCACAGCAATTCACTAACCAGCAGAGTTCTATAGGACTACTCTCTTCCAAAAATCTGTTGAGGGAAAGCCACGAGGCGGAATTGAAAATGAAGCAGAATGGCACGAAACAGATTTCAAGAGGTACATTGGAATCGCCTTTAAACACAGGAAAAGCATCACAACTTCGAAAATTATGGATATGACCATAAAGGGCGTATGGGTTTTCACGTGAATATATTCAGGAGAAAACGCATATGCCATTTTTGGTCAAGCAAGCAAGCCGGCAATTCAAATCTGCACTACAAAGAAGTATCATTTCGCACCAGTCAAAAGGGACATCCGCAAAATGGGTAAAAACCAGAAAGGCAAGACAGGCCCTGGAGAACACGAAGATTGTTATGGTGATGGGCGGGATGTAAATTGCCAACTGCCTCTCTGGAGGAGTGCATTGTGTTCCCTAAAACAAGTAAACAACAGAGCTACAGAGCCAAGGGCAATTCCAGCCTTGGGAATATACCTTGGGAAAACTGAAAATCAATAAGACAGATCCACACAAAAATTCAGGGCTGCACTGCTTACAAGAACCTCAACTTGGGTATACCTTAAATATCCCAGGAAAGACAAAAATGGTTCAAAAAATTGTGGTATTAAGTATGATGGAATATCCCTCAGACGTGAAATCAATGTCATCAGGCCAGTAGCAGCAAAATGAGTGGATTCAGGTACGATAATTCTAAGTGAAATAAGTCACAGAGAAAAAGAAACTTATCATAAGATATCACTTATGAAGATCCTGTAAATATGGCTACACATGAAATGAGTTAGGAAAGAGAAGAGAGTCTCACATTTAGAAAACACACTTATGCCTGCTTAAGGGGGAAGGAGATGTGGGGTGATGCATAAAAGCAGATTTTGATATTAGTACAGGTACCTTTCCAAAAACCAAATACGGAATAGACAAGACCAACACCTTCCTCAGTGAAAGGGACGCAACTCCCCATATTCCATGCAGAGGAATATATCTGACTAGTAAGAATCTTAAAACCTATGTATTGATATGTCTCCATAAGGGAATCAAGTGTGTCTAGATTGGAATAAACTTGGCTGTGAAAATCAGCTCAATCCCACTATAAAAAGGAATTACAAAAACAAAACAAAAAAACATGGGAATTCTTTACAATTCCTTCCAGATCTCTGATGAAAGCTGGAATGACCATATCTACAATGACAGCTAGATGTGGCATAAGGCTGGAAACATGGGACTGAGAGGATTGGTGAGATTGGGTGAGCAAATGCAGACCCTTTAATGCAATAATGCATGGCACTCATTCCATGGGTCCCAACCCTCCATGTTGAAGGGAATATTACTACAGCTATAACATGTACGGGAAACCTAAGAATGGACACACTGTGAATACGAAAGGTTTCTAAAACTCAATGAATAGTCCCTCTCCTGGTGCTCCAGTTTGACTTTTCAACTGCTTTACTATCAATCTCCCAACTTGGAGAGACAGCCCCTTTAACCTCCTGGGTCTCACAGGTTTCCAATTTGGCAGAAGATGAATGGGAAGAGGGAGAACCAATGAGAGGGTAGGTGTTAGGCATTTGGACGGGCATATGTCACTCTAATTTCCTGGCAGGATAAGAATTAACCAAAGTTGCAACCACCCACCGGGAACCAGTTTAGTTTCTGAACAAAAATTTTGGACATGCGTTCAGCTCACAAAAAACGAGTTGAAAAATGGAGCTCAAAGGAACAGCAATTCACAAACTGGCAAAGTAATAAAGGACAACTATCATCCAAAAATCTGTTGAAGGAAGGAAACAAGGCGGACTTGAAAGCGAGGCAGAATAGCAGGAAACAGATTTCAAGAGGTACGTTGGAATCACCTGTAAAGCACAGGAAGAGGGGCACAACTTCGACAATGATGCACTTGGCTAAAAAGGGCGTATGCGTTTTCTCCTGAATATATTCAGGAGAAAAAGCATACGCCCTTTTTGGCCAAGCAAGCAAGCGGGCAATGCAAAGCTGCACTACAAAAAAGTATCACCTCCCACCGGTCAAATGGGACATCCACAAAATGTGTAAATACCCGAAAGGCAAGACAGGCCCTGGAGAAAGGGATCCTTTTTATGCTGACGGGCGGGATGTAAATTGCCAACTGCCTCACTGGAGGAGTGCTTTGTGTTCCCTTATACAAGTAAACAACAGAGCCAAGGGCACTTCCAGTCTAGGGAATACACCTTTTGAAAATTGAAAATCAATATGACAGAGCCACCCCAAAATTTAGGGCTGCACTGCTTACAAGAACCTCAACTTGCGTACACCTTAAATATCCCAGGAAATATAAAAATGGTTCCAAAAATTGTGGTATTTATGAACGATGGAATATCCCTCAGCCATGAAATCAATGTCATAAGACGAGTAGAAGGAAAATGAGTAGATTCAGATACGATGATTCTAAGTGAAGAAAATCACACAGAAAAAGAAACTTATCATAAGATATCACTTATGAAGATCCTGTAAACATGGCTACACATGAGCTGAGTTCGGAAAGAGAAGAGAGTCTCACATTTAGAAAACACTCTTATGCCTGCTTAAGGGGGAAGGAGAGGTGGGGTGATGCATAAAACCAGAGTTTGATATAAGCACAGGTACTGTTCCAAAAACCAACTATGGAATAGAGAAGACCTACACCTTCCAGTGAAAGGGACTCAAAACCCCATATTTCCCGCAGAGGAATATATCTGACTAGAAAGATTCTTAAAACCTATGTATTGATATGTCTCCATAAGGGAATCAAGTGTTTCTAGACTGGCATAAACATGGCAGCGAGAATGAGCTCAAACCCACTATAAAAATGAATTTCAAAAACAAAACATAAAAACAGGGAAATTCTTTACAATTCCTTCAGGGTCTCTGATGCAACCTGGATTGTCCACCTTTACACCCACAGCTGGATGAGACATAAGACTGGACACTTGGGGCTGACAAGATTGCTGAGGTTGTGTGAGCAAAAGAGAACCATTTAGAGCAATACTGTGTGCTACCCATTCTAGTGGTCCCAACTCTCCAGGTTTAAGGGAATCCTCCTACAGTTAAATCATGCATGGGCAACCCTGTGGATGTTACACTGTGTAATTGGGAAAGTTTTCTAAAAGGTACCTCACTTTTCCTTTTGTCGTGCTCGGCTTCGCCATTCCATCTGCATTACTAAAAATCTCCCCACTTTGAGTGTCAGCGTCTTTACCCTCCTGTTATACACAGTTTGCAAATTGTGCAGCAGATGAATAGGAAGAGGGGAAATAAATGAGAGATTAGCTGTAGGTGTTTGGATGGGCACATGTCACTCTACTTTCCCATCAGGAAGAAGAATTAACCAAAGGCTCAGCCTGAAGCCCCGGAACCAGACTAGGGCCTAAAGCCATCCTGCGGTATTGCAGCCAGCTCACAAATAGGCGAGTTGAAAAATGGAAATCAGGCGCACAGCAATTCACAAACTTGCAGAGTTATAAAGGACAACTATCATCCAGAAATATATTGAGGAAAGGCAGTGAAGAGGATTTGAAGGCAAGGCAGAATTGAAGGAAAAAGATTTCAAGAGGTAGATTGGAGTCGTCTTTAAAGCACATGAAAAGCGACAGAATTTCGACAATGTTGCCCTTGGCTAAAAAGGGATTATGTGTATTTTCTTGAATATATTCGGGAAAAAATGCATATGCTCTTTTTGGCCAAGCAAGCCATCAGGCATTGGAAATCAACACTACAGAGAAGTGTCCCTTACCTCCAGTCAAAAGGGCCATCCACAAACAGTGTAAAAACCACAAATGCAGGACAGGCCATGGAGAAAAGGGAGCCTGGTTACGCCGATGGACAGGATATAAATTGCCAACAGCCTCTCTGGAGAACTGTATGTTGTTTTCTAAAACAGAGCTACAGAGCATAGCACACTTCCACTCATGGGCGTGTATTTTGGGAAAACTAAAAATCCACAACACACAGCCAGCCCAAAATTTAGGGCTGCTCTGTTTACAAGAACCTCGATTTCGGTACACTTTAAATAACCCAGTAAAGGAAAAAAAAATGGATATAGATGTTGTGGTACTTATATACAATGGAATGTCACACAGACATAAAATCAATGTCATAAGGCCAATAGCAGCATAATGAGTGGCTTTAGGTACGATGATGCTAAGTGAAATGAGCCACAAAGAAAAAGAATCTTATTGTAATATATCACTTATAGAGGGAATGTAAACATGGCCAAACATGAACTGAATTTCAAAAGAGAATAGAGTTACACATTTAGAAAACACACTTATGCCTCCTTAAGGGGAAAGGTGCCGTGGGATGATGTGTAAAAGCAGAGTTTGAAATTAGCACAGATCCCAATCAATATACCAAATATGTAATAGACAAGACCTACTCCTTTCTCAATGAACTGGACACAAAACACCCTATTCACTGAAGAGGAATATATCTGACTGGTAATAACCTTGAAACCTATGTATTTATATGTCTCCATAATGGAATCATGTGTATGTAGATTGGCATAAACACAGATCAATGAAACAGGACAGAAAGCCCAGAGATAAACCTACATACCTATGGCTATCTCATCTATGACAAAGGAGCTAAGGATATACAATGGAGAAAAGACAGTCTCTTCAGTAACTGGTGCTGGGAAAACTGGACCCCTACACATAAAAGAATGAAATTAGAACACTCCATAACACAATACACAAATATAAACTCTAAGTTGATTAGAGATCTAAATATAAGACCACACACTATAAAACACTTAGAGGAAACCATAGGCAGAACACTCTATGACATAAATCACAGCAAGATCCTTTTTGACCCACCTCCTAGAGAAATGGAAATAAAAACAGAAATCAACAAATGGGACCTAATGAAACTTAAAAGTTTTTACGCAGTACAGGAAAACATAAACAAGATGCAAAAACAACCCTCAGAATGGGAGAAAATATTTTCAAATGAAGCAATTGACAAAGGATTAATCTCCAAACTTTACAAGCACCTCATGTAGCTCAATATCACAAAAACAAAAAACCCAATCCAAAAACGGGCAGAAGACCTAAATAGACATTTCTCCAGAGAAGATATACAGATTACCAAGAAACACATGAAAGGATGCTGAACATCACTAATCATTAGAGAAATGCAAATCAAAACTACCCTGAGGTATCACCTCACAGCAGTCAGAGTGGCAATCATCAAAAAAATCTACAAAACAATAAATGCTGGAGAGGCCTTTATTGGAGAAAAGGGAACACACTTGCACTGTGGGTGGGAATGTAAATTGATATAAGCACTAGGCAGAACAGTACGGAGGTTCCTTTAAATAACTAACAATAGAAGTACCATACGACACAACAATCCAACTATTGGGCATTTGCCTTGCGAAAACCATAATTCAAAAAGAGTTATGTACAAAAATGTTCATTGCAGCTCTATTTGCAATAGCCAGGACATGGAAGCAACCTAAGTGTCCATCGACAGATGAATGGATAAAGAAGATCTGGGACATATATACAATGGAATATTACTCAGCCATAAAAAGAAGCAAAACTGAGTTATTTGTACTGTGGTGGATGGACTTAGAATCTGTCCTATACAGTGAAGTAAGTCAGAAAGGGAAAAAACAAATACTGTATGTTAACAGAGATATACGGAATCTAATGAAGAAGAAAAAAAATATTTTGAAGAACCTAGTGGCAGGACAGGATTAAGGACACAGACATAGAGAAAGGACTTGAGGACACCGGAAGGGGGATGGGTAAGCTGGGACGAAGTGAGAGAGTGGCATGGACATAAATACATTACCAAATGTAACACCGATAGCTACTGGGAAGCAGCCACATAGAACAGGGATTTCAGCTCGGTGCTTTTTGAGCACATAAAGGGGTGGGATATGGAGTGTGAGAGGGAGATGCAAGAGGAGGGGATCTAGTGATATTTTATATGTATAGCTGATTCACTTTGTGATACAGCAGAAAGGAACACTCCATTGTAAAGCAATTATACTCCAATAAACGTGTAAAAGGAAAAAAAAAAAAGAAAGCCCAGGGATAAACCTACACACCTATGGTCAACTAATCTATGACAAAGGAGGCAAGACTATACAATGGAGATAAGACAGTCTCTTCAATCATTGGTGCTGGGAAATATGGACAGCTACATGTAAAAGAATGAAATTAGAACACTCCCCACCACCATACATAAAAATATATTCAAAATGGATTAGAGACCTTAATGTAAGACCGGATAGTATAAAACTCTGAGAGGAAAACTTATGAAGGATACTCTGACGTAAATCACAGCAAGATCTTTTTTGATCCACCTCCTATAGTAATGAAATTAAAAAGAAAACTAAACAGATGGGACCTAATGAAACGTAAAAGCTTTTGCAAAGCAAAGGAAATTACAAACAAGACGAAAAGACAATCCGCAGAATGGCAGAAAATATTTGCAAATGAATCAATGGACAAATGATTAATCTCCAATATATATAAACAGCTCATGCAGCTCAATATTAATAAAACAAACAACCCAATACAAAAATGGAAGAAGATCTAAATAGACATTTCTTCCAATAAGACATAGAGGTTGCCTGTACGCACATGAAAATCTGCTCAACATCACTAATTATTAGAGAAATGGAAATGGAAACTACAATGAGGTGTCAGGTCACAAATGTTAGAATGGGCATCATCAGAAAATCTACAAACAACAAATGCTGGAGAGGGTGTGGAAAAAAGGAACCTTATTCCACTATTGTTGGGAATGTAAATTGATACAGTATCTATGGGGAACAGTATGGAGGTTCCTTAAAAATCTAAACATAGAATTACCATATAATCCAGCAATCCCACTACTGGGCATATACCCAGAGAAAACCATAAATCAAAAAGACACATTCACCACAATGTTCACTGCAGCACTATTTACAATAGACAGGTAATGAAAGCAACTTAAGTGCCACAGACAGACGAATGGATAAAGATGTGGTACATATATACAATGGAATATTACTCAGCCATACATAGGAATGAAATTGGGTCATTTGTAGAGACCTTGATGGATCTAGAGAGTGTCATACAGAGTGAAGTAAGTCAGAAAGAGAAAAACAAATATTGTATATTAATGCATATATGTGGAACCTAGAAAAATGGTACAGATGAACCGGTTTGCAGGGCAGAGATAGAGACACAGATGTAGAGAACAAACATATGGACACCAAGGGGGAAACGCCATGTGAGGGTGGTGGTGGGATGAATTGGGAGACTGGGATTCACATGTGCACACTTATATGTATAAAATAGATATCCAATAAGAACCTGCTGTATAAAAGAAATAAATTTAAAAAAATAAAAATAAATAACATTTAATAAAAGAAAACAGAAAAAAGTTTTTCCCTTCACATAGACGTCTTTATATTAATGCATTATTTCCATGTTTATATCTCCAAATTAAAAAAAAAAGAGGAATTAATAAAATCTACCTTGAACCAAAAAGAAAAAAAGAAAAAAAAAAACAGAACCCACCAGTTATACAGAGGAAAATCGTATCAGGGCACTTGCTCCACTGGTAAAAATTTCTTAAGTTGGCCAGATGTGGGAAATCGTCTCCCATGCAGTCAGCAGTGCTCCCACCGACAAGGAGCATCCTCATTGCAAAGCTGGGGGACTGTGTCGAGGCGTCTGTGAGTAAATGTGAGCTGAGCCCCAGTCCTGCTGCAGCTGAACTCTTCCAACCCTTTCCAGGTAAAACACCTGAATATGTACAAGTACTTGCAAGCCTAGAGGAAGGGCTGTGGAGCCACACCAGCGACAGCACACAGGCCGACTTGGTGCCTGAAGGCCAGCCAGGATGGTCCTGACACCAGATGCTCTTCTGGAAGCTTTCCATTTCCCTGCCTGAGATACCCCTCCTGCCATGGCCCCCACTGCTTTTTTACTTCCTCACCTGTGCCTGGGGAGAAATTCCAGCAGCATGTATGTGTGACACATCCTCTTCTTTAGCAGGTGGCAGCCTGGCAACTCCTGCAGAAAGTCAAGCAGAGCCCCACTCACACTGGGGCACCTACAAAGCCACAGCCCCTCACTCCTTCCCTCCACCCCAGCCCCAACACTGATGATGGGGCAGAGAATATGGTGTCAGGCAGAGCTACAGGGGTTCTTGTTGACTGGAGAGGTGTTTATATTGACCTCAACCCAGGCACACCTGTGGGGGGGGGCTGGCAGGCAGTGTCAGGCTGCCCAAATCAGCCAATCCTCACCCCTCAGGGGCTCACAGTTGCAGAAAATGAACCTTGCTAAACGGGTCAGTCCCAAGGAACAGGTGTGGGCTCTTGAGAGTCAGGATAGACAAGGGGCTGCAGCTGCGGCTTGTTTTCTTATCATTTTATCTGGTCCATGAGTGGAAAACAACTTCAAGAAGACCCTATCCTAATGAGAGGAACCCAGGAGTCAGGGAGAGGAGTGATGGTGGGTGGAGACAGAGGCCTGGTGCCCTGGCTGCAGTGGAAGTGTCTGGAAGACCAGGCAGAGAGAGGCTGCACAGAGTGATAGCCAAGGTCACAGACCTGTCAGAGCTGCTGTTTGTTAGTTCAAGTCCTGCTCGGAGGTGTTCTGTGTCAGCTGTGAGCGACAGGTGAGCTGGGGGTTCTCTGCAAGGTGGGCTATGTGCACAGTTCCTGTGTGTCCAGCCCTGCTGGGGTACCTGCCCAGGTGAGCTCCATACCCTGGGAGGGACTTGAACACGAGAGCCTCGTGGGCTATGGGGTGGGGGGTGCAGCCAAGGTGAGCTCCATATCCTGGGATTGGCCTGACCACGAGAGCCCCATGGGCTGCTGGAGACCTGGTAAAGTATATCAGGACAGTCAGTGAAGCCTCCGAGGATATACATCCAGTAGCTCCTATTTCCTACGCCCTGCTACTCATTCTACCATCCACCAGGCCATGGCATTCTGTATTAGACTTCAATGATGCCTTCTTCTGTGTTCCATTCATCTCAGAGTCACAAGAATTTTTGGCTTGTGAGTGGAAGGACACAACATGCAACAAAAGCAATAATGCTGGGCCGTTCTGCCCCAACGGGACAAAAATCCCCACACCATCATTGGGGAAATGACCTCTAAAGACCTATACGTTCTACCTCTGTAAAAGGGAACCCTTCTTCAATACGCTGATGACATTCTGATCGCCAGGCCTACTAAAGAAGCCTCTGAACTACCTAGCCAAGAAAGGATAGAAGGTGTCCAAGAAAAAAGCTCAAATATCCCAGGCTAAGGTGAAATGCCTGAGCTTCATTCTCACAGTTATTCGGAGTAATGCATCCCAGGATAGGGAAGAAGCCATTTGCAGCCTTACCTCTTCTAAAATTAGAAGACAGCTTAGGGGTTCCTGGGGAGGCCAAAGTTTTCTGCATCTGGATCCCTAACTACAGTCTAATAGCTGGGCCTCTACATGAAACACTGACATGAAAAGATGATGATCCTTTTGAATAGAATCCAGAAGCAGCCTTCAAGAATGGAAAGAGCAGTCAATTCAGACCATTGCCCAGGAACTCCCTAATTTAGCTAAGCCCTTTGACCTTTACATACCCGGTCAAAGGTTAATCGCCCTTGGAGCCTTAATGCAAAAACTGGGACCACTTGAAATGGAGCAACACAAGAATGCCCTTCAGGTATGATAAACTATGGTCACCAAGGGCTTTGCCCACCGACTCATCAGGCCAGGATACTGGGGTATCTAAAAAGCTGGAAATTAGCAGCCCACAAGGCCAGCTCCCTCCTAAGGGAAAAGGACCCCACGTGGTGATCCTAACAATCCATCATGCCCTGAAGTTGCAGGGGTCGCTCTGTGGACACACTCACCTCGAGTGAGGAGGCCCTCCAACTCCAACCTCTAGAGAGACAAACGGGGGCAACGGGCCCCCAAGATGACTCATGTAACCATCACTTGACCTGGAGTTTCTCTCAGAAAACAACAAGACTGTGCCCCGAAAGAGCAGACTACTGCTTGCAGGACTTACTGCACCCAGAGGGGAGCTAATAAGCTTGGCGGGGAAACGTATATCATGCTTTCACCATAGAAAACCCTACAGACACCACGGTGATGGTGGCCAATATGACCGGCTGGACTGCTGGCTACTTCTAAAGGCCGTTGACTCAGTGGACGTCATGGTCCTGGATCACCACTGACCCTAGACTGTCTGGGAGTTGCACGGGCAGGGCTCTGACACATGGTGCTGTTTGTACATTAATTCAGGGACCTAATTAAAGAAAGCACAGACTACTGGTCAGAGCATCTAGGCTGGCAAAAACCGTCAGCCTATGGTCACCGGACAAATGTGTGGTGGGGTGAAACCTGCCACCTCAGCATCTATGCACATCTCTTTCCTGGACACTTAAAGGTAATTAGAATCTATAACACTTCCAATGCTGTTGCACAGGCGGACGAGAAGTGAGGCAGGAGGCCTTGGGGCAATCAACCTCACCTGGAGGCTGGTGCGGAGATGTTTTGCCCCTCCCCCCAGGTATCAGGGCTGCCACCACAGCATGAAGCAGTTACAAAAGAGGGGTCTGCACCCTCAACACCCCAAGAATGAGGAACGGAACAAAAAGCAGAGGAGGTGTTCGACTCCGGCAACGTTCATTAAAAATTCCTGGGAGATAAAAAGAGAATCTGGGCAATAAAATAAAGTCTAACATGTTTTTCCTTTGTGCTTTGTCTAATTCACGTGCTCCTAGGGTTCCGCATGCAGAGGTCCCACACCCGGCACTTCAGACCCGATTTCCTAGTGCAGAATGGCTGGGTCGACTCCTCAGCTAGCGGGGTCCCATGCAGACTCCGAGGCTTACTGCCTGAGCTGCAGCCAAACAAGCCCTCGAGAGCTCCATCCCCTCCCTCCCACTGATGCTGCCGGGATCCCTACACAGCAGTCCAGCCCACAGCCCATGGGGGCGTGCACGCTCTCACCTCTCCATTCTGTTTTCAAATTAATGTTTCCTTTGCTTCTGAACAAAACTCAGTCTTGATCTGTTGGCTCCAATGACACTGGGCATGGGGACTCCTGTTGGGGTCCACTCTGCAGGATCAGTAACAGAAATTGAGAACGTTGTAACTTCAATGAACAGATGTGTGAGCCAAACTGTAGTTAACATAGAGCAGTGTATAATGCTCGGGTAATATAAGATGTTTCTAAGACTTATATTTGATATTTCCATCACTTTACTATAAGCAAGTTCAGTGAAGACGTTTGTCTTATTTGTCAGGTCAACATTAGAGAAATGAAGTGATTTATTTCCATGGATGTACATCGAATACTCTTGGCTGAAGCTTCAATCTTGTTTTGAATGCTTTTCCATTGAAAAGGATACCTCTCTTTCAGCTCCCCCATTTCTGAGAAGTATAAAATCTTATAATTTATTATTACCAAAGGGGAAAGGTAGGAAAAGGGATAAATTAACAGTTTGGGATTAACACATACACACTGCTATGTATAAAATAGATCATCAACTAGGAATTACTGTATAGCACAGGGAACTACACTGAATATTTTACAATAACCTATAAGGGGAAATAATCTGAAAAAGAATCGATATTTTTATTGACATCATCTATCAATGACAGATAAAATGTAACCTAAGCAAGGCCGATGGTGAGCGATTCTGACCCTGAAGATTTCAGTCATCTAAAGTTTGGGCTCTGCCTATTTCCCAAGGCCCTTAATGGACATACGTATAGCCGTAGCTTAAAAATTCCCCAGTTTGGGGTTCGGGGAGGCACTGATTTGGAAAAATCCCTGGTTTTCTCCTTACATGCACGGGACCCTTCCTACAGCTAAAGCATGCCTGTCACACCTAGAGGATGGTACACCGTTTGATTGGAAAGAGTTTGGAAAAGGCACCTCATCTCCTCATCGCCTGGTGCTCGGGTTCACCCCTGCAGCAACTTTCCTGACAATCTCCTCACTTGGGGATATCAGCACCGTCAACATCCTGTTGCACACAGTTTGGAATTTGTCCAGAGGATGAAGCGGAAGGATGAGAAAAATTTAGAGACAGGTCTTAGGTGTTCGGACAGGCACATGCTACTCTAATTTCCAATCCGGAAGACAAATACATCAAAGGCTAGAATTGCCCACGGAAACAGAATAGGGCTAGAGGAAATCCCGCTCTTTTGTGTCCAGTTTCCAAAAACACAAGTTGAAAAATGGAACTCAGGGGCACTAAAATTCATGAAACTGCAGAGTTGAAAATATCTATCATCGACAAATGTCTTGAGGTAAGTCACAGAAAAGGACTTGTAAGCAAGGGAGAGTGGCAGGAAACAGATTTGAAGAGGTAGAAAGGACTCCCGATTAAAGCACAAGAAAAGGGGCTGAACATCGCAAATCATGCAGGTGGCCCAAAAGGGCGTATGCATTTTTTCTGAATATATTCAAGTAAAGGCCATACACACTTTTTATCCAACCAAACAGGTGGGCACTGGAAATCAATACTACAAAATGTATCACTTCACATCAGTCAGAAGGGCCATCCACATAAAGTGTAAACACCAGAAATGCAGGACAGGGCGAGGAGAAAATGGAGCCCTGTGAGGCTGATAGTGGAAATGTAATTTGCCAACGGCCACTCTGGAGAAGTGTATTGTGTTTACTAAAACATCTGAAAGATGAGCTACAGAGCATAGGGCACTTGCACTCATGGGCGTATACCTTGGGAAAAACAAAAAAATCAACAGAAAACAGGCACCCCAACGTTTACCACCTCTCTGTTAAAAGGGCCTCCACTTGGATATAACCTAAATGTCCCTGGAAGGATAAAATGGATAAAAGAGATGGGGTGCTTATGTAGAGTGGCATATTACTCATCCAGAATTCAATGGAATAAGGCCAGTTGGAACAACTCTGGAGGAGTTACATACGATCATTCTAAGTGACATATGTCAGAAAGAAAAAGACACATATCATAAGATGTCACTTAAAGGTGGAAACAAAAATGGCTACACATGAAATAAACTACAAAACAGAAACATAGTCAAATATGTAGAAAATAGACATAAGGCTGCTAAATGGGAAAGTTGGAGAATGGTGAGGTATTATCCAGCAGGTTGAAATTAGCAAAGATACCATTCCAAGTACCAAATTGAATAACTGACAAGGCCTACACTGTACCTCAAAGAACTGCACTCAGCCCACTCAAGTCACTGGACAATAATACATATGACTCGTAAGCATCTGAAAAAGAATGTATTGTTGTCTCACAGTACATGAATCAAGTGGATGTACAGCAGCAAAAAACAGAGCTTTGAAAATCAGCTGTAAACAATATAAAAATAAATTTAAAAATATTTATAAATACAGTGAGACAGACAAAAATTCTTACAACTTTTGTTGAAGGGCTACGATGTAAAATGGATTGAAAACATGTAGACCCACAGCAGGATGATATATAAGGCTGGAAGCTATGCAGGCGAAGAGATGTTAGAGAGGCTGGGTGAGGAAATGCAGACCTTTTAAAGTAATACTGCCTGGTACCCATTCCATGGGTCCCAAATCGGCAGGTTCAAGGGAATCTTCTGACAGCGAAAACATGCCTGCGAAACCGAGATGAATGTACACTGTGTGCTCAGGAAGGGTATCTAAAATGCACCTCATTTTTGATCTCCTGGTGCTGGGGTTCGCCATTTCAGCCGCATTATTAACAATCTCCCCTCTTGGAGAATCAGCACCTTTAACCTCCTCTTTCACACAGTTTGCAATTTGTGCAGAAGATAAATGGGAAGAGGGGGAACCAATGAGAGATTAGCTGTAGGAGTTTTGACAGGCACATGTCAATCTAATTTCCCATTAGGAACAAGAATTAACCAAAGGCTCAGCCTGCCTCCTCAGAACCAGAATAGGGCCAGAAGCAATCCAATGGTTTGGCGGCGAGCTCACAATAAATGCGAGTTGCAAAATGGAGCTCTGGAACAGACAATTCAAAGACCTGCAAAGATATAAATGATAACCAACGTCCAAAAATATATTCAGGTAAGGCAACGAAGAGGATCTGAATGAGAGGCAGAATTCCAGGAAACAGATTTCAAAAGGTAGATTGTACTCACATTTAAAGCATATGAAAAGCAGCAGAATTTCTCAAATGATGCAGTTGGGCAAAAGGATGTATGCCTTTTTTTCGTGAATATCTTCAGGAAAAAAACACATACAGAGTTTTTGGCCAACCAATCAAGCGGGAAATGCAAATCCACACAACAAAGAAGTCTCAATGTCCACTGCTCAGAAAGGCCATCCAAAAAATGTGTACAAACCAGAAATGCTGGAGAGGCCATGGAGAACAGGGAGCCTAGTCACGCTGATGGATGGGGTATAAATATCCAAGAGCCACTCTGAAGAAGTGTATGCTGATTCCTAAAACATTTAAATACAAAGGCTCCGAGCAAAGGGGACTTCAAATCATGGGCATATAACTTGGGAAGACTAAATATCGACAAGACACAGGCACCCTAAAGTTTAGGGCTGCTCTGCATACAAGAACCTCAACTTCGGTACACCTAAAATATCCCAGGAAGAAGAGAAATGCATAAAGAACTTGTGGTAAATTTGTACAATGGAATATCACTCAGACATGAAATCAATGTCATAAGGCCAGTAGCAGCATAATGAGAGGATTTAGGTATGAAGATTCTAAGTGAAATTAGTCACACAGAAAAAGAATCTTATCATAAGATATCACTTACAGAGGGAATGTGAATATCACAACACATGAACTGAATTAAGAAAGAGAACAGAGTCTCACATTTAGAAAACACTCTTATGCCTGCTTAAGGGGAAAGGAGAGGTGGGTTGATGCATAAAACCAGAGTTTGATATTAGCACAGGTACCATTCCATAAACCAAATACAGAATAGACAAGACCTACACCTTCCTCAGTGAACGGGACTCAAAACACCTATTACCCGCAGAGGAATATATCTGAGTAGTAAGAATCCTAAAACCTATGTATTGATATGTCTCCGTAAGGGAATCATGTATGTGTAGACCGGCATAAACACGTCAATGAAAATCAGCTCAACCTCATTATAAAAATGAATTTCAAAAACAAAAAAAAAACAGCGAAATTCTTACACAATTCCTTCAGGGGTTCTGATGAAACCTGGAATGACCCTATCTGCAAAGACAGCTGGCTGATACATAAGGCTGGACACTTGGGACTGAGAGGACTGGTGAGATTGGGAGAGAAAATGCAGACCCTATAAAGTAGCAATGCATGCCACCATTCCATGGGTCCCAAATCTCCAGGAAGAAGGGAATATCACTACAGTTATAACATGTATGGGAAACCTAGAGAATGGACACCCAGTGATGGTGAAAGGTTTCTAAATGTCTCCTAATTTTTCCTCTCCTTGTGCTCAGTTTGGCATTCAAACTGCTTTACTATCAATCTCCCAACTTAGGAGAGCCAGCCCCTATATCCTCCTGATTCGCAAAGTTTGCTAATTGTGCAGAGGATGAAAGGGAAGAGGGAGAACCAGTCAGAGAGTAGATGTAGGCATTTGGACGGGCACATGTCACTCTAAATTCAAGTCAGGAAGAAGAATTAACCAAAGCCTCAGCCACGTGCAGGGAACAGTATAGCCACGCCTGGAACCAGTATAGGTCGTGAAGCAAAATTGTGGATTTGCAGTCAGCTCCCAATAATGGGATTTGAAAATTGGACCTCAGGGGCACAGCAATTCACAAACCTGCAGAGTTATAAAGGATAACTCACTTCCAAAAATCTGTTGAGAGAAGGCAACAAAGCACACGTGAAAATGAGGCAGAATTGCACAAAACATATTTCAAGAGGTAAATTGGAATCGCCTTTAAAGCACAGGAAAAGAATCACAACTTTGACAATGATGCAATTGGCCAAAAACTGCGTATGCCTTTTCTCCTGAATATATTCAGGAGAAAACGCATACTCCCTTTTTGGCCAATCAAGCAAGCGTGCAATGCAAATCCACACTACAAAGAATTGTCACTTCCCACCAGTCAAAAGGGACATCCGAAAATCTGTAAAAAACAGAAAGGCAGGAGAGAGATGAGAAGGGCATGAAGCAATGTGATCCCAAGGGTCATGGACTATTGTGATGACAAGCGCATGGAGCATTGTGATGACAAGAGTCCTGGATCATTGTGTTGTCAGGGTTCATGGAGCTTTGTGATGACAGGTGTCACGGATCATTGTGATGACAGGGGTCATGAAGCATTGTGATGAGAAGGTCATGGAGCATTGGGATGAAAATGTTCATGGAGTATTGTGATGACAGGCGTCATGGAGCATTGTGATGACAAGGTACTGGAGCACTGTGATGAGAAGACCATGGAGCCTTGTGATGACAAGTCTCATGGGACATTCTGATGAAAAGGGGCATGGAGCATTGTGATTACAGTGGTCTTGGAGCATTGTGATGACAAGGGCATGGAGCATTGGGATGAGAAGGTCATGGAGTGTTCTGCTGACATGCATCATGGAGCTTTGTGATGACATGGGTATGGAACATTTTGATGAAAAATGCATGGAGCCTTGTCATGACAGGGTTCAAGGAGCATACTGACGACAAGTGTCAGGGTACATTGTGATGACAAGGGTATTGAGCATTGTGATGACAAAGGTCATGGAGCATTGTGATGAGAAGGCCATGGAAAATTGTGATGACGAGCGTCATGGTGCATTGTGATTATAAGTGTTATGGAACATTTTGATCACAAGGATTTGGAGCACTGTGATGACAGAGGTCATGGAGCATTTTGATTTCATTGTGATGATAATAGCATGAAGCAATATGATGATGGGCACGGTGCATTGTGATGCCAGGTTTCATGGATCATTGAGATGAAAAGGGGCATGGAGCATTTTGATTACAGGAGTCTTGGCGCATTGTGATGACAAGGGCATGGATCATCGTAAATGAGAAGGCCATGGAGCATTCTGATGACATGCGTCCTGGAGCTTTGTGATGACAAGGGCATGGAGCATTGTGATTACAGGGGTCTTGGAGCATTGTGATGACAAGGGTCATGGATCCTTGTGATGACAAGGCTGTGGAACATTGTGATGGCAGCGGTCATGGAGCATTGTTATGACAGGGGTAATGGAGCATTGTGATGACAAGGCCATGGAGAATTTGTCTGAAATGTTTCATGGATTATTGTGATGTGAGGGGGCAAGGAGCATTGTGATGACAAGGGCACGGAACACTGTGATACATGGGTCATGGAGGATTGTAATGAGAAGCGCAGGGAGCATTGTGAGAAGAATGGCATCGAGCACTGTGATGAAAAGCATCATGGAGCCTGTGATTACAAGGGCATGGAACAATGTGATGAGAGGGTTCATGGAGCATTGTGATGACAATGGCATGCAGCATTGTGATGCCAACGGTCATGGAGCTTTGTGATGACAAAGGTCATGGAGAATTTTGATGACAAGGGTGTGGTGCAGTCTGTTGTGAAGGGCAGGGAGCATTGTGATGACAGGTTCATGGAGCAATTTGATGAGAAGTGTCATGGAACATTTTGATGACAGGGGTTATGGAACATTGTGATGCCAGGGGTCATGGAACATTTTCATGTCAGGGGTTATGGACCATTGTGATGACAGGGGAGTGAGTGTATTGTGATGACTAGAAAGGGAACATATTGATATCAGTGGTGAGAGAGCATTTTGATAAGACGTGCATGGAGCATTGTGATGACAAGGTTTATGGAGCATTGTGATGAAAAGCTTGTGGAGTATTGTAATGCCAAATTTTATGGAGGATTGTGATGACAAATGTAATGGAGTATTGTGATGACAAGGGCTTGGAGCATTGTGATGACAAGGGTCATGGAGCATTGTGATGACAAGGTAATGGACCATTGTTGTGACAACGGCCATAGAGAATTTTGATGAAAAGTTCGTGAAGCATTGTGATGACAAAGGCATGGAGGTTGCTATGACAGGGGTCATGGGACATTGCAATGACAAGTGCATGGAGAATTGTGATGACAAGAGCATGTAACATTCTGATGAGAACTGTCATGGAGCACTGTGATGACAAGGACGTGGAGAATTGTGATGACAAGGGACATGGGGCATTGTGATAACCAGGGCATGGAGCATTGTGATGACAAGGGCATGGAACATTGGTCTAATAAGTTTCATGAATTATTGTGATGACATTTGGAATGGCGCATTGTGATGACAAGGGCATGGAGCATTGTGATGAAAAGGGCATGGAGTATTGTGATGACAGGCATCATTTAGCGTTGTCATGACTAGTGTTATGGAACATTGTGATCACAAGGGATTGGAACATTGTGATGACAGAGGTCATGGATCATTTTGATTTTAAGGAACATGGAGCATTGTGATGACAAGGGAATGAAGCAATGTGATCCCAAGGTTCATGGAGGATTGAGATGACAATGGTATTGGAATATTGTGATGACAAGCACATAGAGCATTCTAATGACAAGGTCATGTAGCATTTTGCTGACAAAGGCATGGAGCATTGTGATGACAAGTGTCATGGACCATTGTGAATACAGGGGTTATGGAATATTGGGATGACAAGTGCATTGATCTTTGTGATGGCAAGTGTTATGGAGCATTGTGATGACTAGGGAATGGAGCATTGTGATGACAAGAGTCCCGGATCATTGTGTTGTCAGGTATCATGGAGTGTTTTGATGACAGTTGTCCTGGAGAATTGTGATGATATTGGTCATGGAGCATTGCGATGACAAGGGAATGGAACAAGGTGATGACAAATTCCTGGCTCATTTTGATGAGAAGACCATGGAGACTTTTGATGATAAGTCTCATGGAGCACTCTGATGACAAGGGGCATGGGGCATTGTGATTACAGGGGTCATGGAGCATTGTGATGACAATGGCATGGAGCATTGTGAGGAGAAGGCCATGGAACATTCTGATGACATGCGTCATGGAGCTTTGTGATGACAAGGGCATGGATAATTGTGATTACAGGGGTCTTGGAGCATTGTTATGAAATGGGCATGGATCACTGTGATGAAAAAGGCATGCAGCCTTGTCATGATAGGGTTCAAGGAGCATAGTGACGACAAGTGTCAGGGAGCATTGTGATGACAAGTGTATTGAGCATTGTGATGACAAAGTTCATAGAGCATTGTGATGAGAAGACCATGGATAATTGTGATGATGAGCGTCATGTGGTGTTGTGATGATAAGTGTTATGGAACATTGTGATCACAAGGGTTCGGGGTATTATGATGACAGAGGTCATGGAGCATTTTGATTCCACTCTGATGACAACAGCCTGAAGCATTATGATGATGGGCATGGTGCATTGTAATGACAGGGTTCATGGAGCATTGAGATGAAAAGGGGCATGGAGTATTGTGATTACAGGAGTCTTGGAGCATTGTGATGACAAGGGCATGGAGCATTGTGATGTGAAGGACATGGAACATTCTGATGACATGCGTCATGGTGCATTGTGATGACAAGTGCATGGAGCATTGTGATTACAGGGGTCTTGATTATTGTGATGACAAGTGTCATGGAGCCTTGTGATGACAAGGCCGTGGAACCTTGTGATGGCAGGGGTCATGGCACATTGTTATGACAGCGGTAATGGAGCATTTTGATGAGAAGGGCATGGAGCATTGTTCTGAAATATTTCATGGATTATTGTGATGAGAGTGGGCATGGAGCATTGTGATGACAAGGGCACGAAACACTGTGATACATGGGTCATGGGTCATGGAGCTTTGTGATGACAAGTCATGGAGCATTGTGATGACAAGGGCATGGATCATTGTGATGACAGGGGCATGGAGCATTGTTCTGACAATTATCAGAGATTATTGTGATGACAGTGGACATGGTGCATTGTGATGACAAGGGCATGGATCATTGTGAAGAGAAGGTCATGGAGTATTGTGAAGACAGGTGTCAGGAAGCATTGTGATGACATATGTCATGGTCCATTGCGGTGAAAATGGCAGGGAGTATTCTGATGCCAACCGTAATGGAGGATTGTGATGACAAATATTATCGAGCACTGTGATGACTAGGGCTTGTGGCATTATGATGACAAGGGCCATTGAGAATTTTCATGACAAGGTCGTGAAGCATTGTGATGACAATGTCCTCGAGCATTGTGATGAGAAAACCATGAAGCCTTGTGATGACAAGTCTCATGGAGCATACTGATGAAAAGGGGCATGGAGCATTGTGTTTACAGGTATCTTGGCACATTGTGATGAAAAAGGCATGGAGCATTGTGAGCACAAGGCCAAGGAGCATTCTGATGACATGTGTCATTGAGCTTTGTGATGACAAGGGCATGGAGCATTGTGATTACAGGGGTCTTGGAGCATTGTGATGAAAAGGGCATGGATCATTGTGATGGAAAAGGCATGGAGCCTTGTCATCACAGGGTTCAAGGAGCATACAGACAACAAGTGTCAGGGAGCATTTTGATGACAAGTGTATTGAGGATTGTGATGACAAAAGTCATGGAGCATTGTAATGAGAAGACCATGGATAATTGTGATGACGAGTGTCATGTGGCATTGGGATGACAAGTGTTATGGAATATTGTGATCACAAGGGTTTGGAGCATTGTTATAACAGAGGTCATGGAGCATTTTGATTTCATTGTGATGACAATAGCATGAAGCATTATGATGATGGGCATGGTGCACTGTGATGACAGGGTTCATGGATCATTGAGATGAAAAGGGGCATAGAGCATTGTGATTGTAGGGTTCTTGGAGCATTGTGATGAAAAGGGTCATGGAGCCTTGTGATGACAAGGCCATGGAACATAGTGATGGCAGGGGTCATGGAGCATTGTCATGACAGGTTTAATGGAGTATTGCATTGGCAAGGGCATGGAGCCTTGTGATGAGAAGTCCATGGAGCATTCTGATGACATGTGTCATGGAGCTTTGTGAAGACAAGTGCATGGAGCATTGTGATGACAAAGGTCATGAAGCATTGTGATGACTGGAGTCACGGAGCATTGTGATGACAGGGGTCCTGGAGCATTGTGATGACAAGGGCATGGAGCATTGTGATGACCAGGTCATGCAGTATTGTGAAGAGAGGTGTCAGGGAGCATTGTGATGACATATGTAACGGCCCATTGTGATGACAATGGCATGGAGTATTGTGATGCCAAGTGTCATGGAGGATTCTGATGACAAAGGTAATGGAGCATTGTGATGACTATGGTTTGGAGCATTGTGATGACAAGGGTCAGGGAGCATTGTGCTGACAAGTGCATGGAGAATTGTCATGACAAGTGTCATGGAGCATTCTGATGACAAGCTTATGGAGTATTTTGATGACAATGGCATGGAGCATTTTGATGAAAACAGCATGGGGCTTTGTGATGAAAAATCATGGAACCTTTTAGTGATAGAGTTCAAGGAGCATTCTGACGACAAGTGTCAGGGAGCATTGTGATGACAAGTGTATTGAGAATTGTGATGACAAAGGTCATGGAGCATTGTAATGACAAGTGTTATGTAACATTGTGATCACAAGTGTTTGGAGCATTGTGATGAAAGAGGTCATGGCTCATTTTGATTTCAAGGAGCATGGAGCATTTTGATGACAAGGGCATGAAGCAATGTGATCCCAAGTTTCATGGAGGATTGTGATGGCATTGGTAATGGAATATTGTGATGACAAGTGCATAGAGCATTGTAATGACAAGGTCATGTAGCATTTTGCTGACAAAGGCATGGAGCATTGTGATGACAGGTGTCATGGAGCACTGTGATTGCAAGCGTCACGGAGCATTGTGAATACAGGGGTCATGGAGCATTGGGATGACAAGGGCATGCATCATTGTGATGAGAAGTGTCATGGTGCATTTGGCTGAAAATGTTCATGGAGTATTGTGATGCCAGGGGTCATGGAGCATTGTGATGACAAGGGAATGGAGCACTGTGATGAAAAAGTCCTGGAGCACTGTGATGTGATGACCATGGAACCTTGTGATGACAAGTCTCATGGAGCATTCTGATGAAAAGGTGCAGGGAACATTGTGATTACAGTGGTCTTGGAGCATTGTGATGACAAGGGCATGGAACATTATGATGAGAAGGCCATGAAGCATACTGATGACATGTGTCTTGGAGCGTTGTGATGACAAGTGCAAGGAGCACTGTGATTACAGGGATCTTGGAGCATTGTGATGAAACGTGCATGGATCATTTTGATGAAAAATGCATGAAGCCTTGTCATGAAAGAGTTCCAGATGCATACTGAGGGCAATAGTCAGGGAGCACTGTGATGACAATTGTACTGAGCATTGTGATGACAAAAGTCATGGTGCATTGTGATGAGAAGACCATGGATAATTGTGCTGACCAGCCTCATGGGGCATTGTGGTGACAAGTTTTATGGAACATTGTGATCACAAGGGTTTGGAGCATTGTGATGTCAGAGGTCATGGAGCATTTTGATTTCATTTTGAAGACAATAGCATGAAGCATTATGATGATGGGCATGGTACATTGTGATGACAGCGTTCATGGAGCATTGTGATGAAAAGTGGCATGGAGCATTGGTCTGACAAGTTTCATGGATTATTGTGATAAGAGTGGGCATGGCACACTGTGATGACAAGGGCATGGAGCACTGTGATGACAAGGTCATGGATTATTGTGAAGAAATGTGTCAGGGAGCATTGTGATGAAATATGTAATTTTCCAGTTTCATGACAATATCATGGAGCATTGTGATGCCAAGTGTCATGGAGGATTGTTGTGACAAAGTAAAGGAGCATTTTGAAGACAAGGGCATGGAGCATTGTGATATCAAGGGCCATTGATAATTTTAATGTCCAGGTCGTGAAACATTGTGATCACAAGCGCATGGAGCTTCCTATGACAGTGGTCATGGAGCATTGCGATGACAAGTGCATGGAGTTTTGTGATGACAAGTGCATATAACATTGTGATGTGAAGTGCCATGGAGCATTTTAATGACAAGGACGTGGAGAATTGTGAGGTCAAGGGACATTGAGCTTTGAGATGACAAAGCATGGAGCATGGTGATGGCAAAACCGTGGAGCATTGTGATGAGAAGACCTAGGGTAATTGTGATGTCGAGCATCATGGAGCACTGTAATGACAAGGGACATGAAGAATTGTGATGACATGTGTCAGGGAGCATTGTGATGACGGGGTCATGCAGCATTGTGATAACAAGGGCATGAAGCACTGTGATGACTAGTGCATGGAGCATTGAAATGAAAAGTTCATGGACAATTATGATGATAACGGCATGTAACATTTTGATGAGAAGTGTCATGTAGCATTGTGATGACAAGCACGTGTAGAATTGTGATGACAAGGGACATGGAGCACTGTGATAACTAGGGCATGTAGCATTGTGATGACAGGGGTCATGGAGCATTATTAGGACAAGGGCCATGGTGCATTCTGACATAAGATATCACTTATGAAGGGAATGTAAACATGGCTACATATGAAATGAATTAGGGAAGAGAACAGAGTCTCAGATTTAGAAATCACTCTAACGCTTGCATAAGGGGAAAGACAGGTCGGGAGATGCACAAAACAAAAGTTTGATATTAGCACAGGTACCGTTCCATAATCCAAAAACAGAAGAGACAAGCCCTACTCCTTCCTCAGTGAATGGAACTCAATATCCCTATTCCCTGCAGAGAAATATATCTGACTAGTAAGAGTTTTAAAAGCTATGTATTGATATGTCTCCATAAGGGAAACAAGTGTGTCTAGAATGACATAAATATGGCAGTGAGAATCAGCTCAAACCCACTATGAAAATGAATTTCAAAACAAAACATAAAAACAGTAAAATTCTTATACAATACCTTCAGGGTTTCTGATGAAACCTGGAATGACCCTATCTACAATAACAGCTGGATGTGGCATAAGGCTGGTCACTTGGGACTGAGACGATTGGAGAGATTGGGTGAAAAAATGCAGACCCTTTAAAGCAATAATGCCTGCCACCCAATCCATGGATCCAAACTCTCCAGGTAAAAGGGAATATCACTACAGTTATAACATGTATGGGAACCCAGAGAATGGAAACCATCTGATGGTGAAAGGTTTGTAAAACTCTACTACTTTTTTCTCTCCTTGTGCTCCAGTTTGACATTCCAACTGCTTTACTATCAATCTCCCAACTTGGAGAGTCAGCCCCTATAACCTCCTGGTTCACACAGTTGGCAAATTGTGCAGAGGATATAAGGGAAGAGAGAGAACCAATGAGAGAGTAGCTGTAGGCATTAGGACGTCCACATGTCACCCTAATTTCCCGTCATGAAGAGGAATTAACCAAAGTCTTAGCCTGCCCCCCAGAACAAGTATAGGTCCTGAAGCAAAATTGTGAATTTGCGGTCAGCTCACAAAAACGCGAGTTGAAAAATGGAGCTAAGGGCCACAGCAATTCACTAACCTGCAGAGTTATATAGGACTACTCTCTTCCAAAAATCTGTTGAGGGAAAGCCACGAGGTGGAATTGAAAATGAGGCAGAATGGCATGAAACAGATTTCAAGAGGTACAGTGGAATCGCCTTTAAACACAGGAAAGGCATCACAACATCGAAAATTATGGAAATGGCCATAAAGGACGTATGGGTTTTCACGTGAATATATTCAGGGGAAAACGCATATGCCATTTTCGGCCAAGCAAGCAAGCCGGCAATGCAAATCTGCAGTACAAAGAAGTATCACTTCACACGAGTCAAAAGGGACATCCGCAAAATGAGTAAAAACCACAAAGGCAAGACAGGCCCTGGAGAACAGGGAGCCTTGTTATGCTGATGGACGGGATATAAATTGGCAACTGCCTCTCTGGAGGAGTGCATTGTGTTCCCTAAACAAAGTAAACAACAGAGCTACAGAGCCAAGGGCACTTCCAGTCTAGGGAATATACCTTGGGAAAACGAAAAATCAATAAGACAGATCCACACAAAAATTCAGGGCTGCACTGCTTACAAGAACCTCAACTTGGGTACACCTTAAATATCCGAGGAAAGACAAAAATGGTTCAAGAGATTGTGGTAGTTACGTATGTTGGAATATCCCTCAGCCATGAAATCAGTGTCATAAGGCCAGTAGCAGCAAAATGAGTGGATGCAAGTACGATAATTCTAAGTGAAATAAGTCAAACAGAAAAAGAAACTTATAATAAGATATCACTTATGAAGATCCTGTAAACATGGCTACACATGAACTGAGTCAGGAAAGAGAAGAGAGTCTCACATTTAGAAAACACCCTTACGCCTGCTTAAGGGGGAAGGAGAGGTGGGGTGATGCATAAAACCAGAGTTTGATATTAGTACATGTACCGTTCCAGAAACCAAATACGGAATAGACAACACCTACACCTTCCTCAATAAAAGGGACGCAACACCCTATATTTCCCGCAGAGGAATATATCTGACTAGTAAGAATCTTAAAACCTATGTATTGATATGTCTTCATAAGGGAATCAAGTGTTTCTAGACTGGCATAATCATGGCAGCGAGAATCAGTTCAAACCCACTATAAAAAGGAATTTCAAAAACAAACCAAAAAAACAGGGATATTCTTTACAATTCCTTCAGGGTCTCTGATGAAACCAGGAATGACCCTGTCTACAATGACAGCTGGATGTGGCATAAGGCTGGACACATGGGACTGAGAGGACTGGTGACATTGGGTGAGCAAATGCAGACCCTTTAAAGCAATAATGCAAGGCACCCATTCCATGTCTCCCAACTCTCCAGGTTGAAGGGAATATTACTACAGCTATAACATGTACGGGAAACCTAGAGAATGCACACACTGTGAATACGAAAGGTCTCTAAAACTCAACAAACAGTCCCTCTCCTGGTGCTCCGGTTTGACTTTCCAACTGCTTTACTATCAATCTCTAAACCTGGAGAGACAGCACCTTTAACGTCCTGTTTCGCACAGGTTGCCAATTTCGCAGAAGATGAATGGGAAGAGAGAGAACCAAAGAGAGAGTAGCTGTTAGGCATTTGGACGGACACATTTCACTCTTATTTTCCGGGAGGAAGAAGTATAAAGCAAAGTCTCAGCCACCCACCGAAAACCAGTATAGGTCCTGAACCAAAATATTGGACTTGCATTCAGTTCACAAAAAACGAGTTAAAAAATGGAGCTCAGGGGCACAGCAATTCACAAACTGGCAGAGTAATAAAGGGCAACTATCGTCCAAAAATCTGTTGAGGGAAGGCAACGAGGGGACCTTGAAAGGGAGGCAGAATAGCAGGAAACACATTTCAAGAGGTACCTTGGAATCACCTTTAATGCACAGGAAGAGGGGCACAACTTCGACAATAATGCAATTGGCCAAAAAGTGTGTATGCGTTTTGTCCTGAATATATTCAGCGGAAAATGCATACATCCTTTTCAGCCAAGCAAGCAAGTGGGCAATGCAAATCTGCACTACAAAGAAGTATCACTTCCCACCGGTAAAAAGGGACATCCACAAAATGGGTAAAAACCAGAAAGGCAAGACAGGCCCTGGAGAAAAGGGAGCCTTGTTATGCTGATGGGCGGCATGTAAATTGCCAACTGCCTCTCTGGAGGAGTGCATTGTGTTCCCTGAAACAAGTAAACAACAGAGGTACAGAGCCAAGGGCACTTCCAGTCTAGGGTATATACCTTGGGAAAACTGGAAATCAATAAGACAGAACCACTCGAAAATTTAGGGCTGCACTGCATACAAGAACCTCAACTTTTGTACACCTTAAATATCCCAGGAAATATAAAAATGGTTCAAAAAATTGTGGTACTTACGTACGATGGAATATCCCTCAGCCATGAAATCAATGTCATAAGACCAGTAGCAGCAAAATGAGTCGATTCAGTACAATGATTCTAAGTGAAATAAGTCACACAGAAAAAGAAACTTATAAGATATCAGTTATGAAGATCCTGCAAACATGGCTACACATGAACTGAGTTAGGAAAGAGAACAGAGTCTCACATTTAGAAAACACTCTTATGCCTGCCTAAGGGGGAAGGAGAGGTGGGGTGATCCATAAAACCAGAGTTTGATATAAGCACAGGTACCGTTCCAAAAACCAACTATGGAATAGACAAAACCTACACCTTCCTCATTGAAAGGGACTCAAAACCCCATATTTCCCGCAGAGGAATATATCTGACTAGTAAGAATTTTAAAACCTATGTATTGATATGTCTCCGTAAGGGAATCAAGTGTTTCTAGACTGGCATAATGATTACAGCGAGAATCAGCTCACACCCACTATAAAAAGGAATTTCAAAAACAAACCAAAAAAACAGCGAAATTCTTTTTTTTTTTCTTTTTGCGGTAGGTGGGCCTCTCACTGTTGTGGCCTGTCCTGTTGTGGAGCACAGGCTCCGGATGCGCAGGCCCAGCGGCCATGGCTCACGGGCCCAGCCACTCCACGGCATATGGGATCCTCCCAGACCGGGGCACGAACCCGTATCCCCTGCATCGGCAGGTGGACTCTCAACCACTGCGCCACCAGGGAGGCCCCGAAATTCTTTAAAATTCCTTCAGGGTCTCTGCTGAAACCTGGAGTGACGCTATCTACAACGACAGCTGGATGTGACATAAGGCTGGCCACATGAGACTGACAGGATTGGTGAGATTGGGTGAGCAAATGGAGACCCTTTAAAGCCATAATGCATGACACACATTCCATGGGTCCCAACTCTCAAGGTTGAAGGGAATATTACTACAGCTATAACATGTACGGGAAACCTAGAGAATGGACACACTGTGAATATGAAAGGTCTCTAAAACTCAACGAATAGTCCCTCTCCTGGTGCTCCGGTTTGACTTTCCAACTACTTTACTATCAATCTCCTAACTTGGAGAGACTGCCCCTTTTACCTCCTGGTTCGCACAGGTTGCCAATTTGGCAGAGGATGAATGGGAAGAGGGAGAACGAATGAGAGAGTAGATGTTAGGCATTTAGACGGGAACATGTCTTTCTTATTTCCTGGGAGGAAGAAGAATTAATCAAAGTCTCAGCCACCCACGGAAAACCAGTATAGGTCCTGAACCAAAATATTGGACTTGGGTTCAGCTCACAAAAAACGAGTAAAAAATGGAGCTCAGGGACAAAGCAATTCAAAAACTGGCAGAGTAATAAAGGGCAGCTATCGTCCAAAAATCTGTTGAGGGAAGTCAATGAGGTGGACTTGAATGCGCGGCAGAATAGCAGGAAACAGATTTCAAGAGCCACGTTGGAATCGCCTTTAAAGCACAGGAAGAGGGGCACAACTTCGAAAATGATGCACTTGGCCAAAAATGGCGTATACATTTTCTCCTGAATATATTCAGGAGAAAACGCATACGCCTTTTTGGCCAAGCAAGCAAGCGGGCAATGCAAATCGGCACTAAAAAGAAGTAGCACTTCCCAACAGTCAAAAGGGACATCCACAAAATGGGGAAAAACCAGAGGCAAGACAGGCCCTGGAGAACAGGGAGCCGTGTTATGCTGATGGGCGGCATGTAAATTGCCAACTGCCTCACTGGAGGAGTGCACTGTGTTACCTATAACAAGTAAACAACAGAGGTACAGAGCGAAGGACACTTCCAGTCTAGGGAATATACCATGGGAAAACTGAAAATCAATAAGACAGGGCCACCCCAAAATTTGGGCTGCACTGCTTACAAGAACCTCAACTTGGGTACACCTTAAATATCCCAGGAAGTATAAACATGGTTCAAAAAATTGTGGTACTTACGTACGATGGAATATACCTCAGCCATGAAATCAATGTCATAAGACCAGTAGCAGCAAAATGAGTGGATTCAGGTACGATGATTCTAAGTGAAATAAGTCCCACAGAAAAAGAAACTTATCATAAGATATCACTTATGAAGATCCTTTAAAAATGGTTACACATGAACTGAGTTAGGAAAGAGAACAGAATCTCACATTTAGAAAACACTCTTATGCCTGCTTAAGGGGGAAGGAGAGGTGGGGTGATGCATAAAACCAGAGTTTGATATAAGCACAGGTACCATTCCAAAAAGAAACTATGGAATATACAAGACCTACACCTTCCTCAGTGAAAGGGACTCAAAACGCCATATTTCCCGCAGAGGAATATATCTGACTATTAAGAATCTTAATTTTTAAAGCACAGGAAGACGGGCACGACTTCGACAATGATGCACATGGCCAAAAAGGGCATATGCGTTTTCTCCTGAATATATTCAGGAGAAAACGCATACGCCCATTTTGGCAAAGCAAGCAAGCAGGCAATGCAAATCTGGACTACAAAGAAGTATCACTTCCCACCGGTCAAAAGGGACATCCACAAAATGGGTAAAAAGAAGAAAGTCAAGGCAGGCCCTGGAGAACAGGGAGCCTTGTTATGCTGATGGGCGGCATGTAACTTGCCAACTGCCTCTCTGGAGGAGTGCATTGTGTTCCCTAAAACAAGTAAACAACAGAGGTACAGAGCCAAGGGCACTTCCTGTCTAGGGAATATACCTTGGGAAAACTGAAAATCAATAAAACAGGTCCACTCAAAATTTAGGGCTGCACTGCTTACAAGAACCTCAACTTGGGTACACCTTAAATATCCAAGGGAAGATAAAAATCGTTCAAAAAATTGGGGTACTTACGTACAATGGAATATCCCTCAGCCATGAAATCAATGTTATAAGACCAGTAGCAGCAAAATGAGTGGATTCAGGTACGATGATTCTATGTGAAATAAGTCACACAGAAAAAGAAACTTATCATAAGATATCACTTATGAAGATCCTGTAAACATGGCTACACATGAACTGACTTTGGAAAGAAAACAGAGTCTCACATTTAGAAAACACTCTTATGCCTGCTTAAGGGGGAAGGAGATGTGGCGTGATGCATAAATCCAGAGTTTGATATAATCACAGGTACCGTTCCAAAAAACAACTATGGAATAGACAAGACCTACACCTTCCTCAGTGAAAGGGACTCAAAACCCCATATTTCGCGCAGAGGAATATATCTGACTAGTAAGAATCTTAAAACCTATGTATTGATATGTCTCTGTAAGGGAATCAAGTGTTTCTAGACTGGCATAAGCATGACAGCGAGAATCAGCTCAAACCCACTATAAAAAGGAATTTCAAAACCAAAACAAAAAAACAGGGAAATTCTTTCAATTCCTTCAGGGTCTCTGATGATACCTGAAATGAAACTATCTACAACTATAGCTTGATGTGGCATAAGGCTGGATACTTGGGACTGAGAGGATAGGTGAGACTGGGTGAGGAAACACAGACTGTTTAAAGAAATAATGCGTGGCCTCCATTCCATGGTTCCAAACTCTCCAGGTTGAAGGGAATATTACTACAGCTATAACATGTACGGGAAACCTAGAGAATGGACACACTGTGTATACGAAAGGTTTCTAAAACTTAACTAATTGTCCCTCTCCTGGTGCTCCAGTTTGACTTTCCAACTGATTTTCTATCAATCTCCCAACTTGGAGAGACAACCCCTTTAACCTCCTGGATAACACAGGTTGCCAATTTGGCAGAGGATGAAAGGGAACAGGGAGAACCAATGAGAGAGTAGCTGTTAGGCTTTTGGACGGGCGCATGTCACTCTAATTGCCTGGCACGAAGAAGAATTAACCAAAGACTCATCCCCCTGCCGGGAACCAGTATAGGTCCTGAACCGAAATTTTGGACTTGCGGTCAGCTCACAAAATACGATTTGATAAATGGAGCTCAGGGGCACAGCAATTCACAAACTGGCAGATTCATAAAGGACAACTATCGTCCAAAAATCTTTTGAAAGAAGTCAACGAGGCGGACTTGAAAGCGAGGCAGAATAGCAGGAAACAGATTTCAAGCGGTACCTTGGAATCACCTGTAAAGCACAGGAAGAGGGGCAAAATTTCGACAATGATGCACTTGGCCAAAAATGTTGTATGGAATTTCCCCTGAATATATTCAGGGGAAAACGCATACGTCCTTTTTGGCCAAGCCAGCAAGCAGGCAATGCAAATCTGCAGTACAAAGAAGTACCCCTTCCCACCGGTCAAAAGGGACAATGGCAAAATGTGTAAAAACCAGACAGGCAAGAGAGGACCTGGAGAACAGGGAGCATTGTTATGCTGATGGACGGGATATAAATTGGCAACTGCCTCTCTGGAGGAGTGCATTGTGTTCCTTAAAACAACTAAACAACAGAGCTACATAGCCAAGGGGACTTCCAGTCTAGGGAATATACCTTAGGAAAACTGAAAATCAATAAGACAGAGCCACACCAAAATTGAGGGATGCACTGCTTACAAGAACCTCAACTTGGGTACACCTTAAATATCCCAGGAAATTTAAAAATGGTTCAAAAAATTATTGTACTTACGTACGATGGAATATCCCTCAGCCATGAAATCAATGTCATAAGACCAGTAGCAGCAAAATGAGTGGATTCAGGTATGATGATTCTAAGTGAAATAAGTCACGCAGAAAAAGAATCTTATCATAAGATATCACTTAAGAAGATCCTGTAAACATGGCTACACATGAAGTGAGTGAGGAAAGACAACAGAGTCTCACATTTAGAACACACTCTTATGCCTGCTTAAGGGGGAAGGAGTGGTGGGGTGATGCATAACACCAGAGTTTGATATAAGCACAGGTACCGTTCCAAAAACAATCTATGGAATAAACAAGACCTACACCTTCCTCGGGGAAAGGGACTCAAAACCGAATATTTTCTGCAGAGCAATATATCTGACTAGTAAGAATCTTAAAACCTATGTATTGATATGTCTCCATAAGGGAATCAAGTGTGTCTAGACTGGCATAAACACGGCAGTGAGAATCAGCTCAAACCCACTATAAAAAGGAATTTCAAAAACAAAACAAAAGGGAAATTCTTTACAATTCATTCAGGGTCTCTGATGAAACCTGGAACGACCCTGTGTACAACGACACCTGGTTGTGACATAAGGCTGAACACTTGGGACTGAGAGGGTTGGTGAATTTGGGTGAGCAAATGCAGACCCTTTAAAGCAATAATGTGTGGCACCCATTCCATGGTTCCCAACTCTCCAGGTTGAAGGGAATATTAGTACAGTTAAAATATGTACAGGAGACCAAGAGAATGTACACACAGTGAATACAAATGGTTTCTAATACCCAACTAATTGTCCCTCTCCTGGTGCTCCGGTTTGACTTTCCAACTGCTTTACCATCAATCTCCCAACTTGGAGAGACAGCCCCTTTAACCTCCTGGTTCGCACAGGTTGCCAATTTGGAAGAGGATGAAAGGGAAAAGGGGGAACCAATGAAAGAGTAGCTGTTAGGCATTTGGACGGGCATATGTCACTCTAATTGCCCGGGAGGAAGAATAATTAACCAAAGTCTCAGCCACCCGCCGTGAACCAGTATAGGTCCTGAACCAAAATTTTGGACTTGCGGTCAGCTCACAAAAAACGAGTTGAAAAATGGAGCTCAGGGGCACAGCAATTCACAAACTGGCAGAGTAATAAAGGACAACTATCATCCAAAAAATCTCTTAAGGAAAAGAAACGAGGCAGCCTTCAAAGCGAGTCAGAATAGCAGGAATGGGATTTCAAGTAGTTCGTTGGAATCACTTGTAAAGCCTAGGAAGATAGGCACAACTTTGACAGTGATGCACTTGGCGAAAAAGGGCGTATGCGTTTTGTCCTGAATATATTCAGGAGAAAACGCATACACCCTTTTTGGCCAAGCAAGCAAGTGGGCAATGCAAATCTGCACAGCAAAGTAGTATCACTTCCCACCGGTCAAAAGGGACATCCACAAAATGTGTAAAATCCAGAAATCCTAGAGAGGCCCTGGAGAACATGGAGCCTTGTTATGCTGATGGGTGGAATGTAAATTGCCAACTGCCTCTCTGGAGGAGTGCATTGTGTTCCCTAAAACAAGTAAACAACAGAGCTACAGAGCCATGGGCACATCCATTCTAGGGAATATACCTTGGGAAAACTGAAAATCAATAAGATAGAGCCACCCAAAAATTTAGGGCTGCACTGCTTACAAGAATCTCAATTTGGGTACTCTATAAATATCCCAGGATAGATAAAAATGGTTCAAAAAATTGTGGTACTTATGTACGATGGATTATCCCTCAGCCATGAAATCAATGTCATAATGCCAGTAACAGGAAAATGAGTGGATTCAGGTACGATGATTCTAAGTGAAATAAGTCACACAGGAAAACAAACTCATCGTAAGATTGCACTTATGATTTTTCTGTAACATGGCTACACATGAACTGAGTTAGGAAAGGGAACAGAGTCTCACATTTAGAAAACACACTTATGCCTGTTTAAGGAGGAAGGAGAGGTGGGGTGATGCATAAAACCAGAGTTTGGTATTAGTACAAGTACCATTCCAAAATCGAAATACGGAATAGAGAAGACCTACACCTTCATCAGTGAAAGGGACTCAAAACCCAATATTCTGCACAGAGGAAAATATCTGACTAGTAAGAATTTTAAAACCTATGTATTGATATATCACCCTAAGGGAATCAAGTGCGTCTAGACTGGCATAAACATGGCAGTGAGAATCAGCTCACACCCACTATAAAAAGGAATTTCAAATACAAAACAAAAAAACAGGGAAATTATTTACAATTCCTTCAGAGGCTCTGATGAAACCTGGAATGACCCTACCTACAACGATAGCTGGATGTGGCATAAAGGTGGACACTTGAGACTGAGAGGTTTGGTGAGACTGGATGAGCAAATGCAGACCCTTTAAAGCCATAATGTGTGGCACCCATTCCGTGGGTCCCAACTCTCCATGTGTAAGGGAATATTACTACAACCATAACATTTACGGGAAACCAAGGGAATGGACACACTGTGAATATGAAAGGTCTTTAAAACTCAACTTATAGTCCCTCTCCTTATGCTCCAGTTTGAGCTTCCAACTGCTTTACTATCAATCTCCCAACTTGGAGCGATTGCCCGTAAAAACTCCTGGTTCGCACAGGTTGCCTATTTGGCAGAGGATTAAAGGGAAGAGGGAGAACCAATGAGAGAGTAGCTGTTAGGAATTTGGACGGGCACATGTCAATTTAATTACCAGGCAGGAAGTAGAATTAACAAATATCTCAGCCACCCGCCGGGAACCAGTATAGGTTTTGAACCATAATTTTGGATTTGCGGTCAGCTCACAAAAACGAGTTGAAAAATGGAGCTCATTGGCACACAATTTCAAACAGGCAGAGTAATAGAGGACAACTATCATCCAAAAATCTTTTCAGGGAAGGCAGAGAGGCGGAATTTAAAACGAGGCAGAATAGCAGGAAACAGATTTCAAGAGGTATCTTGGAATCACCTTTCAAGCACAGGAAGAGGGGGACAACTTCGAGAATGATGCACTTGCCCAAATAGGGTGTATGCGTTTTCTCCTGAATATATTCAGGAGAAAATGCATATGCCCTTTTTGGCCAAGCAAGCAAGCAGCAATGCAAATCTGCACTACAAAGTAGTATCCCTTCCCACCGGTCAAAAGGGACATCCGCAAAATGTGTAAAAACCAGAAAGGCAAGACAGGCCCTGGAGAACAGGGAGCCTTGTTATGCTGATGGGCGGGATGTAAATTGCCAACTGCCTCTCTGGAGGAGTGCATTGTGTTCCCTAAAACAAGTAAACAACAGAGCTACAGAGCCAAGGGCACTTCCAGTCTAGGGAATATACCTTGGGAAAACTGAAAATCAATAAGACAGAACCACCCTAAAATTCAGGGCTTCACTGCTTACAAGAACCTCAACTTGGGTTCACCTTAAGTATCCCAGGAAAGACAAAAATGGTTCAAGATATTGTGGTACTTACGTACGATGGAATATCGCTCAGCCATGAAATCAATGTCATAAGGCCAGTAGCAGCAAAAAGAGTGGATTCAGGTACGATGATTCTAAGTGAAATAAGTCACACAGAAAAAGAAACTTATCATAAGATATCACTTATGAAGGTCCTGTAAATATGGCTACACATGAACTGAGTTAGGAAAGATTACAGATTAACTAATCTTATCATAAGTTATCACTCATAGCGGGAATGTACACATGACTACACATGAAATGAATTACAAACACAACAGAGTCACACATTTAGAAAACATCTTCTGCCTGCTTAATGGGAAAGCCGAGGTGGGGTGATGCATAAAACCAAAGTTTTAAATTAGCACAGATACCGTTATATAAACCATGTATGTAATAGACAACACCTACTCCCGGCACAATGAACTGGACTCAACACCCCCTATTCATTGCAGAGGAATATGTCTGACTCTAAGTATTTTAAAACATATGTATTCTCATGTCTCC
Source organism: Mesoplodon mirus (assembly GCF_964341445.2). Taxonomy (NCBI): domain Eukaryota; kingdom Metazoa; phylum Chordata; class Mammalia; order Artiodactyla; family Ziphiidae; genus Mesoplodon; species Mesoplodon mirus. The sequence continues at coordinate 270,324 of NW_028295632.1, forward strand.
ATAAAGGAATCATGTGTGTGTGTAACGGCATGAACACAGCACTGAAATTCAGTTAAACCCACTTATAAAAATAAATTTCAAAAGCAAAATGCAAAAACAGAGAGAAAGCCTTGAAAATTACGTTCAGGGCCTGTGATGCAAGCTAGATTGACAACCTTTACACCCACAGCTGGATGAGTCATATGACTGGACACTTGGGTCTGACAAGATTTCTGAGGTTGTGTGAACAAAAGAACACAACTTAGAGCAAAACTATGTGCTACCCATTCTAGTGGTCCCAACTCTCCAGGTTTAAGGGAATCTTCCTACAGTTAAAACATGCATGGGAAACCCAGTGGATGGTACACTGTGTAATTGGGAAAGTTTTCTAAAAGGTACCTCATTTTTCCTTTTGTCGTGCTCGGCTTCGCCATTCCATCTGCATTACTCAAAATATCCCCACTTGGAGTGTCAGCGCCTTTACCCTCCTGTATTGCACAGTTTGCAAATTGTGCAGAGGATGAACAGGAAGAGGGGAAATAAATGAGAGATTAGCTGTAGGTGTTTGGATAGGCACATGTCACTCTAGTTTCCCATCAGGAAGAATAATTAAACAAAGGCTCAGCCTGAAGCCCCGGAACCAGACTAGGGCCTAAAGCCATCCTGCGGTATTGCAGCCAGCTCACAAAGAGGCGAGTTGAAAAATGGAAATCAGGGGCACAGCAATTCACAAACTTGCAGAGTTATAAAGGAAAACTATCATCCAGAAATATATTGAGGAAAGGCAGTGAAGAGGATTTGAATGCAAGGCAGAATTGAAGGAAACAGATTTCAAGAGGTAGATTGGTGTCGTCTTTAAAGCACATGAAAAGTGACAGAATTTCGACAATGTTGCCCTTGGCTGAAAAGGGAGTATGTATATTTTCCTGAATATAATCGGGAAAAAATGCATATGCCCTTTTTGGCCAAGCAAGCCATCAGGCATTGCAAATCCACGCTACAGAGAAGTGTCCCTTACCTCCAGTCAAAAGGGCCATCCACAAATAGTGTAAAAACCACAAATGCAGGACAGGCCATGGAGAAAAGGGAGCCTGGTTATGCCGATGGACAGGATGTAAATTGCCAACAGCCTCTCTGGAGAACTGTATGTTGTTTTCTAAAACAGAGCTACAGAGCATAGCACACTTCCACTCATGGGCGTGTATTTTGGGAAAACTAAAAATCCACAACACACAGCCAGCCCAAAGTTTAGGGCTGCTCTGTTTACAAGAACCTCGACTTCGGTACACTTTATATATCCCAGGAAAGGAAAAAAAAATGGATACAGATGTTGTGGTACTTATATACAATGGAATGTCACTCAGACATAAAATCAATGTCATAAGGCCAATAGCAGCTTAATGAGTGGCTTTAGGTATGATGATGCTAAGTGAAATGAGCCACAAAGTAAAAGAAACTTATTGTAATATATCACTTATAGAGGAAAAGTAAACATGGCTACACATGAACTGAATTTCAAAAGAGAACAGAGTTACACATTTAGAAAACACATGTATGCCTCCTTAAGGGGAAAGGTGACATGGGGTGATGTGTAAAAGCAGAGTTTGAAATTAGCACAGATCCCATTCCATATACCAAATATGTAATAGACAAGACCTACTCCTTTCTCAATGAACTGGACACAAAACACCCTATTCATTGAAGAGGAATATATCTGACTGGTAATAACCTTGAAACCTATGTATTTATATGTCTCCATAATGGAATCAAGTGTATGTAGATTGGCATAAACACAGATCAATGGAACAGGACAGAAAGCCCAGAGATAAACCTACATATCTATGGCTATCTCATCTATGACAAAGGAGCTAAGGATATACAATGGAGAAAAGACAGTCTCTTCAGTAATTAGTGCTGGGAAAACTAGACCCCTACACATAAAAGAATGAAATTAGAACACTCCATAACACCATACACAAAAATAAACTCTAAATTGATTAGAGATCTAAATATAAGACAACACTATAAAACACTTAGAGGAAACCATAGGCAGAACACTCTATGACATAAATCACAGCAAGATCCTTTTTGACCCACCTCCTAGAGAAATGGAAATAAAAACAGAAATCAACAAATGGGACCTAATGAAACTTAAAAGCTTTTACACAGTACAGGAAAACATAAACAAGATGCAAAAACAACCCTCAGAATGGGAGTAAATATTTTCAAATGAAGCAATTGACAAAGGATTAATCCCCTAACTTTACAAGCACCGCATGTAGCTCAATATCAGAAAAACAAACAACCCAATCCAAAAACAGGCAGAAGACCTAAATAGACATTTCTCCAGAGAAGATATACAGATTACCAAGAAACACATGAAAGGATGCTGAACATCACTAATCATTAGAGAAATGCAAATCAAAACTACCCTGAGGTATCACCTCACAGCAATCAGAGTGGCAATCATCAAAATAATCTACAAAACAATAAATGCTGGAGAGGCCTTTATTGGAGAAAAGGGAACACACTTGCACTGTGGGTGGGAATGTAAATTGATATGGGCACTAGGGAGAACAGTACGGAGGTTCCTTTAAATAACTAACAATAGAAGTACCATATGACACAACAATCCAACTACTGGGCATTTGCCTTGTGAAAACCATAATTCAAAAAGTGTTATGTACAAAAATGTTCACTGCAGCTCTATTTGCAATAGCCAGGACGTGGAAGCAACCTAAGTGTCCATCGACAGATGAATGGATAAAGAAGATCTGGCACATATATACAATGGAATATTACTCAGCCATAAAAAGAAGCAAAACTGAGTTATTTGTACTGAGGTGGATGGACTTAGAATCTGTCCTACACAGTGAAGTAAGTCAGAAAGGGAAAAACAAATACTGTATGTTAACAGAGATATACGGAATCTAATGAAGAAAAAAAAAAGATTTTGAAGAACCTAGTGGCAGGACAGGATTAAGGACACAGACATAGAGAAAGGACTTGAGGACACCAGAAGGGGGATGGGTAAGCTGGGACGAAGTGAGAGAGTGGCATGGACATAAATACATTACCAAATGTAACACCAATAGCTACTGTGAAGCAGCCACATAGAACAGGGAGATAATCTCTGTGTTTTGTGACCACATAAAGGGGTGGGATATGGAGTGTGGGAGGGCGATGCAAGAGGGAGGGGATCTGGTGATATTTGTATATGTATAGCTGATTCACTTTGTTATACAGCAGAAACGAACACTCCATTGTAAATCAATTATACTTCAATAAACGTGTAAAAGAAAAAAAAAAAAGAAAGCCCAGGGATAAACCTACACACCTATGGTCAACTAATCTATGACAAAGGAAGCAAGACTATACAATGGAGATAAGACAGTCTCTTCAATCATTGGTGCTGGGAAATATGGACAGCTACATGTAAAAGAATGAAATTAGAACACTCCCCAACACCATACATAAAAATATATTCAAAATGGATTAGAGAGCTTAATGTAAGACCGGACAGTATAAAACTCTGAGAGGAAAACTTACGAAGGATACTCTGACGTAAATCACAGCAAGATCTTTTTTGATCCACCTCCTATAGTAATGAAATAGAAAAGAAAACTAAACAGATGGGACCTAATGAAACGTAAAAGCTTTTGCAAAGCAAAGGAAACTACAAACAAGATGAAAAGACAACGCTCAGAATGGCAGAGAATATTTGCAAACGAATCAATGGACAAATGATTAATCTCCAATATATATAAACAGCTCATGCAGCTCCATATTAATAAAACAAACAACCCAATACAAAAATGGAAGAAGATCTAAATAGATGTTTCTTCCAAGAAGACATAGAAATGGCTAGTACACACGTGAAAATCTGCTCAACATCACTAATTATTAGAGAAATGGAAATCGAAACTACAATGAGGTATCTCGTCACATCATCAGAAAATCTACAAACAACAAATGTTGGAGAGGGTGTGGAGAAAAGGAATCTTCTTCCACTATTGTTGGGAATGTAAACCGATACAGTCTCTATGGAGAACTGTATGGAGGTTCCTTAAAAAACTAAAAATAGAATTACCATATAATCCAGCAATCCCACTACTGGGCATATACCCAGAGAAAACCATAAATCAAAAAGACACATTCACCACAATGTTCATTGCAGCACTATTTACAATAGCCAAGTAATGAAAGCAACCTAAGTGCCCACAGACAGACGAATGGATAAAGATGTGGTACATATATACAATGGAATATTACTCAGCCATACATAGGAATGAAATTGGGTCATCTGTAGAGACCTTAATGGATCTAGAGACTGTCATACGGAGTGAAGTAAGTGAGAAAGAGAAAAACAAATATTGTATATTAATGCATATATGTGGAACCTAGAAAAATGGTACAGATGAACCGGTTTGCAGGGCAGAGATAGAGACACAGATGTAGAGAACAAACATATGGACACCAAGGGGGGAACACCATGTGAGGGTGGTGGTGGGATGAATTGGGAGACTGGGATTCACATGTGCACACTTATATGTATAAAATAGATATCCAATAAGACCTGCTGTATAAAATAAATAAATAAATTTTAAAAAATTAAAAATAAATAAATAACATTTAATAAAATAAAACAGAAAATAAGTTTTTCCCTTCACATAGACGTCTTTATATTAATGCATTATTTCCATGTTTATATCTCCAAATTAAAAAAAAAAAGAGGAATAAATAAAATCTATCTTGAACCAAAAAAAAAAAAAAAACCCACCAGTTATACAGTGGAAAATCATATCAGGGCACTTGCTCCAGTGGTAAAAATTTCTTAAGTTGGTCAGATGTGGGAAATCGTCTCCCATGCAGTCAGCAGTGCTCCCCCACACAAGGAGCATCCTCATTGCAAAGCTGGGGGACTGTGTCGAGGCGTCTGTGAGTAAATGTGAGCTGAGCCCCAGTCCTGCTGCAGCTGAACTCTTCCCACCCTTTCCAGGTAAAACACCTGAATATGTACAAGCACTTGCAAGCCTAGAGGAAGGGCTGTGGAGCCACACCAGCGACAGCACGCAGGCCGCCTTGGTGCCTGCAGGCCAGCCAGGATGGTCCTGGCCCCAGATGCTCTTCTGGAATCTTTCCATTTCCCTGCCTGAGATACCCCTCCTGCCACGGCCCCCACTGCTTTTTTACTTCCTCACCTCTGCCTGGGGAGAAATTCCAGTGGCAGGTATGGGTGACACATCCTCTTCTTTAGCAGGTGGCAGCCTGGCAACTCCTGCAGAAAGTCCAGCAGAGCCCCACTCACACTGGGCCACCCACAAAGCCACGGCCCCTCACTCCCTCCCACCACCCCAGCCCCGACACTGCTGACGGGGCAGAGAATATGGCGTCAGGCACAGCTACAGGGGCTCTTGCTGACTGGTGAGGTGTTTATATTGACCTCAACCCAGGCACATCTGTGGGGGGGGGGGCTGGCAGGCAGTGTCAGGCTGCCCAAATCAGCCAATCCTCACCCCTCAGGGGCTCACAGTTGCAGAAAATGAACCTTGCTAAACGGGTCAGTCCCAAGGAACAGGTGTGGGCTCTTGAGAGTCAGGATAGACAAGGGGCTGTAGCTGCGGCTTGTTTTCTTATCATTTTATCTGGTCCATGAGTGGAAAACAACTTCAAGAAGACCCTATCCTAATGAGAGGAACCCAGGAGTCAGGGAGAGGAGTGATGGTGGGTGGAGACAGAGGCCTGGTGCCCTGGCTGCAGTGGAAGTGTCTGGAAGACCAGGCAGAGAGAGGCTGCACAGAGTGATAGCCAGGGTCACAGACCTGTCAGAGCTGCTGTTTGTTAGTTCAAGTCCTGCTCTGAGGTGTTCTGTGTCAGCTGTGAGCGACAGGTGAGCTGGGGGTTCTCTGCAAGGTGGGCTATGTGCACAGTTCCTGTGTGTCCAGCCCTGCTGGGGTACCTGCCCAGGGGAGATCTGTATCCTGGGAAGGGCCTGAGTATGAGAGCCCCATGGGCTGCTGGGTAGCTGCACATGTGTGCTCCATAACTTGGGAGCGACTTGACCACTAGAGCCACGTGGGCTGTGTGAATGGGGGGTGCAGCCCAGGTGAGCTCCATATCCTGGGATTGGCCTGACCACGAGAGCCCCATGGGCTGCTGGAGACCTGGTAAAGGATATCAGGAGAGTCAGTGAAGCCACCGAGGATATACATCCAGTAGCTCCTATTTCCTACACACTGCTGCTCATTCTACCATCCACCAGGCCATGTCATTCTGTATTACACTTCAATGATGCCTTCTTCTGTATTCCATTCATCTCAGAGTCACAAGAATTTTTGGCTTGTGAGTGGCAGGACACAACATGCAACACAAGCAATAATGCTGGGCCGTCCTGCCCCAATGGTTCAAAAATCCCCACACCATCATTGGGGAAATGTCCTCTAAAGACCTAAAAGTTCTACCTCTGTAAAAGGGAACCCTCCTTCAATATGCTGATGACATGCTGATCGCCAGGCCTACTAAAGACGCCTCTGAACTACCTAGCCAAGAAAGGATAGAAGGTGTCCAAGAAAAAGGCTCAAATATCCCAGGCTCAGGTGACATGCCTCGGCTTCATTCTCACAGATATTCAGAGAAACGCATCCCAGGATAGGCAAGAAGCCATTTGCAGCCTTACCTCTTCTAAAACTAGAAGACAGCTTAGGTGTTCCTGGGGTGGCCAAGGTTTTCTGCATCTGGATCCCTAACTACAGTCTAATAGCTGGGCTTCTACATGAAACACTGACACGAAAAGATGATGATCCTTTTGTATAGAATCCAGAAGCAGCCTTCCAAGAATGGAAAGAGCAGTCAATTCAGACCCTTGCCCAGGAACTCCCTAATTTAGCTAAGCCCTTTGACCTGTACATACCCGGTCAAAGGTTAATTGCCCTTGGAGCCTTAGTGCAAATACTGGGACCACTTGAAATGGAGCAACACAAGAATGCCCTTCAGGTATGATAAAATATGGTCACCAAGGTCTTTGCCCACCGACTCATCAGGCCAGGATACTGGGGTATCTAAAAAGCTAGAAATCAGCAGCCCACAAGGCCAGCTCCCTCCTAAGGGAAAAGGAAACCACGTCGTGATCCTAACCACCCATCATGCCCTGAAGATGCAGGGGTCGCTCTGTGGACACACTGACCTCGAGTGAGGAAGCCCTCCAACTCCAACCTCCAGAGAGACAAACGGGAGCAACGGGACCCCAAGATGACTCGTGTGACCATCACTTGACCTGGAGTTTCTCTCAGAAAACAACAAGACAGTGCCCCGAAAGAGCAGACTACTGCTTGCAGGACATACTGCACCCAGAGGGGAGCTAATAAGCTTGGCGGGGGAAACGTATATCACGCTTTCACCATAGAAAACCCTACAGACACCGCGGTGATGGTGGCCAATATGACCGGCTGGACTGCTGGCTACTTCTAAAGGCTGTTGACTCAGTGGACGTCATGGTCCTAGATCACCACTGACACTGGACTGTCTGGGAGTTTTGCGGGCAGGGTTCTGACACATGGTGCTGTTTGTACATTAATTCAGGGACCTAATTAAAGAAAGCACAGACTACTGGTCAGAGCATCTAGGCTGGCAACAACCATCAGCCTAATGTTGCCGAACAAATGTGGGGTGGGGTGAAACCTGCCACCACAGCATCTCTGCGCATCTCTTTCCTGGACACTTAAAGGTCATTAGAATCTATAACACTTCCAATGCTGGTGCTCAGGCAGACGAGAAGTGAGGCAGGAGACCTTGGGACAATCAACCTCACCTGGAAGCTGGTGGGGAGACGTTTTGCCCCTCGCCCCAGGTATCAGGGCTCCCACCACAGCATGAAGCAGTTACAAAAGAGGGGTCTGCACCCTCAACACCCGAAGAATGAGGAACGGAACAAAAAGCAGAGGAGGTGTTCGTCTCTGGCAATGTTCATTAAAAATTCCTGGGAGATAAAAAGAGAATCTGGGCAATAAAATAAAGTCTAAGCTGTTTTTCCTTTGTGCTTTGTCTAATTTCACGTGCTCCTAGGGTTCCGCATGCAGAGGTCCCACACCCGGCACTTCAGACCCGATTTCGTAGTGCAGAATGGCTGGGTCCACACCTCAGCTAGCGGGGTCCCATGCAGACTCCACGGCATAGAGCCTGAGCTTCAGCCAACCCAGCCCTCGAGAACTCCATCCCCTCCCTCCCAGTAACGCTCCTGGGATCCCTACACAGCATCCCAGCCCACAGCCCGTGGGGGAGTGCACGCTCTCACCTCTCCATTCTGTTTTCAAAATAATGTTTCCTTTGCTTCTGAACCAAACTCAGTCTTGATCTGTTGGCTCCAATGACACTGGGCACGGGGACTTCTGTTGGGGTCCACTCTGGAGGATCAGTAACAGAAATTGAGAACATTGTAATTTCAATGAACAGATGTGTGAGCCAAACTGTAGTTAACATAGAGCAGTGTATAATGCTCGGGTAAAATAAGATGTTTCTAAGACTTACATTTGATATTTCCATCACTTTACTATAAGCAAGTTCAGTGAAGACGTTTGTCTTATTTGTCAGGTCAACATTAGAGAAATGAAGTGATTTATTTCCATGGATGTACATCGAATACTCTTGGCTGAAGCTTCAATCTTGTTTTGAATGCTTTTCCATTGAAAAGGATACCTCTCTTTCAGCTCCCCCATTTCTGAGAAGTATAAAATCTTATAATTTATTATTACCAAAGGGGAAAGATACGAGAAGGGATAAATTAACAGTTTGGGATTAACACATACACACTGCTATGTATAAAATAGATCATCAACAATGAACTACTGTATAGCACAGGAAACTACACTGAATATTTTTCAATAACCTATAAGGGGAAATAATCTGAAAAAGAATCCATATTTTTATTGACCTCATCTATCAATGACAGATAAAATATAACCAAAGCAAGGCCGATGGTGAACGCTTCTGACCCTGAAGATTTCAATCATCTAAAATTTGGGTTCTACCTATTTCCCAAGGCCCTTAATGGACATACGTGTAGCTGTAGCTTAAAAATTCCCCAGTTTGGGGTACGGGGAAGCACTGATTTGGAAAATCCCTGGTGTTCTCCTTCCATGCACGGGACCCTTCCTACAGCTAAAACATGCCTGTCACACCTAGAGGATGGTACACCGTTTGATCGGAAAGAGTTTGGAAAAGGCACCTCATCTCCTCATCGCCTGGTGCTCGGGTTCACCCCTCCAGCATCTTTCCTAACAATCTCCTCACTTGGGGATATCAGCACCGTCAACATCCTGTTGCACACAGTTTGGAATTTGTCCAGAGGATGAAGTGGAAGGATGAGAAAAATTTAGAGACAAGTCTTAGTTGTTCGGACAGGCACATGCCACTCTAATTTCCAATCTGGAAGACAAATTCATCAAAGGCTAGAATTGCCCACGGAAACAGAATAGGGCTAGAGGAAATCCCGCTGTTTTGTGTCCAGTTTCCAAAAACACAAGTTGAAAAATGGAACTCAGGGGCACTAAAATTCATGAAACTGCAGAGTTGAAAATAGCTATCGTCGAAAAATATCTTGAGGTAAGTCACAGAAAAGGAGTTGTAAGCAAGGGAGAGTGGCAGGAAACAGATTTGAAGAGGTAGAAAGGACTCCCCATTAAAGCACAAGAAAAGGGGCTGAACATCGCCAATGATGCAGTTGGCCCAAAAGGGAGTATGCATTTTTTCTGAATATATTCAAGTAAAGGCCATACACACTTTTTATCCAACCAAACAGGTGGGCACTGGAAATCAATACTACAAAATGTATCATTCACATCAGTCAGAAGGGCCATCCACATAAAGTGTAAACACCATAAATGCAGGACATGGTGAGGAGAAAAGGGAGCCCTGTGAGGCTGATAGTGGAAATGTAATTTGCCAACGGCCACTCTGGAGAAGTGTATTGTGTTTGCTAAAACATCTGAAAACTGAGCTACAGAGCATAGGGCACTTGCACTCATGGGCGTATACCTTGGGAAAAACAAAAAATGACAGAAAACAGGCACTCCAACGTTTACCACCTCTCTGTTAAAAAGGGCCTCCACTTGGATATAACCTAAATGTCCCTGGAAGGATAAAATGGATAAAAGAGATGGGGTACTTATGTAGAGTGGAATATTACTCATCCCGAAATCAATGAAATAAGGCCAGTTGGAACAACTCTGGAGGAGTTACATACGATCATTCTAAGTGACACATGTCAGAAAGAAAAAGACACATATCATAAGATGTCACTTAAAGGTGGAATCAAACATGGCTACACATGAAATAAACTACAAAACAGAAACATAGTCAAATATGTAGAAAATAGACATAAGGCTGCTAAATGGGAAAGATGGGGAATGGTGATGTATTATCCAGGAGGTTGAAATTAGCAAAGATACCATTCCAAGTACCGAATTGAATAACTGGCAAGGCCTACACGGTACCTCAAAGAACTGCACTCAGTCCACTCAAGTCACTGGAAAATAATACATATGACTCATAAGCATCTGAGAAAGAATTTATTGTTGTCTCACAGTACATGAATCAAGTGGATGTACAGCAGCAAAAAACAGAGCTTTGAAAATCAGCTGTAACCAATATAAAAATAAATTTAAAAATATTTATAAAAACAGTGAGACAGACAAAAATTCTTACAACTTTTGTTGAAGGACTACGATGTAACATGGATTGAACACATGTAGACCCACAGCAGGATGATATATAAGGCTGGAAGCTATGCAGGCTAAGAGATGTTAGAGAGGCTGGGTGAGGAAATGCAGACCTTTTAAAGTAATACTGCCTGGTACCCATTCCATGGGTCCCAAATCGGCAGTTTCAAGGGAAACTTCTGACAGCGAAAACATGCCTGTGAACCCGAGATGAATGTACACCGTGTGCTCAGGAAAGGTATCTAAAATGCACCTCATTTTTGATCTCCTGGTGCTGGGGTTTGCCATTCCAGCCACATTAATAAAAATCTCCCCACTTGGAGAATCAGCACCTTTAACCTCCTGTTTCAAACACTTTGCAATTTGTGCAGAGGATAAATGGGAATGGGGGAACCAATGAGAGATTAGCTGTAGGGGTTTTGACAGGCACATGTCACTCTAATTTCCCATTAGGAACAAGAATTAACCAAAGGCTCAGCCTGCCTCCTCAGAACCAGAAAAGGGCCAGAAGCAATCCAAAGGTTTGGCGGCCAGCTCACAAAAAATGTGAGGTGCAAAATGGAGCTCAGGAGCAGACAATTCAAAGACCTGCAAAGATATAAATGATAACCAATGTACAAAAGTATATTCAGGTAAGGCAAAAAAGAGGATCTGAATGAGAGGCAGAATTGCAGGAAACAGATTTCAAAAGGTAGATTGTACTCACATTTAACGCATATGAAAAGCAGCCGAATTTCTCAAATGATGCAGTTGGGCAAAAGGATGTATGCATTTTCTTCTTGAATATCTTCAGGAAAAAAAAACACATACAGAGTTTTTGGCCAACCAAGCAAGCGGGAAATGCAAATCAGCACAACAAAGAAGTCTCAATGTCCACTGCTCAGAAAGGCCATCCAAAAAATGTGTACAAACCAGAAATGCTGGAGAGGCCATGGAGAACAGGGAGCCTAGTCACGCTGATGGGTGGGGTATAAATATCCAAGAGCCACTCTGAAGAAGTGTATGCTGTTTCCTAAAACATTTAAATACAAAGCCCCCACACAAAGGGGACTTCAACTCATAGACATATAACTTGGGAAGACTAAATATCGACAAGACACAGGCACCCCAAAGTTTAGGGCTGCTCTGCATACAAGAACCTCAACTTCGGTACACCTAAAGTATCCCAGGAAAAAGAGAAATGCATAAATACATTGTGGTAATTTTGTACAACAGAATATCACTCAGACGTGAAATCAATGTCATAAGGCCAGTAGCAGCATAAAGAGTGGATTTATGTATGATGAATCTAAGTGAAATTAGTCACAATGAAAAAGAATCTATTCATAAGATATCATTTACAGAGGGAATGTCAACATCACAACACATGAACTGAATTAAGAAAGAGAACAGAGTCTCACATTTAGAAAACACTCTTATGCCTGTTTAATGGGAAAGGAGAGGTGGGGTGATGCATAAAACCAGAGTTTGATATTAGCACAGGTACCATTCCATAAACCAAATAGAGAATAGACGAGACCTACCCCTTCCTCAGTGAACGGGACTCAAAACCCCTATACCCCGCAGAGGAATATATCTGACTAGTGAGTATCTTAAAACCTATGTATTGATTTGTCTCCATATGGGAATCAAGTGTGTCTAGAACAGCATAAACACGTCAGTGAAAATCAGCTCAACCCCATTATAAAAATGAATTTCAAAAACAAACAAAAAAACAGCAAAATTCTTACACAATTCCTTCAGGGGTTCTAATGAAACCGGGAATGACCCTATCTGTAAAGACAGCTGGATGAGACATAAGGCTGGACACTTGGGACTGAGAGGACTGGTGAGATTGGGAGAGAAAATGCAGACCCTTTAAAGTAGTAATGCATGCCACCATTCCATGGATCCCAAATCTCCAGGTAGAAGGGAATATCACTACAGTTATAACATGTATGGGAAACCTAGAGAATGGACACCCTGTGATGGTGAATGGTTTCTAAAAGTCTCCTAATTTTTCCTCTCCTTGTGCTCCAGTTTGGCATTCCAACTGCTTTACTATCAATCTCCCAACTTAGGAGAGCCAGCCCCTATAACCTCCTGGTTCGCACAGTTTGCTAATTGTGCAGAGGATGAAAGGGAAGAGGGAGAACCAATCAGAGAGTAGATGTAGGCATTTGGACGGGCACATGTCACTCTAAATTCCCGTCAGGAAGAAGAATTAACCAAAGCCTCAGCCACCCGCAGGGAACAGTTTAGTACCCCTGGAACAAGTATAGGTCCTGAAGCAAAATTGTGGATTTGTGGTCAGCTCCCAAAAATGGGATTTGAAAATTGGAGCTCATGGGCACAGCAATTCACAAACCTACAGTTATAAAGGACTACTGTCTTCCCAAAAATCTGCTGAGGGAAGGCAATGAAGCTGACTTGAAAATGAGGCAGAATTGCACAAAACATATTTCTAGAGGTAAATTGGAATCACCTTTAAAGCACAGGAAAAGAATCAGAACTTTGACAATGATGCACTTTGCCAAAAAGGGCGTATGCCTTTTCTCCTGAATATATTCAGGAGAAAACGCATACGAACTTTTTGGACAATCAAGCAAGTGCGTAATGCAAATCCACACTACAAAGAATTGTCACATCCCACGGGTCAAAAGGGACATCCGAAAATCTATAAAAACCAGAAAGGCAAGAGGGAGATGACAAGGGCATGAAGGAATATGATCCAAAGTGTCATGAAGGATTGTGATGACAAGAGCATGGAGCATTGTGAAGACAAGATTATGTAGCATATTGCTGAAAAAGGCATGGAGCATTGTGATGACAAGATTCATGGAGCAATGTGATGACAAGTGTCACAGAGCATTGTGATCAAAGGGGTCATGGAGCATTGGGATGACAAGGGCATGGAGCATTCTGATGACAAGAGTCCCGGATCATTGTGTTGTCAGGGTTCATGGATCGTTGGGATGACAGGGGTCATGGTGCATTGTGATGACAGGGGTCATGGAGCATTGTGATGAGAAGGTCAAGGAGCATTGGGCTGAAAATGTTCAAGGAGTATTGTGATGACAGGGGCCATGGAGGTTGTGATGACAAGGTACTGGAGCATTGTGATGAGAAGACCATGGAGACTTGTAATGACAAGTCTGATGGAATATTCTAATGAAAAGGGGCATGGAGCATTGTGATTACAGGGGTCTTGGAGCATTGTGATTTCAAGGGCATGGAGCATTGGGATGAGATGGCCATGGAGCGTTCTGATGACTTGCATCATGGAGCTTTGTGATGACAAGGGAATGGAACATTGTGATGAAAAAGGCATGGAGACTTGTCATGACAGGGTACAAGGAGCATACTAATGACAAGTGTCAGGGAGCATTGTGATGACAAGTGTATTGAGCATTGTGATGACAAAGGTCATGGAGCATTGTGATGAGAAGACCATGGATAACTGTGATGACGAGCGTCATAGGGCGTTGTGATGATAAGTGTTATGGAACATTTTGATCACAAGGATTTGGATCATTGTGATGACAGAGGTCATGGAGCATTTTTATTTCATTGTGATGACAATAGCATGAAGCATTTTGATGATGGGCATGGTGCATTGTGATGAGAGGGTTCATGGATCATTGAGATGAAAAGGGGCGTGGAGCATTGTGAATACAGGGGTCTTGGAGCATTGTGATGAGAAGGGTCATGGAGCCTTGTGATGACAAGGCCATGGAACATCGTGATGGCAGGGGTCATGGAGCATTGTTATGACAGGGGTAAAGGAGCATTGTGATGGCAAGGGCATGGAACATTGTGATGAGAAGGCCATGGAGCATTCTGATGACATGTGTCATGGAGCTATGTGAAGACAAGGGCATGGAGCAATGTGATGAGAGTGTTCATGGAGCACTGTGATGACAATGACATTGAGCATTGTGATGAAAAGTTCATGGAGCATTGTGGTGACAAATTTCACAGAGCCTTGTGATGATGAGGGCATTGACCACTGTGATGACACAGGTCATGGATCCTTGTGATGACTGGACACACGGAGCATTGTGATGACTGGCGTCAGGTTGCATTGTGATGACAGGAGCATTGAGCATTGTTCTGACAAGTTTCATGGATAATTGTGTTGACAGTGGGCATGGCACATTCTGATGAAAAGGGCATGGAGCATTGTGATAACAAGGTCATGGAGTATTGTGAAGACAGGTGTCAGGGAGCATTGTGATGGCATATTTCATGTTCCATTGTGATGACAATGGCATGGAGCATTGTGATGCCAAGTGTTATGGAGGATTGTGATGACAAAGGTAATGGAGCATTGTGATGACAAGAACATGGAGCATTGTGATGAAAACGGCCATAGAGAATTTTGATGAAAAGGTCGTGAAGCATTGTGATGACAATGGCATGGAGCTTGCTATGACAGGGGTCATGGGGCATTGTGATGACAAGTGCATGGAGAATTATGATGACAAGAACATGTAACATTGTGATGAGAACTGTCATGGAGCATTGTGATGACAAGGACGTGGAGAATTGTGATGACAAGGGACATGGAGCATTGTGATGACCAGGGCATGGAGCATTGTGATGATACGTCTCATGGAGCATTGTGATGACAGGGGTCATGGATCATTGTGATGACAAGGCTCATGGAGTATTCTGATGACAAGCTTGTGGATTATTGTGATGACAAAGCATTTAACACTGTGATGGGAAGTGTCATGGAACATAGTGATGCCAAGAACGTGGAGAATTGTGATGACAGGGAACATGGAACATTGTAATAACAAGGGCATGGAACATTGTGATGACAAGGGCATGGAGCACTGGTCTAATAAGTTTCATGGATTATTGCGATGAGAGTTGGAATGGCACATTGTGATGACAAGGGCATGGAGCACTGTGATGACCAGGTCATGCAGTATTGTGAAGACTGGTGTCAGGGAGGATTGTGATGACATATGTAATAGCCCATTGTGATGACAATGGCATGGAGCATTGTGATGCCAAGTGTCATGGAGGATTCTGATGACAAAGGTAATGGAGCATTGTGATGAGAAGACCATGGATAATAGTGATGATGAGCGTCATGGTGTGTTTTGATGATAAGTGTTATGGGACATTGTGATCACAAGGGTTTGGAGCATTATGATGACAGAGATCATAGAGAATTTTTATTTCATTGTCATGACAATAGCCTGAAGCATTATGATGATTGGCATGGTGCATTGTGATGACAGGGTTCATGGATCATTGAGATGAAAAGGGGCATGGAGCATTTTGATGACAGGGGTTATGGAACATTGTGATGATAAGGAGATGTGGCATTGTGATGACAGGGGTCATGGAATATTGTCATTACAGGGGTGAGGGAGTATTTTGATGACTAGGGATGGAATATTGTGATATCTCTGGTGAGAGAGCATTTGGATGAAAAGTGCATAGAGCATTGTGATTACAAGGTTTATGGAGCATAGCGATGACAAGGTTGTTGACCGTTGTGATGAAAAGCACGTGGCACAGTGTGATGACTAGGGTCATTGAGTATTGTTCTGACAAAGGCATGGAGCATTGTGATGACAAGGGTCACGGAGCATTGTGATGAAAAGTTCATGGAGCATTGTGTTTACAAAGGTCACAGACCCTTGTGAATACGCAGGCATGACCATTGTGATGACAAACGTTATGAAGCATTGTGATGACTGGAGTCAAGGAGCACTGTGATGTTAAGGGTCATGGAGCATTGTGATGACAAGGGCATGGAGTATTGTGATGACAGGAGCATGGAGATTTGGTCTGACAAGTTACATAGATTATTGTGATGACAGTGGACATGGTGCACTGTGATGGCAAGGGCATGGAACATTGTGAAGAGAAGGCCATGGAGCATCCTGATGACATGTTTCATGGAGCTTTGTGATGAAAAGTGCATGGAGCAATGTGATGAGAGCGTTTATGGAGCACTGTGATGACAATGACATGGAACATTGTGATGCCAAGGGTCATGGATCTTTGTGATGACAAAGGTCATGGAGCATTTTGATGACAAGGGCGTTGTGCATGGTGATGAGAAGGGCAGGGAGCATAGCGATGACAGGGTCATGGAGCAATTTGATGAAAAGTGTCATGGAAAATTTTGATGACAGGGGTTATGGAACATTGTGATGTCAGGGGTCATAGAGCATTTTGATGAAAAGGGTCATGGAGCATTTTGATGACGGGGTTATGGAACTATGTGATGTCAGGGGTCATCGTACATTGTGATGATAAGTGCATGTAGCATCGTGATGATCGGAGTCATGGAATATTGTGATGACAGGGGTGAGGGAGTATTGTGCCGAATAGTGATGTAACATTGTGATATCAGTGGTGAGAGAGCATTTTGATGAGAAGTGCATGGAGCATTTTGATGACAAATTTTAAGGAGCATTGTGATGACAAGATTGTGGAGCACTGTGATGACAAGCACATGGTGCATTGTGATGACATCTGTCTTGGAGCATCGTCCTGACAAGCGCATGGAGCATTGTGATGACAAGGTTCATGGAGCATTGTCCTGAGAAAGGCATAGAGGATTGTGATGACAAGGGTCAAAGAGCAATGTGATAAAAAGTTCATGGAGCATTGTGGTTAAAAAGGTCACAGAGACTGTTGATGACGAGGGCATGGACCATTGTGATGACAAAGGTCATGAAGCATTGTGATGACTGGAGTCACGGAGCATTGTAATGACAGGGGTCATGGAGCATTGTGATGACAAGGACATGGAGCATTGTGATGACCAGGTCATGCAGTATTGCGAAGGGAGGTGTCAGGGAGCATTGTGATGACATATGTAATGGGCCATTGTGATGACAATGGCATGGGGCATTGTCATGCCAAGTGTCATGGAGGATTCTGATGACAAAGGTAATGGAGCACTGTGATGGCAATGGCTTGGAGCATTGTGCTGACAAGTGCATGGATAATTGTGATGACAAGGGTCATGGAGCATTCTGATGACAATCTTTTGGACTATTTTGATGACAATAGCATGGAGCATTGTGATGAAAACGGCATGGGGCATTGTGATGAAAAAGGCATGGAGCCGTTTCGTGACAGGGTTCAAGAAGCATTCTGACGACAAGTGTCAGGGAGCATTGTGATGACAAGTGTATTGAGAATTGTGATGACAAAGGTCATGGAGCATTGTGATGGAAAGGGCATGGAGTATTGTGATGACAGGCATCATGGAGCGTTGTGATGACAAGTGTTACGGAACATTGTGATCACAAGTGTTTGGAGCACTGTGATGAGAGAGGTCATGGATCATTTTGATTTCAAGGAGCATGGAGCATTGTGATGACAAGGGCATGAAGCAATGTGATCCCAAGATTCATGGAGGATTGTGATGACAATGGTAATGGAGTATTGTGATGCCAAGCACAAAGAGCATTGTAATGAAAAGGTCATATAGCATTTTGCTGACAAAGGCTTGGAGCATTGCGATGACAAGTGTCATGGAGCACTGTGATGACAAGCGTCACAGAGCATTGTGAATACAGGGGTCATGGAGCATTGGGATGACAAGGGCATGGATCATTGTGATGACAAGGTTCTTGGAGCATTGGGTTGAAAATGTTCATGGAGTATTGTGATGACAGGGGTCATGGAGCATTGTGATGACAGACGTCATGGAGAATTTTCATTTCATTGTGCTGACAATAGCCGGAAGCATTATGATGATGGGCATGATACATTGTTATGACAGGGTTCATGGAGCAATGAGATGAAAAGGGGCATGCAGCATTGTAATTACAGTGGTCTTAGAGCATTGTGATGAAAAGGGCATGGAGCATTTTGATGAGAAGGCCATGGAACATTCTGATGACATGTGTCATGGAGCTTTGTGATGAAATGTGCATAGATCATTGTGATGAATAGGGCATGGAGCCTTGTCATGACAGGGTTCAAGGAGCATACAGACAACAAGTGTCAGGGAGCATTTTGTGACAAGTGTATTGAGCATTGTGTTGACAAAGGTCATGGAGCATTGTGATGAGAAGACCATGGATAATTGTGATGAAAAGCGTCATGGGGCATTGTGATGACAAGTGTTATGGAATATTGTGATCACAATGGTTTGGATCATTGTTATTACAGAGGTCATGGAGCATTTTGATTTCATTGTGATGACAATAGCTTGAAGCATTATGATGATGGTCATGGTGCATTGTGATGACAGTGTTCATGGATCACTGAGATGAAAAGGGGCATGGAGCATTGTGATTACAGGGGTCTTGGAGCATTCTGATTAGAAGGGTCATGGAGCGTTGTGATGACAAGCCCATGGAACATCGTGATGGCAGGGGTCATGGAGCATTGTTATGACAGTGGTAATGGAGCATTGTGATGGCAAGGGCAAGGACAATTGTGATGAGAAGGCCATGGAGCATTCTGATGACATACGTCATGGAGCTTTGTGATGACAAGGGCATGGAGCAATGTGATGAGAAAGTTCATGGAGCACTGTGATGACAATGACATGGATCTTTATTATGACAAAGATCATGGAGCATTTTGATGACAAGTGCCTTGTGCATTGTGATGAGAAGGACAGGGAGCATTGTGATTACAGGGTCATGGAGAATATTAATTTCATTGTGATGACAATAGCCTGAAGCATTATGATGATGGGCATGGTGCATTGTGCTGACAGGGTTCATGGAGCACTGATATGAAAAGGGGCATGGAGCTTTGTGATTACAAGGGTCTTGGCGCATTGTGATGACAAGGGCATGGAGCATTTTGAGGAGAAGGCCATGGAACATTCTGATGATATGCGTCATGGAGCTTTGTGTGGACAAGGGCATGGAGCATTGTGATGAAAAGTGCATGGAACATTGGTCTAATAAGTTTCATCGATTATTGTGATGACAGTTGGAATGGCGCATTGTGATGACAAGGGCATGGAGCATTGTGATGACCAGGTCATGCAGTATTGTGAAGACAGGTGTCAGGGAGCATTGTGATGACATATGTAATGGCCCATTGTGATGACAATAGCATGGAGCATTGTGATGCCAAGTGTCATGGAGGATTCTGATGACAAGGTAATGGAGCATTGTGATGACAATGGCTTGGAGTATTGTGATGACAAGCGTCAGGGAGCATTGTGCTGACAAGTGCATGTAGAACTGTGATGACAAGGGTCATGGAGCATTCTGATGACAAGCTTGTGGAGTATTTTGATGACAATGGCAAGGAGCACTGAGATGAAAATGACATGGGGCATTGTGATGAAAGTGGCACGGAGCCTTTTCGTGATAGGTTTCAAGGAGCATTCTGATGACAAGTGTCAGGGAGATTTGTGATGACAAGTTTATTGAGAATTGTGATGACTAAGGTCATGGAGCATTGGGATGAAAAGGGCATGGAGTATTTTGATGACAGGCATCATGGAAAATTGTGTTGACAAATGTTATGGAACATTGTGATCACAAGGATTTGGAGCACTGTGATGACAGACGTCATGGATCATTTTGATTTAAAGGAGCATGGAGCATTGTGATGACAGGGGTATGAAGCAATGTGATCCCAAGGTTCATGGAGGATTGTGATGACAATGGAAATAGAGTATTGTGATGACAAGTGCATAGAGCATTGTAATGACAAGGTCATGTAGCATTTTCATGACAAAGACATGGAGCATTGTGATGACATGTGTCATGGAGCACTGTGATGACAAGCGTCACGGAGCATTGTGAATGCAGGGGTCATGGAGCATTGTGATGACAAGTGTCATGGAGCACTGGGCTGAAAATGTTCATGGAGTGTTGTGATGACAGGGTTCATGAAACATTGTGATGACTAGGGAATGGAGCATTGTGATGACAGGAGTCCCAGATCATTGTGTTGTCAGGTGTCATGGAGTGTTGTGATGACAGTGGTCATGGAGCATTGTGATGATATTGGCCATAGAGCATTGTGATGAGTAGGGCATGGAGCCTTGTGATGAGAAGGCCATGGAGCATTCTGATGACATGCATCATGGAGTTTTGTGATGACAAGGGCATGGAGCATTGTGATTACAGGCAACTTGGAGCATTGTGATAAAAAGGGCATGGATCATTGTTATGAAAAAGGCATGGAGCCTTGTCATGACAGGGTTCAAGGAGCATACTGACGACAAGTGTCAGGGAGCATTGTGATGACAAGTGTATTGAGCATTGTGATGACAAAGTTCATGGAGCATTGTGATAAGAAGACCATGGATAATTGTGATGATGAGCATCATGGGGTGTTGTGATAATAAGTGTTATGGAACATTGTGATCACAAGGGTTTGGAGCATTATGATGACAGAGGTCATGGAGAATATTGATTTCATTGTGATGACAATAGCCTGAAGCATTATGATGATGGGCATGGTGCATTGTGATGACAGGGTTCATGGAGCATTGAGATGAAAAGGGGCATGGAGCATTGTGATTACAAGGGTCTTGTAACATTGTGATGAAAAGGGCATGGAGCATTGTGATGAAAAGACCATGGAACATTCTGATGACATGCGTCATGGAGCTTTGTGATGACAAGGGCATGGAGCATTGTGATTTCAGTGGTCTTAAGCATTGTGATGACAAGTGTCATGGAACCTTGTGATGACTAGGCCGTGGAACATTTTGATGGCAAAGATCATGGTGCATTGTTATGACAGGTGTAATGCAAGATTTTGATGAGAAGGGCATGGAACATTGGTCTGAAATATTTCATGGATTTTTGTGATGAGAGTGGGCATGGAGCATTGTGATGAAAAGGGCACGGAGCACTGTGATACATGGGTCATGCCGGATTGTAATGACAAGGGCATGGAGCATTGTGATGAGAAGGGCATCGAGCACTGTGATAAAAAGTGTCATGGAGCTTTGTGATGACAAGGGCATGGAGCAATGTGATAAGAGGGTTCATGGAGCATTGTGAGGACAATGACATGGAGCAGTGTGATGCCAAGGGTCATGGAGCTTTGTGATGAGAATTCATGGAGCATTTTGATGACAAGGGCATGGTGCATTGTGATGAGAAAGGCAGGGAGCATTTTGATGGCCGTGTCATGCAGCAATTTGATGAAAATTGTAAAGGAACATCTTGATGGCAGGTGTTATAAAACATTGTGATGTCAGGGGTCTTGGAACTTTGGGATGAAAAGGGTCATGGAGCATTTTGATGACAGGGGTTATTGAACATTGTGATGTCAGGGGTCATGGAACATTGTGATGATAAGGGGATGTAGCATTGTGATACCAGGGTCCTGGAACATTGTGATTACAGGGGTGAGGGAGTATTGTGATGACTAGTGATGGAACATTGTGATATCTCTGGTGAGAGAGCATTTTGATGAGATGTGCATGGAGCATTGTGATTACAGGGATCTTGGAGCATTGTGATGAAAAGCGCATGGTTCATTGTTATGAAAAATGCATGGAGCCTTGTCATGACCGGGTTCAAGGAGCATACTGATGACAAGTGTCAGGGAGCATTGTGACGACAAGTGTATTGAGCATTGTGATGACAAAGATCATGGAGCATTGTGATGAGAAGACCATGGATAATTGTGATGATGAGAGTCATGGGGTGTTGTGATGATAAGTGTTATGGAACATTGTGATCACAAGGGTTTGGAGCATTATTATGACAGAGATCATGGAGAATATTGATTTCATTGTGATGACAATAGCCTGAAGCATTATGATGATGGGCATGGTGCATTGTGATGGCAGGGTTCATGGAGCATTGAGATGAAAAGGGGCATGGAGCATTGTGATTGCAAGGGTCATGGAGCATTGTGATGACAACGGCATGGAGCATTGTGATGAAAAGGCCATGAAACATTCTGATGACATGCGTCATGGAGCTTTGTGATGACAATGTCATGGAGCATTGTGATTTCAGGGGTCTTAAGCATTGTGATGACAAGTGTCATGGAACCTTGTGATGACTAGGCCGTGGAACATTTTGATGGCAAGGGTCATGGTGCATTGTTATGACAGGGGTAATGGAGCATTTTGATGAGAAGGGCATGGAACATTGGTCTGAAATATTTCATGGATTATTGTGATGAGAGTGGGCATGGAGCATTGTGATGACAAGGGCACGGAGCACTGTGATACATGGGTCATTCAGGATGGTAATGAGAAGGGCATGTAGCATTATGATGAGAAGGGCATCGAGCATTGTGATGACAAGTATCAGGGCTCTTTGTGATGACAAGGGCTTGGAGCAATGTGATAAGAGTGTTCATGGAGCATTGTGATGACAATGACATGGAGCATTTTGATGCCAAGGGTCATGGAGCTTTGTGATGACAAGTCATGGAGCATTTTGATGACAAGGGCATGGTGCATTGTGATGAGAAGGGCAGGGAGCATTTTGATGAACGGGTCTTGCAGCAATTTGATGAAAAATGTAATGGAACATTTTGATGGCAGGTGTTATAGAACATTGTGATGTCAGGGGTCTTGGAACTTTGGGATGTAAAGGGTCATGGAGCATTTTGATGACAGGTGTTATGGAACATTGTGATGTCAGGGGTCATGGAACATTGTGATGATAAGGGGATGTAGCATTGTGATGACAGTTTCATGGAACATTGTGATTACATGGGTGAGGGAGTATTGTGATGACTAGTGATGGAACATTGTGATATCTCTGGTGAGAGAGCAGTTTGATGAGAAGTGCATGGAGCATTGTGATTACAAGGTTTAGGGAGCATTGCAATGGCAAAGTTGTGGACCATTGTGATGAAATGCACGTGGCACACTGTGATGTCAATGGTCATGGAGAATTGTTCTGAAAAAGACATGGAGCATTATGATGACAAGGGTCACAGAGAATTGTGATGAAAATTTCAGGGAGCATTGTGGTTACAAAGGTCACAGAGCCTTAAGAGGACGGGGGCATGGACCACTGTGATGACAAACGTTATGAAACATTGTGATGACTGGAGTCACGGAGCATTGTGAAGACAAGGGTCATGTACCTTTGTGATGAAAAGGGCATGGAGCATTGTGATGACAGGGGCATGGAGCATTGGTCTGACATGTTTCATAGATTATTGTGATGACAGTGGTCATGGTGCATTGTGATGACCAGGGCCTGGAGCATTTTGATGAGAACGTCATGGAGTATTGTGAAGACAGGTGTCAAGGAGCATTGTGATGACATATGTCATGGTCCATTGCGATTACAATGGCATGGAACATTGTGATGGAAAATGTAATGGAGAATTGTGATGACAAATATAATGGAGCATTTTGATGATTAGGGCTTGGAGCAATATGAAGACAAGGGCCATTGAAAATTTTCATGACAAGGTCGAGAAGCATTGTGATGACAAGGTCCTGGAGCACTGTGATGGCAAAACCATGGAGCCTTGTGATGACAAATCTCATGGAGCATACTGATGAAAAGGGGCATGGAGCATTGTGATTAGAGGGGTCTTGGCACATTGTGATGACAAGGGCATGGAGCATTGTGAGGAGAAGACCAAGGAGCATTCTGATGGCATGCGTCATTGAGCTTTGTGATGACAAGGGCATGGGGCATTGTGATTACATGGGTCTTGGAGCATTGTGATGAAAAGGGCATGGATCATTGTG
Organism: Mesoplodon mirus; assembly: GCF_964341445.2. Classification (NCBI taxonomy): domain Eukaryota; kingdom Metazoa; phylum Chordata; class Mammalia; order Artiodactyla; family Ziphiidae; genus Mesoplodon; species Mesoplodon mirus. The sequence continues at coordinate 294,642 of NW_028295632.1, forward strand.
ATGAAAAAGGCATGGAGCCTTGTCATGACAGGGTTCAAGGAGCATACAGACAACAAGTGTCAGGGAGCATTTTGATGACAAGTGTATTGAGCATTGTGATGAGAAGACCATTGATAATTGTGATGATGAGTGTCATGGGGCATTGTGATGACAAGTGATAGGGAATATTGTGATCACAAGGGTTTGGAGCATTGTTATGACAGAGGTCATGGAGCATTTTGATTTCATTGTGATGACAATAGCCTGAAGCATTATGATGATGGGCATGGTGCATTGTGATGACAGGGTTCATGGATCATTGAGATGAAAAAGGGCATAGAGCATTGTGATTACAGGGTTCTTGGAGCATTGTGATGAGAAGGGTCATGGAGCTTTGTGATGACAAGGCCATGGAACATCGTGATGGCAGGTGTCATGGAGCATTGTTATGACTGGGGTAATGGAGCATTGTGATGGCAAGGGCATGGATCATTGTGATGAGAAGGCCATGGAGCATTCTGATGGCATGTGTCATGGAGCTTTGTGAAGACAAGGGCATGAGGCAATGTGATGAGAGCGTTCATGGAGCATGGTGATGACAATGACATGGAGCACTGTGATGCCAAGGGTCAGGGATCTTTGTGATGACAATTGTGATGGAGGATTTAGATGGCAAGGGCGTTGTGCATTGTGATGAGAAGGGCAGGGAGCATTCTGATGACAGGGTCTTGGAACAATTTGATGAAAAGTGTCATGGAACATTTTGATGACAGGTGTTATGGAACACTGTGATGTCAGGGGTCATCAAACACTGTGATGATAAGTGCATATAGCATTGTGATGACAGGAGTCATGGAACATTGTGATGACAGGGGTGAGGGTGTATTGTGACAAATAGTGATGTAGCATTGTGATATCAGTGGTGAGAGAGCATTTTGATGAGAAGTGCATGGAGCATTGTGATGACAAATTTTAAGGAGCATTGTGATGACAAGATTGTGGAGCACTGTGATGACAAGCGCATGGTGCATTGTGATGACATGTGTCATGGAGCATTGTGATGACAAGGGTCAAAGAGCATTGTGATGAAAAGTTCATGGAGCATTGTGGTTAAAAAGGTCACAGAGACTGTTGATGACGAGGGCATGGACCATTGTGATGACAAAGGTCATGAAGCACTGTGATGACTGGAGTCACGGAGCATTGTGATGACAGGGGCCATGGAGCATTGTGATAACAAGGGCATGGAGCGTTTTGATGACAAGGGTATGGAACATTGGTCTAATAAGTTTCATGGATTATTGTGATGACAGTTTGAATGGCGCACTGTGATGAAAAGGGCATGGAGCATTGTGATGACCAGGTCATGCAGTATTGAGAAGACATGTGTCAGTTAGCATTGTGATGACATATGTAATGGCCAATTGTGATGACAATGGCTTGGAGCATTGTGATGACCAGGGTCAGGGAGCATTGTTCTGACAAGTGCATGGAGAATTGTGATGACAAGGGTCATGGAGCATTCTGATGACAAGCTTGTGGAGTATTTTGATGACAATGGCATGGAGCATTGTGATGAAAACGCCATGGGGCATTGCGATGAAAAAGGCATGGAGCCTTTTCGTGACAGGGTTCAAGGAGCATTCTGACGACAAGTGTCAGGGAGCATTTTGATGACAACTGTATTGAGAATTGTGATGACAAAGGTCATGGAGCATTGAGATGAAAAGTGCATGGAGTATTGTGATGACAGGCATCATGGAGCGTTGTGATGAGAATTGTTATGGAACACTGTGATCACAAGTGTTTGGAGCATTGTGATGAGAGAGGTCATGGATCATTTTGATTTCAAGGAGCATGGAGCATTGTGATGACAAGGGCATGAAGCAATGTGATCCCAAGATTCATGGAGGAATGTGATGACAATGGAAATGGAGTATTGTCCTGACAAGCGCATAGAGCATTGTAATGACAAGGTCATGTAGCATTTTGCTGACAAAGGCATGGAGCATTGTGATGACAGGTGTCATGGATCACTGTGATGACAAGCGTCACGGAGCATTGTGAATACAGGGGTCATGGAACATTGGGATGACAAGGGCATGGATCATTGTGATGACAAGTGTCATGGAGCATTGGGCTGAAAATGTTCATGGAGTATTGTGATGACAGGGGTCATGGAGCATCGTGATGACTAGGGAATGGAGCATTGTGATGACAAGAGTCCCGGATCATTGTGTTGTCAGGTGTTATGGATAGTTGTGATGAGCGTGGTCATGGAGCATTGTGATGATATTGGCCATGGAGCATTGTGATGAGTAGGTCGTGGAGCATTGGGCTAAAAATGTTCATGGATTATTGTGATGACATGGGTCATGGAGCATTGTGATGACAAGGGAATGGAGCATGGTGATGACAAGGTCCTGGAGCATTGTGATGAGAAGACAATGGAGACTTGTGATGACAATTCTCATGGAGCATTGTGATGCCAAGGGTCATGGATCTTTGTGATGACAATGGTCATGGAACATTTTGATGGCAAGGTCGTTGTGCATTGTGATGAGAAGTGCCTGGAGCATTGTGATGACAGGGTCATGGAGCTATTTGATGAAAAAGGCATGGAGCATTGTGATGGAAAAAGCATGGAGCCTTGTCATGAAAGAGTGCACGGTGCATACTGAGGTCAATAGTCAGAGAGCATTGTGTTGACAAGGGTATTGAGCATTGTGTTGACAAAAGGCATGGTGCATTGTGATGAGAAGCCCATGGATAACTGTGGTGACCAGCGTCATGGGGCATTGTGATGACAAGTGTTATGGGACATTGTGATCACTAGGGTTTGCAGCATTGTGATGACAGATGTCATGGAGCTTTTTGATTTCATTGTGATGACAATAGCATGAAGCATTATGATGATAGGCATGGTGCATTTTGCTGACAGCGTTCATGGAGCATTGTGATGAAAAGTGGCATGGAGCATTGGTCTGACAATTTTCTTGGATTATTGTGATAAGAATGGGCATGGCACATTGTGATGACAAGGTCATGGAGCACTGTGAAGACAAGGTCATGGATTATTGTGATGAAAGGTGTCAGGGAGCATTGTGATGAAATATGTCATGTTCCAGTTTGATGACAATATCATGGAGCATTGTGATGCCAATTGTTATGGAGGATTGTTGTGACAAAGTAAAGGAGCATTGTGATGACAAGGGCATGGAGCATTGTGATATCAAGGGCCATTGAGAATTTTAATGTCTTGGTCGTGAAAAATTTTGATGAACAGCGTATGGAGCTTCCTATGACAGGGGTCATGGAGCATTGCGATGACAAGTGCATGGAGTATTGTGATGACAAGAGCATATAACATTGTGATGTGAAGTGCCATGGAGCATTGTAATGACAAGGACGAGGAGAATTGTGAGGACAAGGGACATTGAGCTTTGAGATGACAAGGCATGGAGCATGGTGATGGCAAAACCGTGGAGCATTGTGATGAGAAGACCATGGGTAATTGTGATGTCGAACATCATGGAGCACTGTAATGACAAGGGGCATGAAGCACTGTGATGACATGTGTCAGGGAGCAATGTGATGACATGGGTCATGGAGCAATGTGGTGACAAAGGCATGGAACATTGTGATGACAAGGGCATAGAGCATTGCAATGTCAAGAGAATGGAGAATTGTGATGACAAGAACATGTAACATTTTGATGAGAAGTGTCATGTAGCATTGTGATGACAAGTACGTGGATAATTGTGATGACAAGGGACATGGAGCATTTTGATAACCAGGGCATGGATCATTGTGATGACAGGGGTCATGAAGCATTATTATGACAAGGGCCATGGTGCATTCTGACATAAGATATCACTTATGAATGGAAAGTAAACATGGCTACATATGAAATGATTTAGGGAAGAGAACAGAGTCTCAGATTTAGAAAACACTCTAACGCTTGATTAAGGGGAAAGACAGGTGGGGACATGCACAAAACAAAAGTCTGATATTAGCACAGGTACTGTTCCATAATCCAAAAACAAAAGAGACAAGCCCTACTCCTTCCTCAGTGAACGGAACCCAACATCCCTATTCCCCGGAGAGAAATATATCTGACTAGTAAGAATTTTCAAACCTATGTATGGATATGTCTCCGTAAGGTAACTAAGTGTGTCTAGAATGACATAAACATGGCAGGGAGAATCACCTCAAACCCAATATAAAAATGAATTTCAAAACAACACATAAAAACAGAACAATTCTTAAACAATACCTTCAGGGTCGCTGATGAAACCTGGAATGACCCTATCTAGAACGACAGCTGGATGTGGCATAAGGCTGGACACTTGCGACTGAGAGGATTGGTGAGATTGGGTGAGCAAATGTAGACCCTTTAAAGCAATAATGTGTGGCACCCATTCCATGGGTCCCAACAGGCCAGGTTTAAGGGCACATTACTACAGCTATAATATGTACGGGAACCCTAGAGAATGGACACAGTGTGAATATGAAAGGTTTCTAAAATTCAACGAATAGTCCCTCTCCTGGTGTTCACATTTGAGTTTCCAACTGCTTTACTATCAATCTCCCAACTTGGAGAGACAGCACCTTTAACCTGCTGGTTCGCACAGGTTGCCAATTTGGCAGAGGATGAAAGGGAAGAGGGAGAACCAGTGAGAGAGTAGCTGTTAGACATTTGGACGGGCACATGTCACACTTACTTCGCGGGAAGAAGAAGAAATAACCAAAGCCTCAGCCACCCACCGGGAACCAGTGTAGGTCCTGAACCAAAATATTGGACTTGCGTTCAGCTCACAAAAAAACGAGTTAAATAATGTAGCTCACTGGCAGAACAATTCACAAACAGGCAGAGTAATAAAGGAAAACTATCGTCCAAAAATCTGTTGAGGGAAGGCAACGAGGCGGACTTGAAAGCGAGGCAGAATAGCAGGAAACAGAATTCAAGACGTACGTTGGAATCGCATTTAAGGCACAGGAAGAGGGGCACAACATCGACAATGATGCACTTGGCCAAAAAGTGCGTATGCATTTTTTCCTGAATATATTCAGGAGAAAACACATACGCACTTTTTGGCCAAGCAAGCATGCTGGCAATGCAAATCTGCACTACAAAGTATCACTTCCCACTTGTCAAAAGGTTCATCCACAAAATGGGTAAAAACCAGAAAGGCAAGACAGGGCCTGGAGAACAGGAAGCCTTGTTATGCTGATGGGCGGGATGTAAATTGCCAACTGCCTATCTGAAGGAGTGCATTGTGTTCCCTAAAACAAGTAAACAACAGAGCTACAGACCCAAGGGCACTTCGAGTCTGGGGAATATATCTTGGGAAAGAAGAAAATCAATAAGACAGAGCCACCCGAAAATTTAGGGCTGCACTGCTTACAAGAACCTCAACTTGGGTACACCTTAAATATCCCAGGAAATATAAATATGGTTTAAAATATTTTGCTACTTACGTACGATGGAATATCCCTCAGGCATGAAATCAATGTCATAAGACCAGTAGCAGCAAAATGAGTGGATTCAGGTACGATGATTCTAAGTGAAATAAGTCACACAGATAAAGAAACTTATCATAAGATATCATTTATGAAGGTCCTCTAAACATGGCTACACATGAACAGAGTTAGAAAAGTGAACAGAGTCTCACATTTAGTAAACACTCTTATGCCTGCTTAAGCGGGAAGATGAGGTGGGGTGCTGCAGAAAACCAGCGTTTGATATAACCACACGTACCATTCCAAAAACCAACTATGGAATATACAAGACCTACACCTTCCTCAGTGAAAGGTACTCAAAACACGATATTTCCACAGAGGAATATATCTGACTAGTAAGAATATTAAAACCTATGTATTGATATGTTTCCGTAATGGAATCAAGTGTGTCTAGACTGGCATAATCATTGCAGTGAGAATCAGCTCAAAACAACTATAAAGAGGAATTTCAAAAAAAAAAAAAAAACGAAAAACATGGAAATTCTTTACAATTCTTTTACGAGCTCTAATGAAACCTGGAATGACCTTTTCTACAATGACAGCTGGATATGGCAAAAGTCTGGAAACTTGGGACTGAGAGGATTGGTGAGATTGGTTGAGCAAATGCACACCCTTTAAAGCAATAATGTGTGGCACCCATTCCATGTGTCCCAACTCTCCAGGTGGAAGTCAATATTACTACAGCTATAACATGTACGGGAAACCTAGAGAATGGACACACTGTAAATACGAAAGGTTTCTAAAACTCAACTAATAGTCCCTCTACTGGTGCTCCGGGTTTACTTTCCAACTGCTTTACTATCAATCTCCCAACTTTGAGCGACAGCCCCTTTAACGTCCTGGTTCTCACAGGTTGCCAATTTGGCAGAGGATGAAAGGGAAGAGGGAGAACCAATGAGAGAGTAGCTGTTAAGCATTTGGACAGGCATATGTCACTCTAATTTCCTGGCAGCAAGAAGAATTAACCAAAGTCTCAGCCACCCCCCGGGATCCACATTACGTCCTGAATCAAAATTGTGGACTTGCGTTCAGCTCACAAAAAACGAGTTGTAAAATGATGCTAAGGGGCACAGCAATTCACAAACTGGCAGAGTAATAAAGGACAACTATCGTCCAAAAATCTGTTGAGGGAAGGCAATGAGGGGGACTTGAAAGCGAGGCAGAATAGCAGGAAACAGATTTCAAGAGGTACGTTGGAATCATCTGTAAAGCACATGAAGAGGGGCACAACTTAGAGAGTGATGCACTTGGCCAAAAATATCATATGCATTTTCTCCTGAATATATTAAGGACAAAACGCATACGCACTTTTTGGCCTAGCAAGCAAGGGGGCAATGCAAATCTGCATTATAAAGAAGTATCACTCCCCACTGGTCAAAAGGGACATCCACAAAATGTGTAAATACCAGAGAGGCCAGACAGGCCCTGGAGAACAGGGAGCCTTGTTATGCTGATGGGCGGGATGTAAATTGCCAACTGCCTCTCTGGAGGAGTGCACTGTGTTCCCTAAAAGAAGAAAACAACAGAGCTACAGAGACAAGGGCACTTCCAGTCGAGGGAATATACCTTGGGAAAACTGAAAATCAATAAGACAGAGCCACCCCCAAATTTAGGGCTGCAATGCTTACAAGAACCTCAACTTGGGTACACCTGAAATATCCCAGGATATATAAAAATGGTTCAAAAAATTGTGGTACTTACGTACGATGGAATATCCCTCAGCCATGAAATCAATGTCATAAGACCAGTAGCCTCAATATGAGTGGATTCAGATACGGCGATTCTAAGTGAAATAAGTCACACAGAAAAAGAAGCTTATCATAAGATATCACTTATGAAGAAACTGTAAACATGGCTACACATGAACTGAGTTAGGAAAGAGAACATAGTCTCACTTTTAGAAAACACTCTTATGCCTGCTTAAGGGGGAAGGAGAGGTGGGGTGATGCATAAAACCAGAGTTTGATATAAGCACAGGTACCGTTCCAAAAACCAACTATGGAATAGACACGACCTACCTATACCTTCCTCAGTGAAAGGGACTCAAATCCCCATATTTCCCGCAGAGGAATATATCTGACTAGTAAGAATCTTAAAACCTATGTATTGCTATTTCTCTGTAAGGGAATCAACTGTGTCGAGACTGGCATAAACATGGCAGCGAGAATCAGCTCAAACCCACTATAAAAAGGAATTTCAAAAAAAAACAAAAAAAGGGACATTCTTTACAATTCCTTCAGGGTCTCTGATGAATCCTCAAATGACCCTGTCTAAAATGACAGTTGGATGTGGCATAAGGCTGGACACTTGGGACTGAGAGGATTGGTGAGATTGGGTAAGCAAATGCAGACCCTTTAAAGCAATAATGCATGGCACCCATTCCATGGGTCCCAACTCTCCAGGTTGAAGGGAATATTACTACAGCTATAACATGTACGGGAAACCTAGAGAATGGACACACTGTGAATATGAAAGGTTTCTAAAACTCAACGAATAATCCCTCTCCTGGTGCTCCGGTTTGACTTTCCAAGTGCTTTACTATCAATCTCCCAAATTGGAGAGACAGCCCCTTTAACCTCCTGGTTCGCACAGTTTGCCAATTTGGCAGAGGATGAAAGGGAAGAGGGAGAACCAATGAGAGAGTAGCTGTTAGGCATTTGGACGGGCATATGTAACTCTAATTTCCCGACAGGAAGAAGAATTAACCAAAGTTGCTGCCACCCACCGGGAAAGAGTATAGGTCCTGAACCAAAATTTTGGACATGCGTTCAGCTCACAAAAAACGAGCTGAAAAATGGAGCTCAAGGGCACCAAAATTCACAAACCGGCAGAGTAATAAAGGACCACTATCATCGAAAATTCTGTTGAGGGAAGGCAAAGAGGCGGACTTGAATGCGAGGCAGAATAGCAGGAAACAGATTTCAAGAGGTACGTTGGAATCACCTGTAAAGCACAGGAAGAGGGGCACAACTTCGACAATGATGCACTTGGCCAAAAACGGTGTATGCATTTTCTCCTGAATATATGCAGGAGAAAACGGATACGTCCTTTTTGGCTAAGCAAGCACTCAGGCAATGCAAATCTGCACTATAAAGAAGTATCCCTCCGCACCAGTCAAAAGGGGCAACCACAATATGTGTAAAAACCAGAAAGGCAAGACAGTCCCTGGAGAACAGGGAGCCTTGTTATACTGATGGGCGGGATGTATATTGCCAACTGCCTCTCTGGAGGAGTGCATTGTGTTCCCTAAAACAAGTAAACAACAGAGCTACAGAGCCAAGGGCACTTCCAGTCTAGGGAATATACCTTCGGAAATCTGAAAATCAATAAGAGAGAGCCACCCTCAAATTTAGGGCTGCACTGCTTAGAAGAACCTCAACTTGGGTACACCTGAAATATCCCAGGAAATATTAAAATGGTTCAAAAATTGTGGTACTTACGTACGATGGAATATCCCTCAGCCTTGAAATCAATGTCATAAGACCAGTAGCCTCAATATGAGTGGATTCAGGTACGGTGATTCTAAGTGAAATAAGTCACACAGAAAAAGAAGCTTATCATAAGATATCTCTTATGAAGATCCTGTAAACATGGCTACACATGAACTGAGTTAGGAAAGAGAAGAGAGTCTCACATTTAGAAAACACTCTTATGCCTGCTTAAGGGGGAAGGAGAGGTGGGGTGATGCATAAAACCAGAGTTTGATATAAGCACAGGTACCGTTCCAAAAACCAACTATGGAATAGACAAGACCTACCTAAACCTTCCTCAGTGAAAGGGACTCAAAACCCCATATTTCCTGCAGAAGAATATATCTGACTAGTAAGAATTTTAAAACCTATGTATTGCTATTTCTCTGTAAGGGAATCAAGTGTGTCTAGACTGGCATAAACATGGCAGCGAGAATCAGCTCAAACCCACTATAAAAAGGAATTTCAAAAAAAACACAAAAAAAACAGGGACATTCTTTACAATTCCTTCAGGGTCTCTGATGAAACCTCGAATGACCCTGTCTAAAATGACAGCTGGATGTGGCATAAGGCTGGACACTTGGGACTGAGAGGATTGGTGAGATTGGGTAAGCAAATGTAGACCCTTTAAAGCAATAATGCATGGCACCCATTCCTTGGGTCCCAACTCTCCACGTTGAAGGGAATATTACTACAGCTATAACAGATATGGGAAACCTACAGAATGGACACAATGTGAATACGAATGCTTTCTAAAACTCAACGAATAATCGCTCTCCTGGTGCTCCAGTTTGACATTCCAACTGCTTTACTATCAATCTCCCAACTTGGAGAGACAGCACCTTTAACCTCCTGGTTCGCACAGTTTGCCAATTAGGCAGAGGATGAAAGGGAAGAGGGAGAACCAATGAGAGAGTAGCTGTTAGGCATTTGGACGGGCATATGTAACTCTAATTTCCCGACAGGAAGAAGAATTAACCAAAGTTGCACCCTCCCACCGTGTACCAGTATAGGTCCTGAACCAAAATTTTGGACATGCGTTCAGCTCACAAAAAACCAGTTGAAAAATGGAGCTCAAGGGCACAACAATTCACAAACCGTCGGAGTAATAAAGGACCACTATCATCGAAAAATCTGTTGAGGGAAGGCAAAGAGGCGGACTTGAATGCGAGGCAGAATAGCAGGAAACAGATTTCAAGAGGTACGTTGGAATCACCTGTAAAGCACAGGAAGAGGGGCACAACTTCGACAATGATGCACCTGGCCACAAATGGCGTATGCGTTTTCTCCTGAATATATTCAGGAGAAAACGCATACGGCATTTCTGGCCAAGAAAGCAAGCGGGCAATGCAAATCTGCACTACAAAGAAGTATCACTAGGTGACCGACTTCCGGGTAAGATGGCGGAAGAGTAAGACGCGGAGATCATCTTCCTCCCCACGGATACACCAGAAATACAGCTACACGTGGAACAACTCCTACAGAACTCCTACTGAACACTGGCAGAAGACCCCAGACCTCCCAAAAGGCAAGAAACTCCCCACATACATGGGTAGGGCAAAGTGGAGAGATCCGCACACAGAGGATTGGTGCCGTTCGGCACTCACCAGCCCGAGAGGCTTGTCTGCTCTCCCGCCGGGGAACGCAGCGCTGGAAGCTGAGGCTCGGGCTTTGGTCAGAGCGCAGGGAGAGGACTGGGGCTGGTGGCGAGAACTCAGCCTGAAGGGGGCTAATGTGCCACAGCTAGCCGGGAGGGAGTCCGGGAAAACTCTGGAGCTGCCGAAGAGGCAAGAGACTTTTTCTTCCCTCTTGGTTTCCTGGTGCACGAGGAGAGGGGATTAAGAGCGCTGCTTAAAGGGGCTCCACGGACGGGCGCGAGTCGCGATGGAAAGCGCGGAGCCCAGTGACAGGCGTGGGACGCTGCGGCTGCTGCTGCCGCCGCCAAGAAGCCTGTGTGCGAGCGCAGGTCACTGCCCACACCGCCCTTCCGGGAGCCTGTGCAGCCCGCCACTGCCGGGGTCCCGGGATCCAGGGGCGGCTTCCCTGGGAGAACGCACGGCGCGCCTCCGGCTGGTGCAACGTCACGCCGACCTCTGCCACTGCAGGCTCGCCCCGCACTCCGTGCCCCTCCCTCCCTCCCGGCCTGAGTGAGCCAGAGTCCCCGAAGAGGCTGCTCCTTTAACCCTGTCTTATCTGAGCGAAGAACAGACGCCCTCCGGCGACCTACACGCAGAGGCGGGGCCAAATCCAAAGCTGAGACCTAGGAGCTGTGAGAACAAAGAAGAGAAAGGGAAACCTCTCCCAGCAACCTCAGAAGCAGCGGATTAAAGCTCCACAATCAACTTGATGTACCCTGCATCTGTGGAATACATGAATAGACAACACATCATCCCAAATTGAGGAGCCCGGAGTCAGTGCTGTGCCTCTGAGGTGGGAGAGCCAACTTCAGGACACTGGTCCACAAGAGACCTCCCAGCTCCACATAATATCAAATGGCGAAAATCTTCCAGAGATCTCCATCTCAACACCAGCACCCAGCTTCACTCAACGACCAGCAGGCTACAGTGCTGGACACCCTAAGCCAAACAACTAGCAAGACAGGAACACAATGCCACCCATTAGCAGAGAGGTGGCCTAAAATCATAAGAAGTCCACAGACACCCCAAAACACACCACCAGACGTGGACCTGCCCACCAGAAAGACAAGATCCAGCCTCATCCACCAGAACACAGGCACTAGTCCCCTCCACCAGGAAGCCTACACAACCCACTAAACCAACCTTAGCCACTGGGGACAGTCACCAAAAACAACAGGAACTACGAACCTGCAGCCTGCAAAAAGGAGACCCCAAACACAGTAACATAAGCAAAATGAGAAGAGAGAAAAACACACAGCAGGAGAAGGAGCAAGATAAAAACCCACCAGACCTAACAAATGAAGAGGAAATAGGCAGTCTACCTGAAAAAGAATTCAGAATAATGATGGTAAAGATGATCCAAGATTCTATTTCCCAGATCCAAAATCTTGGAAATAGAATAGACAAAATGCAAGAAACAGTTAACAAGGACCTAGAAGAACTAAAGATGAATCAAGCATCGATTAAAAACACAATACATGAAATAAAAAATACTCTAGATGGGATCAATAGCAGAATAACTGAGGCAGAAGAACGGATAAGTGAGGTGGAAGATAAAATAGTGGAAATAACTGCTGCAGAGCAAAATAAAGAAAAAAGAATGAAAAGAACAGAGGACAGTCTCAGAGACCTCTGGGACAACATTAAATGCACCAACATTCGAATTATAGGGGTTCCAGAAGAAGAAGAGAAAAAGAAAGGGACTGAGAAAATATTTGAAGAGATTATAGTGGAAAACTTCCCTAATATGGGAAAGGAAATAGTTAATCAAGTCCAGGAGGCACAGAGAGTCCCATACAGAATAAATCCAAGGAGAAATACGCCAAGACACATATTAATCAAACTGTCAAAAATTAAACACAAAGAAATCATATTAAAAGCAGCAAGGCAAAAACAACAAATAACACACAAGGGAATCCCCATCAGGATAACAGCTGATCTCTCAGCAGAAACTCTACAAGCCAGAAGGGAGTGGCAGGACATACTTAAAGTGATGAAGGAGAGAAACCTGCAACCAAGATTACTCTACCCAGCAAGGATCTCATTCAGATTTGATGGGGAAATTAAAACGTTTACAGACAAGCAAAAGCTGAGAGAGTTCAGCACCACCAAACCAGCTTTACAACAAATGCTAAAGGAACTTCTCTAGGCAAGAAACACAACAGAAGTAAAAGACCTACAATAATGAACCCAAAACAATTAAGAAAATGGGAATAGGAACATACATATCAATAATTACCTTAAATGTAAATGGACTAAATGCTCCCACCAAAAGACACAGAGTGGCTGAATGGATACAAAAACAAGACCCATCTATATGCTGTCTACAAGAGACCCACTTCAGACCTAGAGACACATACAGACTGAAAGTAAGGGGATGGAAAAAGATATTCCATGCAAATGGAAACCAAAAGAAAGCTGGAGTAGCAATTCTCATATCAGACAAAATAGACTTTAAAATAAGGACTACTAGAAGAGACAAAGAAGGACACTACATAATGATCAAGGGATCGATCCAAGAAGAAGATATAACAATTGTAAATATTTATGCACCCAACATAGGAGCACCTCAATACATAAGGCAAATACTAACAGCCATAAAAGGAGAAATCGACAGTAACACAATCATAGTAGGGGACTTTAACACCCCACTTTCACCAATGGACAGATCATCCAAAATGAAAATAAATAGGGAAACACAAGCTTTAAATGATACATTAAACAAGATGGACTTAATTGATATTTATAGGACATTCCATCCCAAAACAACAGAATACATATTTTTCTCAAGTGCTCATGGAACATTCTCCAGGATAGATCATATCTTGGGTCACAAATCAAGCCTTGGTAAATTTAAGAAAATTGAAATTGTATCAAGTATCTTTTCTGACCACAATGCTATGAGACTAGATATCAATTACAGGAAAAGAGCTGTAAAAAATACAAACACATGGAGGCTAAACAATACACTACTTAATAACGAAGTGATCACTGAAGAAATCAAAGAGGAAATTAAAAAATACCTAGAAACCAATGACAATGGAGACACGACGACCCAAAACCTATGGGATGCAGCAAAAGCAGTTCTAAGAGGGAAGTTTATAGCAATACAATCCCACCTTAAGAAACAGGAAACATCTCGAATAAACAACCTAACCTTGCACCTAAAGCAATTAGAGAAAGAAGAACAAAAACATCCCAAAGTTAGCAGAAGGAAAGAAATCATAAAAATCAGATCAGAAATAAATGAAAAAGAAATGAAGGAAACGATAGCAAAGATCAATAAAACTAAAAGCTGGTTCTTTGAGAAGATAAACAAAATTGATAAACCATTAGCCAGACTCATCAAGAAAAAAAGGGAGAAGACTCAAATCAATAGAATTAGAAATGAAAAAGGAGAAGTAACAACTGACACTACAGAAATACAAAAGATCATGAGAGATTACTATAAGCAACTCTATGCCAATAAAATAGACAACCTGGAAGAAATGGACAAATTCTTAGAAATGCACAACCTGCCAAGACTGAATCAGGAAGAAATAGAAAATATGAACAGACCAATCACAAGCACTGAAATTGAAACTGTGATAAAAAATTTTCCAACAAACAAAAGTCCAGGACCAGATGGCTTCACAGGCGAATTCTATCAAGCATTTAGAGAAGAGCTAACACCTATCCTTCTGAAACTCTTCCAAAATATAGCAGAGGGAGGAACACTCCCAAACTCATTCTATGAGGCCACCATCACCTTGATACCAAAACCAGGCAAGGATGTCACAAAGAAAGAAAACTACAGGCCAATATCACTGATGAACATAGATGCAAAAATCCTCAACAAACTACTAGCAAACAGAATCCAACAGCACATTAAAAGGATCATACACCATGATCAAGTGGGGTTTATTCCAGGAATGCAAGGATTCTTCAATATACGCAAATCAATCAACGTGATACACCATATTAACAAATTGAAGGAGAAAAACCATATGATCATCTCAATAGATGCAGAGAAAGCTTTCGACAAAATTCAACACCCATTTATGATAAAAACCCTGCAGAAAGTAGGCATAGAGGGAACTTTCCTCAACATAATAAAGGCCATATATGACAAACCCACAGCCAGCATTGTCCTCAATGGTGAAAAACTGAAACCATTTCCACTAAGATCAGGAACAAGACAAGGTTGCCCACTCTCACCACTCTTATTCAACCTAGTTTTGGAAGTTTTAGCCACAGCAATCAGAGAAGAAAAGGAAATAAAAGGAATCCAAATTGGAAAAGAAGAAGTAAAGCTGTCACTGTTTGCAGATGACATGATACTATACATAGAGAATCCTAAAGATGCTACCAGAAAACTACTAGAGTTAATCAATGAATTTGGTAAAGTTGCAGGATACAAAATTAATGCACAGAAATCATTGGCATTCCTATATACTGATGATGAAAAATCTGAAAGTGAAATCAAGGAAACACTCCCATTTACCATTGCAACAAAAAGAATAAAATATCTAGGAATAAACCTACCTAAGGAGACAAAAGACCTGTATGCAGAAAATTATAAGACACTGATGAAAGAAATTAAAGATGATACAAATAGATGGAGAGATGTACCATGTTCTTGGATTGGAAGAATCAACATTGTGAAAATGACTCTACTACCCAAAGCAATCTACAGGTTCAATGCAATCCCTATCAAACTACCACTGGCATTTTTCACAGAACTAGAACAAAAAATTTCACAATTTGTGTGGAAACACAAAAGACCCCGAATAGCCAAAGCAATCTTGAGAGCGAAAAATGGAGCTGGAGGAATCAGGCTCCCTGACTTCAGACTATACTACAAAGCTACAGTAATCAAGACAGTATGGTACTGGCACAAAAACAGAAAGATAGATCAATGGAACAGGATAGAAAGCCCAGAGTTAAACCCACAGATATATGGTCAACTTATCTTTGATAAAGGAGGCAGGAATGTACAGTGGAGAAAGGACAGTCTCTTCAATAAGTGGTGCTGGGAAAACTGGATAGGGACATGTAAAAGTATGAGATTAGATCACTCCCTAACACCATACACAAAAATAAGCTCAAAATGGATTAAAGACCTAAATGTAAGGCCAGACACTATCAAACTCTTAGAGGAAAACATAGGCAGAACACTCTATGACATAAATCACAGCAAGATCCTTTTTGACCCACCTCCTAGAGAAATGGAAATAAAGACAAAAATAAACACATGGGACCTAATGAAACTTAAAAGCTTTTGCACAGCAAAGGAAACCATAAACAAGACCAAAAGACAACCCTCAGAATGGGAGAAAATATTTGCAAATGAAGCAACTGACAAAGGATTAATCTCCAAAATTTATAAGCAGCTCATGCAGCTCAATAACAAAAAAATAAACAACCCAATCCAAAAATGGGCTGAAGACCTAAATAGACATTTCTCCACAGAAGATATACAGACTGCCAACAAACACATGAAAGGATGCTCAACATCTTTGCTCATTAGAGAAATGCAAATCAAAACTACAATGAGATATCATCTCACACCAGTCAGAATGGCCATCATCAAAAAAGCTAGAAACAATAAATGCTGGAGAGGGTGTGGAAAAAAGGGAACACTCTTGCACTGCTGGTGGGAATGTGAATTGGTACAGCCGCTATGGAGAACGGTATGGAGGTTCCTTAAAAAACTACAAATAGAACTACCATATGACCCAGCAATCCCACTACTGGGCATATACCCTGAGAAAACCATAATTCAAAAAGAGACATGTACCAAAATGTTCATAGCAGCCCTATTTACAATAGCCCGGAGATGGAAACAACCTAAGTGTCCATCATCGGATGAATGGATAAAGAAGATGTGGCACATATATACAATGGAATATTACTCAGCCATAAAAAAAATGAAATTGAGCTATTTGTAATGAGGTGGATAGACCTAGAGTCTGTCATACAGAGTGAAGTAAGTCAAAAAGAGAAAGACAAATACTGTATGCTAACACATATATATGGAATTTAAGAAAAAAAAATGTCATGAAGAACATAGGGGTAAGACAGGAATAAAGACACAGACCTACTAGAGAATGGACTTGAGGATATGGGGAGGGGGAAGGGTAAGATGTGACAAAGTGAAAGAGCGGCATGGACATATATACACTACCAAACATGAGGTAGATAGCTAGTGGGAAGGAGCCGCATAGCACAGGGAGATCAGCTCGGTACTTTGTGACCGCGTGGAGGGGTGGGATAGGGAGGGTGGGAGGGAGACGCAAAAGGGAGGGGATATGGAAACATATGTATATGTTTAACTGATTAAATTTGTTATAAAGCAAAAAAATAAAATAAAATTAAAAAAAAAGAAGTATCACTTCCCACCTGTCAAAAGGGACATCCACAAAATGTGTAAATACCAGAAAGGCAAGACGGGCCCTGGAGAACAGGGAGCCTTGTTATGCTGATGGGCGGCATGTAAATTGCCAACTACCTCTCTGGAGGAGTGCATTGTGTTCCCTAAAACAAGTAAACAACAGAGCTACAGAGCCAAGGACACTTCCAGTCTAGGGAATATACCTTGGGAAAACTGAAAATCAATAAGACAGAGCCACCCTCAAATTTAGGGCTGCACTGCTTACAAGAACCTCAACTTGGGTACACCTTAAATATCCCAGGAAAAATAAAAATGGTTCAAAAAATTTTCGTAATTACGTATGATGGAATATCCCTCAGCCACAAAATCAATGTCATAAGACCAGCAGCAGCAAAATGAATGGATTCAGGTACGATGATTCTAAGTGAAATAAGTCACACAGAAAAAGAAGCTTATCATAAGATATTACTTATGAAGATCCTGTAAACATGGCTACACATGAACTGAGTTAGGAAAGAGAACAGAGTCTCACATTTAGAAAACACTCGTATGCCTGCTTAAGGGGGAAGGAGAGGTGGGGTGATGCATAAAACCAGAGTTTGATATAAGCACAGGTAACGTTCCAAAAACCAACTATGGAATAGACAAGACCTACCTATACCTATCTCAGTGAAAGGGACTCAAAACCCCATATTTCCCTCAGAGGAATATATCTGACTAGTAAGAATCTTAAAACTTATGTATTGATATGTCTCTGTAAGGGAATCAAGTGTGTCTAGACTGGCATAAACATGGCAGCAAGAATCAGCTCAAACCCACTGTACAAAGGAATTTCAAAAACAAAACAAACAAGCAGGGAAATTCTTTACAATTCCTTCAGTGTCTCTGATGAAACCTGGAATGACCCTGTCTAAAATGACAGCTGGATGTGGCATAAGGCTGGACACTTGGGACTGAGGGGAACGGTTCGATTGGGTGAGCAAATGCAGACCCTTTAAATCCATAATGCATGGCACCCATTCCATGGGTCCCAACTCTCCAGGTTGAAGGGAATATTACTACAGCTATAACATGCACGGGAAACCTAGAGAATGGACACACTGTGAATACGAATGGTTTGTAAAACTCAACGAATAGTCCCTCTCCTGGTGCTCCAGTTTGACTTTCCAACTGCTTTACTATCAATCTCCCAACTTGGAGAGACAGCCCCTTTAACGTCCTGGTTCTCACAGGTTGCCAATTTGGCAGAGGATGAAAGGGAAGAGGGAGAACCAATGAGAGAGTAGCTGTTAGGCATTTGGACGGGCATATGTCACTGTAATTTCCTGGCAGGAAGAAGAATTAACCAAAGTTGCAACCAACCACTGGGAACCAGTATAGTTCCTGAACCAAAATATTGGACATGCGTTCAGCTCACAAAAAACGAGTTGAAAAATGGAGCTCAAGGGCACAGCAATTCACAAACTGGCAAAGAAATAAAGGACAACTATCATCCAAAAATCTGTTTTGGGAAGGCAACGAGGTGGACTTGAAAGCGAGGCAGAATAGCAGGAAACAGATTTCAAGAGGTACGTTGGAATCACCTGTAAAGCACAGGAAGAGGGGCACAACTTCGACAATGATGCACTTGCCCAAAAAGGGCGTATGCATTTTCTCCTGAATATATGCAGGAGAAAACGCAAACGCCCTTTTTGGCCAAGCAAGCAAGCAGGCAATGCAAATCTGCACTACAAAGAAGTACCACTTCCCACCGGTCAAAAGGGAC
The DNA here is from genome assembly GCF_964341445.2 of Mesoplodon mirus. NCBI lineage: Eukaryota > Metazoa > Chordata > Mammalia > Artiodactyla > Ziphiidae > Mesoplodon > Mesoplodon mirus. Next base: position 313,389 of record NW_028295632.1, read on the forward strand.
ATCCACAAAATGGGTAAAAACCAGAAAGGCAAGACAGGCCCTGGAGAACAGGGAGCCTTGTTATGCTGTTGGGCGGGATGTAAATTGCCAACTGCCTCTCTGGAGGAGTGCATTGTGTTCCCTGAAACAAGTAAACAACAGAGCTACAGAGCCAAGGGCACTTCCAGTGTAGGGAATATACCATGGGAAAACTGAAAATCAAAAAGACAGAGCCACCCTCAAATTTAGGGCTGCACTGCTTACAAGAACCTCAACTTGGGTACAGCTTAAATATCCCAGGAAATATAAAAATGGTTCAAAAAATTTTGGTACTTACGTACGTTGGAATATCCCTCAGCCACGAAATCAATGTCATAAGACCAGCAGCAGCAAAATGAGTGGATTCAGGTACGATGATTCTAAGTGAAATAAGTCACACAGAAAAAGAAGCTTATCATAAGATATCACTTATGAAGATCCTGTAAACATGGCTACACATGAACTGAGTTAGGAAAGAGAACAGAGTCTCACATTTAGAAAACAATCGTATGCCTGCTTAAGGGGGAAGGAGAGGTGGGGTGATGCATAAAACCAGAGTTTGATATAAGCACAGGTACATTTCCAAAAACCAACTATGGAATAAACAAGACCTACCTATAACTTCCTCAGTGACAGGGATTCAAAACCCCATATTTCCCACAGAAGAATATATCTGACTAGTAAGAAACTAAATACCTTTGTATTGATATGTCTCCATAAGGGAATCAAGTGTGTCTAGACTGGCATAAACATGGCAGCGAGAATCAGCTCAAACACACTATAAAAAGGAATTTCAAAAACAAAACATAAAAACAGGGAAATTCTTTACAATTCCTTCAGGGTCTCTGATGAAACGTGGAATGACCCTGTCTACAATGACAGCTGGAAGTGGCATAAGGCTGGACACTTGGGACTGAGAGGATTGGTGAGATTGAGTGAGCAATTGCAGACCCTTTAAAGCAATAATGCATGGCACCCTTTCCATGGGTCCCAACTCTCCAGGTTGAAGGGAATATTACTACAGCTATAACATGTACGGGAAACCTAGAGAATGGACACACTGTGAATACGAAAGGTCTCTAAAACTCAACGAACAGTCCCTCTCCTGGTGATCCGGTTTGACTTTCCAACTGATTTACTATCAATCTCCCAACTTGGAGAGACAGCCCCTTTAACCTCCTGGTTCTCACAGGTTGCCAATTTGGCAGAGGATGAAAGGGAAGAGGGAGAACCAATGAGAGAGTAGCTGTTAGGCATTTGGACGGGCACATGTCACTCTTATTTCCTGGTTAGAAGAAGAATTAACCAAAGATGCAGCCACCCACCGGGAACCAGTATAGATCCTGAACCAAAATTTTGGACATGCGTTCAGCTCACAAAAAACGAGTTGAAAAATGGAGCTCAAGGACACAGCAATTCACAAACCGGGAGAGTAAAAATGGACAACTATCATCCAAAAATCTGTTGAGGGAAGGCAAGGAGGCGGACAGGACTGTGAGGCAGAATAGCAGGAATCAGATTTCAAGAGGTACGTTGGAATCACCTGTAAAGCACAGGAAGAGGGGCACAAGTTCGACAATGATGCACTTGGCCAAAAAGGGTGTATTCATTTTCTCCTGAATATATGCAGGAGAAAATGCATACGCCCTTTTTGGCCAAACAAGCACACGGGCAATGCAAATCTTCACTACAAAGTAGTATCACTTCCCACCGGTCAAAAAGGACATCCACAAAATGTGTAAAAACCAGAATGGCAAGACAAGCCCTGGAGAACTGGGAGCCTTGTTATGCTGATGGGCGGGATGTAAATTGCCAACTGCCTCTCTGGAGGAGTGCATTGTGTTCCCTGAAACAAGTAAACAACAGAGCTACAGAGCCAAGGGCACTTCCAGGCTAGGGAATATACCTTGGGAAATTGAAAATCAATATGACAGTGCGACCCCAAAATTTAGGGCTGCACTGCTTACAAGAACCTCAACTTGGGTACACCTTATATATCCCAGGAAAGATAAAAATGGTTCAAAATATTGTGGTACTTACGTACGATGAAATATCCCTCAGCCATGAAATCAGTGTTATAAGACCAGTAGCAGCAAAATGAGTGGATTCAGGTACGATGATTCTAAGTGAAATACGGCACAGAGAAAACGAAATGTACAGGAAATGTAAAGAATTTCCCTCTTTTTATGTTTTCTTTTTGAAATTCCTTTTTTAATGGGTTTGAGCTGATTCTCGCTGCCATGTTTATGCCATTCTAGAAACACTTGATTCCCTTACGGAGACATATCAATATATAGGTTTTAAGATTCTTACTAGTTCGATATATTCCTCTGCGGGAAATATGTGGTTTTGAGTCCCTTTCACTGAGGAAGGTGTAGATCTTGTGTATTCCATAGTTGGTTTTTGGAACGGTGCCTGTGCTTATAACAAACTCTGGTTTTATGCATCACCCCACATCTCCTTCCCCCTTAATCTGGCATAAGAGTGTTTTCTAAATGTGAAACTCTCTTCTCTTTCCTAACTCAGTTCATGTGTAGACATGTTTACAGGACAACACAGGCTATGGAAAACAGGGAGAGTTGTTATGATGATGGTCGGGATGTAAGTTACCAACTGCCTCTCTGGAGGAGTGCATTGTGTTCCCTAAAAAAATAAACAAGAGAGCTACAGAGAGAACGGCACTTCTAGGCTAGGGAATATACCTTGGGAAAATTGAAAATCAATAAGCCAGAGCCACCCCAAAATTTAGGTTTGCACTGCTTAAAAGAACCTCAACTTGGGTACACCTTAAATATCCCAGGAAAGACAAAAAGGGTTCAAGAAATTGTGGAACTTATGTACGATGGAATATCCCTCAGCCATGAAATCAATGTCATAAGGCAAGTAGCAGCCATATGAGTGGATTCAGGTACGATGATTCTAAGTGAAATAAGTCACACAGAAAAAGAAACTTATCATAAGATATCACTTATGAAGATCCTTAAACATGGCTACACATGAACTGAGTTAGGAAAGAGAACAGAGTCTCACATTAAGAAAACACTCTAATGCCTACTTAAGGGGGAAGGAGAGGTGGGGTGATGCATAAAACCAGAGTTTGATATAAGCACAGGTACCGTTCCAAAAACCAATGATGGAATAGAAAAGGCCTACATCTTCCTCAGTGAAACGGACCCAAAACCCCATACTTCCTGCAGAGGAATATATCTGACTAGTAAGAATATTAAAATCTATGTATTGATATGTCCCAATAAGGGAAACAAGTGTGTCTAGACTGGCATAAACATAGCAGTGAGAATCAGCTCAAACCCACTATAAAATTGAATTTCAAAAACAAAACAAAAATACAGGGAAATTCATTACAATTCCTTCAGGGTCTCGGATGAATCCTGGAATGACCCTATCTACAACGACAGCTGGATGTGGCAGAAGGCTGGACAGTTGGGACTGAGAAGATTGGTGAGATTGGGTGAGCAAATGCAGACCCTTTAAAGCAATAATGCGTGGCACCCATTCCATGGGTCCCAACTTTCCAGGTTGAAGGGAGTATTACTACAGCTATAACATGTACGGGAAACGTAGAAAATGGACACACTGTGAATACGAAAGGTTTATATAACTCAATTAATAGTCCCTCTCCTGATGCTCTGGTTTGATTTTCCAACTGCTTTACTATCAATCTCCCAACTTGGAGAGACAGCCCCTTTAACCTCCTGCTTCACACAGGTTGGCAATTTGGCAGAGGATGAAAGGGAAGAGGAAGAACCAATGAGAGAGTAGCTGTTAGGCATTTGGAGAGGTACATGTCACTCTAATTTCCCGAGAGGAAGAAGTATTAACCAAAGTCTCAGCCACCCGCCGTGAACTGGTATAGGTCCTGAACCAAAATTTTGGACTTGCGGTCAGCTCCCAAATGACGAGTTGAAAAATGGAGCTCAGCGGCACCGCAATTCTCAAACTGGCAGAGGAGTAAAGGACCACTATCGTGCAAAAATCTGTTGAGTGAAGGCACCGAGGCAGACTTGAAAGCGAGGCAGAATAGCTGGAAACAGATTTCAAGAGGTAGGTAAGAAGTGCCTTTAAAGCAAAGGAAGAGGGGCACAACTTCGACAATGATACACTTGGCCAAAAAGGGCGTATGAGTTTTCTCCTGAATATACACAGGTTAAAACACATACGCCCTTTTTGGCCAAGCAAGCAAGCGGGCAATGCAAATCTGCATTCCAAAGAAGTATCACGTCCCACCGGTCCAAAGGGGCATCCGCAAAATGTGTAAAAACCAGAAAGGCAAGACAGGCCCTGGAGAACAGGGAGCCTTGTTACGGTGATTGGCGGGATTAAGTTGCCAACTGCCTCTCTGGAGGAGTGCATTGTGTTCCGTAAAACAAATAAACAAGAGAGCTACAGAGCCAAGGGCACGTCCAGTCTAGGAAATATACCTTGGGAAAACAGGAAATCAATAAGACAGAGCCGCCCCAAAATTTAGGGTTGCACTTCTTTCAAGAACCTCAACTTGGGTACACTTTAAATATCCCAGGAAAGACAAAAATGGTTCAAGAAATTGTGGTACTTATGTACAAGGAATATCCCTCAGCCATGTAATCAATGTCATAAGGCCAGTAGCAGCAAAATGAGTGGATTCAGGTATGATGATTCTAAGTGAAATAAGTCACACAGAAAAAGAATATTACCATAATATATCACTTATGAAGATCCTGTACACATGGCTACACATGAACTGTGTTAGGAAAGAGAAGAGAGACTCACATTTAGAAAAAATTCTTATGCCTGCTTAAGGGGGATTGAGAGGTGGGGTGATGCATAAGACCAGAGTTTGAATTAGTACAGGTACCTTTCCAAAAACCTAATACGGAATAGACAAGACCTACACCTTCCTCAGGGAAAGGGACTCAACAACCCATATTCCCCGCAGAGGAATATATCTTACTAATAAGAATCTTAAAACCTATGTATTTATATATCCCTGTAAGGGAATCAAGTATGTCTAGACTGGCATAAACATGTCAGTGAGAATCAGCTCAAACCCACTATAAAAAGGAATTTCAAAATCAAACAAAAAAACAGGGAAATTCTTTTCAATTCCTTCAGGGTCTCTGATGAAACCTGGTATGACTCTATCTACAATGACAGCAGGATGTGGCAAATGGCTGGACACTTGGGACAGAGAGGATTGGTGAGATTGGGTGAGCAAAAGCAGAACCTTTAAAGCAATAATGTGTGGCACACATTTCATGGGTCCCAACTCTCCAGGTTGAAGGGAATATTACTACAGCTATAACATGTACGGGAAACATAGAGAATGGACCCACTGTGAACACGAAATGTTTCTAAAACTCAACTAATTGTCCCTCTCCTGGTGCTCCGGTTTCACTTTCCAACGGCTTTACTATCAATCTCCCAACTTGGAGACACAGCCCCTTTAACCTCCTGGTTTGCACAGGTTGCCAATTTGGCAGAGGATGAAAGGGAAGAGGAAGAACCAATGAGAGAGTAGCTGTTAGGCATTTGGATAGGCACATGTCACTCTAATTGCCCGGCAGGAAGAAGAATTAACCAAAGTCTCAGCCACCCGCCGGAAACCAGTATAGGTCCTGAACCAAAATTTTCGACTTGCGGTCAGCTCACAAAAAACGAGTTGAAAAATGCAGCTAGGGTCACAGCAATTCACAAACTGGCATAGTAATAAATGACAACTATCGTCCAAAAATGTGTTGAGGGAAGGCAACGAGGCGGACTTGAAAGCGAGGCAGAATAGCAGGAAACAGATTTCAAGAGGTACATTGGAATCGCTTTTAAACTCAGGAAGAGGGGCACAACTTCGACAATGTTGCACATGGCCAAAAAGGGTGTATGCGTTTTCTCCAGAATATATTCAGTTCAAAACGCATATGCCCTTTTTGGCCAAGCAAGCAAGCAGGAAAGGCAAATCTGCACTACCAAGAAGCATCACTTCCCACCAGTCAAAAGGGACATCTTAAAAATGTGAAAAAAACAGAAAGGCAAGACAGGCCCTTGATTACAGGGTGCTTTGTTATGCTGATGGGCGGGATGTAAATTGCCAACTGCCTCTCTGGAGAAATGAATTGTGTTCACTAAAACAAGTAAACAACAGAGCTACAGAGCCAAGGGCACTCCCAGTCTGGGGAATATTCCTTGGGAAAATTGAAAATCAATAAGACACAGCCACCCCATAATGTAGGGCTGCACTGCGTACAAGAACCTCAAGTTGGGTCCACCTTAAATATCCCAGAAAAGACAAAAATGGTTCAAGAAATTGTGGTACTTATGTACGATGGAATATCCCTCAGCCATGAAATCAATGTCATAAGGCCAGTAGCAACAAAATGAATGGATACAGGTACGATGATTCTAAGTGAAATAAGTCACACAGAAAAAGAAACATATCATAAGATATCACGTACGAAGGTCCTATAAAAATGGCTACACATGAACTGAGTTAGGAAAGAGAACATAGTCTCACATTTATAAAACACACTTTTGCCGGCTTAAGAGGGAAGGTGAGGTGGAGTGATGCATAAAACAAGAGTTTGATATTCGTACAGGTAACGTTCCAAAAACCAAATACAGAATAGACAAGACCTACAACTTCCTCAGTGAAAGGGACTCAACAAACCGTATTCCCCGCAGACGAGTATATCTGACTTGTAAGAATCTTAAAACCTATGTATTGATATGTCTCCATAAGGGAATCAAGTGTGTCTAGACTGGCATAAACATGGCAGGGATAATCACCTCAAACAAACTATAAAAATGAATTCCCAAAAAAAAAACCAGGGAAATTAGTTACAACTCCTTCAGGGTCTCTGATGAAACCTGGAATGACCCTATCTACAATGACAGCTGGACGTGTCATAAGGCTGGACACTTGGGACTGAAGGGATTGTTGAGATTGAGTGAACAAATGCAGACCCTTTAAAGCAATAATGCGTGACACCCATTCCATGGGTCCCAACTCTCCAGGTTGAAGGGAATATTACTACAGATATAACATGTACAGTAAACCTAGAGTATGGACACATTTTGTATACGAAAGGTTTCTAAATCTCTACTAATATTCCCTCTCCTGGTGCTCTGGTTTGACTTTCCAACCAATTTACTATCAATCTCCCAACATGTATAGACAGCCCCTTTAACCTCCTGGTTCACACAGGTTGCCAATTTGGCAGAGGTTGAAAGGGAAAAGGGAGAACCAATGAGAGAGTAGCTATTAGGCACTTGGAAGGGCACATTTCACTCTAATTTCCTAGCAGGAAGAAGAATTAACCAAAGTCTTAGCCACCCAACCGGAACCAGTATAGGTCATGAACCAAAATATTGGACTTGCGTTCAGCTCACAAAAAAAGAGTTGAAATATGGAGCTCAAGGGCACAGCAACTCACAAACTGGCAGAGTAATAAAGGACAACTATCGTTCAGAAATCTGTTGAGGGAAGGCAACGAGGCGGCCATGAAAGTGAGGCAGAATAGCAGGAAACAGAGTTCAAAGGTACGTTGGAATCACATTTAAAGCACAGGAAGTGGGGCACAACTTCGACAATGATGCACTTGGCCAAAAAGAGCGTATGTGTTTTCTCCTGAATATATTCAGGAGAAAACACATACGCTCTTTTTGGCCAAGCAAGCAAGCGGGCAATGCAAATCTGCACTACAAAGAAGTATCACTTCCCACCAGTCAAAAGGGACATCCACAAAATGGGTAAAAACCAGAAAAGCAAGACAGGCCCTGGAGAACAGGGAGCCTTGTTATGCTGATGGGCAGGATGTAAATTGCCAACTGCCTCTCTGGAGGAGTGAATTATTTTCCCTAAAACAAGTGAACAAAAGAGCTACAGACCCCAGGGCACTTCCAGTCTAGGGAATAAACCTTGGGGAAACTGAAAATCAATAAGAGAAAGCAACCCCAAAATTTAGCGCTGCACTGCTTACAAGAACCTCAACTTGCGTACACCTTAAATATCACAGGAAAGATAAAAATGGTTCAAAAAATTGTGGTTATTACGTCCCATGGAATATCCCTCTGCCATGAAATCAATGTCATAAGGCCAGTAGCAGAAAAATGAGTGAATTCAGGTACGATGTTTCTAAGTGAAATAAGTCACAGAGATAAGGAAACTTATCATAAGATATCTGTTATGAAGGTCCTGTAAACATGGCTACACATGAAATGAGTTAGGAAAGAGAAGAGAGTCTCACATTTAGAAAACACTCTTATGCCTGCTTAAGGGGGAAGGAGAGGTGGTGTGATGCATAAAACCAGAGTTTGATATCAGTACAGCTAACGTTCCAAAAACCAAATATGGAATAGACAAGACCTACACCTTCCTCAGTGAAAGGGACTCAACACTCCATTTTCCCCGCAGAGGAATATATCTTACTGGTAAGAATCTTAAACCTATGTCCTAATATGTCTCCATAAGGGAATGAAGTGTGTCTAGAGTGGCATAAACATGGCAGTGAGAATCAGCTCAAACTCACTACTAAAAGGAATTTCAAAAACAAAACAAAAAAAACAGGGAAATTCTTCACAATTCCTTTAGGGGCTCTGATGAAACCTGGAATGACCCTATCTACAATGACAGCTGGATGTGACATAAGGCTGGACACTTGGGAATGAGAGGATTCGTGAGATTGTGTGAGCAAATGCAGACCGTTTATAGCAATAATTCGTGGCACCCATTCCATGGGTCCCAACTCTCCAGGTTGAAGGGAATATTACTACAGCTATAACATGTAAGGGAAACCCAGAGAATGGACACATTGTGAATATGAATGGTTTCTAAAACTCAACTAATAGTCCCTCTCCTGGTACTCCAGTTTGACTTCCCAACTGCTTTACTATCAATCTGCCAAATTGGAGAGACAGCCCCTTTAACCTACTGGTTCGCACAGGTTGGGAATTTGGCAGAAGATGAAAGGGAAAAGGGGGAACCAATGAAAGAGTAGCTGTTAGGCATTTGGATGGGCACATGTCACTCTAATTTCCCAGCAGGAAGAAGAATTAACCAAAGTCTCAGCCACACTCCTGGAACCAGTATAGGTCCTCAACCAAAATTTTGGACTTGCGGTCAGCTCACAATAAATGAGTTGAAAAATGGATCTCAGTGGCACAGCAATTCACAAACTGGCAGAGTAATAAAGTACAACTATCGTCATAAAATCTGTTGACGGAAGGCAAAGAGGCGGACTTGAAAATGAGGCGGAATAGCAGGAAAGAGATTTTAAGAAGTACATTGGAATCCACTTTAAAGCACAGGAAGAGGGGCACAACTTCGAAAACGATGCACTTGGCCAAAAAGTGCGTATGAGTTTTCCCCTGAATATATTCAGGAGAAATCACATACGCCCTTTTTGGCCAAGCAAGCAAGCGGGCAATGCAAATCTGCACTACAAAAAAGTATCACGTCCCACCAGTCAAAAGGGACATCCACAAAATGGGTAAAATTCAGAAAGGCAAGACAGGCCCTGGAGAACAGGGAGCCTTGTTATGGTGATGGGCGGTGTGTAAATTGCAAACTGCCTCTCTGGAGGAGTGCACTGTGTTCCCTAAAACAAGTAAACAACAGAGCTACAGAGCCAAGGGCATTTCCAGTCTAGGGAATATACCTTGGGAAAACTGAAAATCAATAAGACAGACCCACCCTAAAATTTAGCACTGCACAGCTTACAAGAACCTCAACTTGGGTACACCTTAAGTATCCCAGGAAAGATAAAAATGGTTCAAAAAATTGTTATACTTACGTACGATGCAATATCCCTCAGCCACGAAATCAATATCATAAGACCAGTAGCAGCAGAATGAGTGGATTCATGTACGATGATTCTAAGTGAAATAAGTCACACAGAAAAAGAAACATCATAAGATATCACTTATGAAAATCCTGTAAACATGGCTACACATGAACTGAGTTAGGAAAGAGAACAGAGTCTCACATTTAGAAAACACTCTTATGCCTGCTTAAGGGGGAAGGAGAGGTGGGGTGATGCATAAAACCAGAGTTTGATATAAGCACAGGTACCGTTCAAAAAACGAACTATGGAATAGACAGGACCTACACCTTCCTCAGTGAAAGGGAGTCAAAACCCCTTGTTTCCCACAGAGGAATATATCTGACTAGTAAGACTCTTAAAACCTATGTATTGATATGTCTTCGTAAGGGAATCAGGTGTGTCTAGACTGGCATAAACATGACAGCGAACATCAGCTCAAACTCACTATAAAAAGGATATTGAAAAACAAAAAAAAGGGAAATTCTTTACAATTCCTTCAGGGTCTCTGATGAAACCTGGAATAACACTATCTACAATAACAGCTGGATGTGGAATAAGGCTAGACACATGGGACTGAGAGGATTGGTGAGATTGGGTGAGCAAATGCAGACCCTTTAAAGCAATAATGCATGGCACCCTTTCCATGGGTCCCATGTCTCCACGTTGAAGGGAATATTACTACAGCTATAACATGTACGGGAAACCTAGAGAATGGACACACTGTGAATATCAAAGGTTTATAAAACTCAACGAATAGTCCCTGTCCTGGTGCTCCGGTTTGACTTTCCAACTGCTTTACTATCAATCTCCCAACTTGGAGAGACAGCACCTTTAACCTCCTGGTTTGCACAGGTTGCCAATTTGGCAGAGGATGAAAGGGAAGAGGGAGAACCAATAAGAGAATAGCTTTTAGGCATCTGGACGGGCACATGTCACTCTTATTTCCCGGGAGGAAAAAGAATTAACCAAAGTCTCAGACACCCATCAGGAACCAGTACAGGTACTGAACCAAAATTTTGGACTTGCGTTCAGCTCACAAAAAACGAGTTAAAAATGGAGCTCAGGATCACAGCAATTCACAAACTGGCAGAGTAATAAAGGAGAACTATCGTCCAAAAATCTGTTGAGGGAATGCAACGAGGTGGACTTGAAAGCGAGGCAGAATAGCAGGAAACAGATTTCAAGATGTACCTTGGAATCACCTTTAAAGCACAGAAAGAGGGGCACAACTTCGACAATGATGCACTTGGCCTAAAAGGGCTTATGCGTTTTCTCCTGAATATATTCAGCAGAAAACGCATACGCCCTTTTTGGCCAAAAAAGCAAGTGGGCAATGCAAATCTGCACTACAAAGATGTATCACTTCACACCGGTCAAAAGGGACATCCACAAAATGGGTAAAAACAAGAAAGGCAAGACAGGCCCTGGAGAACAGGGAGCCTTGTTATGCTGATGGGCGGGATGTAAATGGCAAACTGCCTCTCCGGAGGAGTGCATTGTGTTCCCTAAAAAAGTAAACAACAATTCTACAGAGCCAAGGGCACTTCCAGTCTAGGGAATATACCTTTGGAAAACTGAAAATCAAGTAAAGAGAGCCACCCCAAAAATTAGGGCTGCACTGCTTACAAGAACCTCAACTTGGGTACACCTTAAATATCCCAGGAAATATAAAAATGGTTCAAAAAATTGTGGTTCTTATGTATGATAGAATATCCCTCAGCCATGAACTCCATGTCATAAGACCAATAGCAGCAAAATGAGTGGATTCAGGTACGATGATTCTAAGTGAAATTAGTCACACAGAAAAAGAAGCTTATCATAAGATATCACTTATCAAGATCCTGTAAACATGGCTACACATGAACTGAGTTAGTAAAGAGAACAGAGTCTCACATTTAGCAAACAATCTCATGCCTCCTTAAGGGGGAAGGAGAGGTGGGGAGAAGCATAAAACCAAAGTTTGATATAAGCAAAGGTACCCTTCCCAAAACCAACTATGGAATAGACAAGACCTACCTATACCTTCCTCAGTGAAAGGGATTCAAAACCCCATATTTCCCGCAGAGGAATATATCTGACTATTAAGAATCTAAAAACCTATGTATTGATATGTCTCCATAAGGGAATCAAGTGTGTCTAGACTGGCATAAATATGGCAGCGAGAATCAGCTCAAACCCACTATAAAAAGGAATTTCAAAAACAAAACAAAAAAACAGGGAAATTCTTTAGAATTCCTTCAGAGTCTCTGATGAAACGTGGAATGACCCTGTCTAAAATGACAGCTGGATGTGGCATAAGGCTGGACACTTGGGACTGAGAGGATTGGTGAGATTGGGTGAGAAAATGTAGACACTTTAAAGCAATAATGCATGGCACCCATTCCATGGGTCCCAAATCTCCAGGTTGACGGGAATTTTACGACAGCTATAACATGTATGGGAAACCTAGAGAATGGACACACTGTGAATACGAAAGGTTTCTAAAACTCAACGAATAGTCCCTCTCCTGGTGCTCCGATTTGCCTTTCCAACTGCTTTACTATCAATCTCCCAACTTGGAGAGACAGCCCCTTTAACCTCCTGGTTCGCACAGGTTGCCAATTTGACAGAGGAGGGAAGGGAAGAGGGAGAAACAATGAGAGAGTAGCTGTTAGGCATTTGGACGTGCATAAGTCAGTCTTATATCCCGGGAGGAAGAAGAATTAACCAAAGTCTCAGCCACTCACCGGGAAACAGTATAGGTCCTGAACCAAAATTTAGGACTTGCATTCAGCTCACAAAAAATGAGTTGAAAAATGTAGCTCAGGGGCAGAGCAATTGACAAACTGGCAGAGTAATAAAGGCGCACTATCGTCCAGAAATCTGTTGAGGGAAGGCAATGAAGCGGACTTGAAAGTCAGGCCGAATAGCAGGAAACAGATTTCAAGAGGTACGTTGGAATCGTCTGTAAAGCACAGGAAGAGGGGCACAAGTTCGACAATGATGCACTTGGCCAAAAATGGCGTATGCATTTTCTCCTGAATATATGCAGGAGAAAACGAATACGCCCTTTTTGGCCAAGCAAGCAAGCGGGCAATGCAAATCTGCACTACAAAGAAGCATCACGTCCCACCGTTCAAAAGGGACATCCACAAAATGGGTAAAAACCAGAAAGGCAAGACAGGTCCTGGAGAACAGGGAGCCTTGTTATGCTGATGGGTGTGATGTAAGTTGTCAACTGCCTCTCTGGAGGAGTGCATTGTGTTCCCTAAAACAAGTAAACAACAGAGCTACAGAGCCAAGGGCACTTCCAGTCTAGGGAATATACCTTGGGAAAACTGAAAATTAATAAGACAGAGCCACCCCAAAATTTAGGGCTGCACTGCTTACAAGAACCTCAACTTGTCTACACCTTAAATATCCCTGGAAACATAAAAATGGTTCAAAAAGTTGTGGTACTTACGTACGGTGGAATATCCCTCAGCCATGAAATCAATGTCATAAGACCAGTAGAAGCAAAATGAGTGGATTCAGGTACGATGATTCTAAGTGAAATAAGTCACACAGAAAAAGAAACTTATCATAAGATATCACTTAAGAAGGTCCTGTAAACATGTCTACACATGAACTGAGTTAGGAAAGAGAAGAGTGTTTGACATTAAGAAAACATTCTTTTGCCTGCTTAATCGGGAAGGAGAGGTGGTGTGATGCATTAAACCACATTTTGATATTAGTTCAGGTACTGTTCCAAAAACCAAATACGGAATAGACAAGAACTACACCTTCCTCAGTGAAAGGGACTCAACTCCCCATATTTCATGCAGAGGGATATATCTTACTAGTAAGAATCTTAAAACCTATGTATTGATATGTCCCTGTAATGGAATCAAGTGTGTCTGGACTGGCATAAACATGGCAGTGAGAATCAGCTCAAAACCACTATAAAATGGAATTTCTAAAACAAAACAAAAAAACAGGGAAATTCTTTTCAATTCCTTCAGGGTCTCTGATGAAACCTGGAATGACCCTATCTACAATGACACCTGGAGGTGGCATAAGTCTGCACACCTGGGACTGAGAGGATTGGTGAGATTGGGTGAGCAAATGCAGACCCTTTAAAGCAGTAATTCATGGTACCCATTTCATGGGTCCCAACTCTCCATGGTGAAGGGAATATACCTACAGCTATAACATGTACGGGAAACTTAGAGAATGGACACACTGTGAATACGAAAAGTCTCTAAAACTCAAGAAATAGTCCCTCTCCTGGTGCTCCGGTTTGACTTTCCAACTGCGTTACTATCAATCTCCCAACTTGGAGAGACAGCCCCTTTAACCTCCTGTTTCACACAGGTTGCCAATTTGGCAGAGGATGAAACGGAAGAGGGAGAACCAATGAGAGAGTAGCTGTTAGGCATTTGGACGCGCACATGTCACTCTTGTTTACCGGGAGGAAGAAGAATTAACCAAAGTCTTAGCCACCCATCGGGTACCAGTATAGGTCCTGAACCAAAATATTGGACTTGCGTTCAGCTCACAAAAAACGAGTTAAATAATGGAGCTCTGGGGCAAAGCAATTCACAAACAGGCAGAGTAATAAAGGACAACTATCGTCCAAAAATCTGTTGAGGGAAGGCACCGAGGCAGACTTGAAAGTGAGGCAGAAGAGCAGGAAACGGATTTCAAGAGGTACGTTGGAATCGCCTTTAAAGCACAGAAAGAGGGGCACAACTTCGACAATGATGCACTTGGCCAAAATGGGTGTATGCTTTTTCTCCTGAATATATTCAGCAGAAAACGCATACGCCCTTTTTGGCCAAACAAGCAAGCGGGCAATGCAAATCTGAACTACAAAGAAGTATCACTTCCCACCGGTCAAAAGGGACATCCACAAAATGGGTAAAAATCAGAAAGGCAAGACAGGCCCTGGAGAACAGGGAGCCTTGTTATGCTGATAGGCTGGATGTAAATTGCCAACTGCATCTCTGGAGGAGTGCATTGTGTTCCCTAAAACAAGTAAACAACAGAGCTACAGAGCCAAGGACAATTCCAGTCTAGGGAATATACCTTGGGAAAACTGAACATCAATAAGACAGAACCACCCCATAATTTATGGCTGCACTTCTTACAAGAACCTCAACTTGGGTACACCTTAAATATCCCAGGAAATATAAAAATGGTTCCAAAAAATGTGGTACTTACGTACGATGGAATATCCCTCAGCTATGAAATCCATGTCGTAAGACAAGTAGCAGCAAAATGAGTGAATTCAGGTACGATGAATTTAAGTGAAATAAGTCACAAAGAAAAAGAAGCTTATCATAAGATATCACTTATGAAGATCCTGTAAACATGGCTACCCATGAACTGAGTTAGGAAAGAGAACAGAATCTCACATTTAGCAAACACTCTCATGCCTGCTTAAGGGGGAAGGAGAGGTGGGGTGATGCATAAAACCAGAGTTTGATATAAGCACAGGTACCGTTCCCAAAACCAACTATGGAATAGACAATACCAACCTATACATTCCTTAGTGAAAGGGACTCAAAATACCATATTTCCCACAGAGGAATATATCTGACTAGTAAGTATCTTAAAACCTATGTATTGATATGTCTCTGTAAGGGAATCAAGTGTGTCTAGACTGGCATAAACATGGCAGCGAGAATCAGCTCAAAGCCACTATAAAAAGGAATTTCAAAAACAAAACTAAAAAACAGGGAAATTCTTTACAATTCCTTCAGTGTCTCTGATGAAACGTGGAATGACCCTGTCTACATTGACAGCTGGATGTTGCATAGGGCTGGACAATTGGGACTGAGAGGCTTGGTGAGATTGTGTGAACAAATGCAGACCCTTTAAAGAAATAATGCATGGCACCCATTCCATGGCTCCCAACTCTCCAGGTTGAAGGGAATATTACTACAGCTATAACATGTACGGGAAACCTAGAGAATGGACACACTGTGAATATGAAAGGTTTCTAAAACTCAATGAATAGTCCGTCTCCTGGTGCTCCAGTGTGACTTTCCAACTGTTTTACTATCAATCTCCCAACTTGGAGAGACAGCCCTTTTAACCTCCTGGTTCTAACAGGTTGCCAATTTGGCAGAGGATGAAAGGGAAGAGGGAGAACCAATGAGAGAGTAGCTGTTAGGCGTTTGGACGGGCATATGTCACTCTAATTTCCCGGCAGGAAGAAGAATTAAGCAAAGTCGCAGCCACCCACCGGGAACCAATATAGGTCCTGAAGCAAAATTTCGGACATGCGTTCAGCTCACAAATAACGAGTTGAAAAATGCAGCTCAAGGGCACAGCAATTCAAAAACTGTCAGAGTAATAAAGCAAAACTATCATTCCAAAATCTGTTGAGGTTAGGCAATGAGGTGGACTTGAATGCGAGGCAGAATTGCAGGAAACAGATTTCAAGAGGTACGTTGGAATCGCCTGTAAAGCACAGGAAGAGGGGCACAACTTCGACAATGATGCACTTGGCCAAAAATGGCGTATGCGTTTTCTCCTGAATATATGCAGGAAAAAATGCATACGCCCTTTTTGGCCAAGCAAGCATGCGGCAATGCAAATCTGCACCACAAAGAAGTATCACTTCCCCCCGGTCAAAAGGGAAATCCACAAATGTGTAAAAACCAGAAAGGAAAGACCGGCCCTGGAGAACAGGGAGCCTTGTTATGCTTATGGGCGGGATGTAAATTGCCAACTGCCTCACTGGAGGAGTGCATTGTGTTCCCTAAAACAAGTAAACAACAAAGCTACAGAACCAAGGGCACTTCCAGTCTAGGGAATATACCTTGGGAAAACTGAAAATCAATAAGACACAGCCACCCCAAAATTTAGGGCTGCACTGCTTACAAGAACCTCAAATTGGGTACACCTTAAATATCCCAGGATATATAAAAATGGTTCAAAAAATTGTGGTACTTACGTACGATGGATTACCCCTCAGCCATGAAATCAATGTCATAAGACCAGTAGCAGCAAAATGAGTGGATTCAGGTACGATGATTCTAAGTGAAATAAGTCACACAGAAAAAGAAGCTTATCATAAGATATCACTTATGAAGATCCTGTAAACATGGCTACACATGAACTGAGTTAGGAAAGAGAACAGAGTCTCACATTTAGAAAACACTCTTATGCCTGCTTAAGGGGGAAGGAGAGGTGGGGTAATGCATAAAACCAGAGATTGATATAAGCACAGGTACCGTTCCAAAAACCAACTGTGCAATAGAAAAGACCTACACATTCCTCAGTGAAAGGGCCTCAAAACCACATATTTCCCACAAAGGAATATATCTGACTAGTAATAATCTTAAAACCTATGTATTGATATGTCTCCGTAAGGGAATCAAGTGTGTCTAGACTGGCATAAACATGGCAGTGAGATTCAGCTCAAACCCACTATAAAAAGGAATTTGAAAAAAAAATAATGTGAAATTCTTTACAATTCCTTCTGGATTTCTGATGAAACCTGGAATGACCCTATCTACAATGACAGCTAGATGTGGCATAAGGCTGGACACTTGGGACTGAGAGGATTGGTGAGATTGGTTGAGCAAATGTAGACCGTTTAAAGCAATAATGCATGGCACCCATTCCATGTGTCCCATGTCTCCATGTTGAAGGGAATATTACTACAGCTGTAACATGTGCGGGAAACCTTGAGAATGGACCCACTGTGAGTAGGAAAGGTCTTTAAAGTCAACGAATTGTCCTTCTCCTGGTGCTCCGGTTTGAATTTCCAACAGCTTTACTATCAATCTCACAACTTGGAGAGACAGCACCTTTAATCTCCTGTTTCGCACAGGTTGCCAATTTGACAGATGAGGAAAGGGAAGAGGGAGAACCAATGAGAGAGTAGCTGTTAGGCATTTGGACGGGCATATGTCAGTCTTATATCACGGGAGGAAGAAGAATTAACCAAAGTCTCAGCCACCCACAGGGAACTAGTATAGGTCCTGAACCAAAATTTTGGTCTTGTGTGCAGCTCACAAAAAACAAGTTAAAAAATGGAGCTCAGGGGCACAGCAATTCACAAACTGGCAGAGTAATAAAGGACAACTATCGTCCAAAAATCTGTTGAGGGAAGGAAACTTGGCGGACATGAAAGCGAGGCAGAATAGCAGGAAAAAGATTTCACGAGGTAAGAAGGAATCACCTTTAAAGCACAGGAAGAGGGACACAAAATGGACAATGATGCACTTGGCCAAAAAGGGCGTATGTGTTTTCTCCTGAATATATTCAGGAGAAAACGCATACGCCCCTGTTGGCCAAGCAAGCAAGCGGGCAATACAAATCTGCACTACAAAGAAGGATCACTTCCGAACCGTCAAAAGGGACATCCACAAAATGGATAAACACCAGAAAGGCAAGACAGGCCCTGGAGAACAGGGAGCCTTGTTATGCTGATGGGCGGGATGTAAATTGCCAACTGCCGCTCTGGAAGAGTGCTTTGTGTTCCCTAAAACAAGTAAACAACAGAGCTACAGAGCCAAGGGCATATCCAGTCTAGGGAATATACCTTGGGAAAACTGAAAATCAATAAGAGAGAGCCACCCCCAAATTTAAGGCTGCACTGCTTACAAGAACCTCAACTTGGGTACACCTTAAGTATCCCAGGAAAGATAAATATGGTTAAAAAATTGTGGTACTTACGTACGATGGAATATCCCTCAGCCATGAAATCAATGTCATAAGACCAGTAGCAGCAAAATGAGTGGATTCAGGTACGATGATTCTAAGTGAAATAAGTCACACAGAAAAAGAAACTTATCATAAGATATGTTATGAAGATCCTGTAAACATGGCTACACATGAACGGAGTTAGGAAAGAGAACAGAGTCTCACATTTAGAAAACACTCTTATGCCTGCTTAAGGGGGAAGGAGAGGTGGGGTGATGCATATAACCAGAGATTGATATAAGCACAGGTACCATTCCAAAAACCAACTATGGAATAGACTAGACCTACACCTTCCTCAGTGAAAGGGACTCAAAACCCCATATTTCTCGCAGAGGAATATATCTGACTAATAAGAATCTTAAAACCTATGTATTGATATGTCTCCGTAAGGGAATCAAGTGTGTCTAGACTGGCAAAAACATGGCAGTGAGAATCAGCTCAAACCCACTATAAAAAGGAATTTGAAAAAAAAAATAATGGGAAAATCTTTACAATTCCTTCTGGATTTCTGATGAAACCTGGAATGACCCAACTAAAATGATAGCTGGATGTGGCATAAGGCCGGACACATGGGACTGAGAGGATTGGTGAGATTGGGTGAGCAAATGCAGACCATTTAAAGCAATAATGCATGGCACCCATTCCATGGGTCCCATGTCTCCAGGTTGAAGGGAACATTACTACAGCTATAACATGTACGGGAAACCTAGAGAATGGACACACTGTGAATAAGAAAGGTCTCTAAAACTCAATGAATAGTCCCCGTCCTGGTGTTCCGATTTGACTTTCCAACTGCTTTACTATCAATCTCCCAACTTGGAGAGACAGCACCTTTAACCGCCTGGTTCTCACAGGTTGCCAATTTGGCAGAGGATGAAAGGGAAGAGGGAGAACCAATGAGAGAGTAGCTGTTCGGCATTTGCACGGGCACATGTCACTCTTATATCCCGGGAGGAAGAAAAATTAACCAAAGTCTCAGCCACCCACCGAAAACCAGTATAGGTCCTGAACCAAAATATTGGACTTGCGTTCATCTCACAAAAAAACGAGTTCAATAATGTAGCTCAGGGGCACAGCAATTCACAAAATGGCAGAGTAATAAAGGGCAACTATCGTCCAACAATCTGTTGAGTGGAGGCAATGAGGCGGACATGAAAGCGGGGCAGAATAGCAAAAAAACAGATTTCAAGAGGTACGTTAGAATCACCTTTAAAGCACAGGAAGAGGGGCACAAATTCGACAATGATGCACTTGGCCAAAAAGGACGTATGCATTTTCTCCTGAATATATTCAGCAGAAAACGCATACGCCCTTTTTGGCCAAGCAAGCAAGTGGGCAATGCAAATCTGTACTACAAAGAAGTATCACTTCCCACCGGTCAAAAGGGACATCCACAAAACCGGTAAAAACCCAAAATTCAAGACAAGCTCTGGAGAACAGGGTGCCTTGTTATGCTGATGGGCGGGATGTAAATTGCCAACTGCCTCTCTGAAGGAGTGCATTGTGTTCCCTAAAACAAGTAAACAACAAGCTACAGAGCCAAGTGCACTTCCAGTCTAGGGAATATACCTTGGGAAAACTGAAAATCAATAAGACACAGCCACCCCAAAATTTAGGGCTGCACTGCTTACAAGAACCTGAACTTGGGTACACCTTAAATATCCCAGGAAATATAAAAATGGTTCAAAAAATTGTGGTACTTAGGTACGATGGAATATCCCTCAGCCATGAAATCAATGTCATAAGACCAGTAGCAGCAAAATGTGTGGATTCAGGTACGATGATTCTAAGTGAAATAAGTCACACAGAAAAGGAAACTTAGCATAAGATATCACTTATGAAGATCCTGTAAACATGGCTACACATAAACTGAGTTAGGAAAGAGAACAGAATCTTACATTTAGAAAACAGTCTTATGCCTGCTTAAGGGGGAAGGAGAGGTGGGGTGATGCATAAAACCAGAGTGTGATATAAGCACAGGTACCGTTCCAAAAACCAACTATGGATTAGACAAGACCTACACCTTCCTCAGTGAAAGGAATTCAAAATCCCATATTTCCCTCAGAGGAATATATCTGACAAGTAAAAATCATAAATCCTATGTACTCATATGTCTATGTAAGGGAATCAAGTGTGTCTACACTGCCATAAACATGGCAGCGAGAATCAGCTCAAACACACTATAAAAAGGAATTTCAGAAACAAAAAAAAAAGGGAAATTCTTTACAATTCCTTCAGGGTCTCTGATGAAACCTGGAATGTACCTATCTACAACGACAGCTGGATGTGGCATAAGGCTGGACACATGGGACTGAGAGGATTGGTGAGACTGGGTGAGCAAATGCAGACAGTTTAAAGCAATAATGCATGGCGCCCATTCCATGGGTACCAACTCTCCAGGTTGAAGGGAATATTACTACAGCTATAACATATACGGGAAACCTAGACAATGGACACCCTGTGAATACGAAAGGTCTCTAAATCTCAAAGAATAATCCCCCTCCTGGTGCTCCGGTTTGACTTACAACTGCTTTACTATCAATCTCCCAACCTAGAGAGACCGCACCCTTAACCTCCTGTTTCGCACAGGTTGCCAATTTGGCAGAGGATGAATGGCAAGAGGGAGAACCAATGAGAGAGTAGTGGTTAGGCATTTGGACGGGCATATGTCACTCTTATTTCCCGGGAGGAAGAAGAATTAACCAAAGTCTCAGCCAACCACCGAAAACCAGTATAGTTCCTGAACCAAAATATTGGACTTGTGTTCAGCTTACAAAAAAACGAGTTAAATAATGTAGCTCAGGGGCACAGCAATTCACAAAATGGCAGAGTAATAAAGGGCAACTATCGTCCAACAATCTGTTGAGGGGAGGCAACGAGGCGGACTTGAAAGCGAGGCAGAATAGCAGGAAACAGATTTCAAGAGGTACGTTGGAATCGCCTTTAAAGCACAGGAAGAGGGGCACAATTTCGACAATGATGCACCTGGCCAAATAGGGTGTATGAGTTTTCTCTTGAATATATTCAGGAGAAAATGCATACGCCCTTTTTGACCTAGCAAGCAAGTGGGAAATGCAAGTCTGCACTACAAAAAGTATCACTTCCCACCGGTCAAAAGGGACATCCACAAAATTGGTAAAACCAGAAAGGCAAACAGGCCCTGGAGACAGGGAGCCTTGTTATGCTGATGGGCGGGATGTAAACTGCCAACTGCCTCTATGGAGGAGTGCATTGTGTTCCCTAAAACAAGTAAACAACAGAGCTACTGAGCCAAGGGCACTTCCAATCTAGGGAATATACCTTGGGAAAACTGAAAATCAATAAGACAGAGCCACCCTCAAATTTAGGCCTGCACTGCTTACAAGAACCTCAACTTGGGTACAACTGAAATATCCCAGGAAATATAAAAATGGTTCAAAAACTTGTGGTACTTACGTACGATGGAATATCCGTCAGCCACGAAATCAATGTCATAAGACCAGTAGCAGCAAAATGAGTGGATTCAGGTACGATGATTCTAAGGGAAATAAGTCACACTGAAAATGAAGCTTATCATAAGATATCACTTATGAAGATCCTGTAAACATGGCTACACATGAACTGAGTTAGGAAAGAGAACAGAGTCTCACATTTAGAAAACACTCTTATGCCTGCTTAAGGGGGAAGGAGAGGTGGGGTGATGCATAAAACCAGATTTTGATATAAGCACAGGTACTTTTCCAAAAACCAACTATGGAATAGACAAGATCTACACCTTCCTCAGTGAAAGGGACTCAAAACCCCATATTTCCCACAGAGGAATATATCTGACTAGTAAGAATCTTAAAACCTATGTATTGATATGTCTCTGTAAGGGAATCAAGTGTGTCTAGACTGGCAAAAACATGGCAGTGAGAATCAGCTCAAACCCACTATAAAAAGGAATTTGAAAAACAAAAAATAATGGGAAAATCTTTACAATTCCTTCTGGATTTCTGATGAAACATGGAATGACCCTATCTACAATGATAGCTGGATGTGGCATAAGGCTGGACACATGGGACTGAGAGGATTGGTGAGATTGGGTGAGCAAATGCAGACCCTTTAAAGCAATAATGCATGGCACCCATTCCATGGGTCCCATGTCTCCAGGTTGAAGGGAATATTACTACAGTTATAACATGTACGGGAAACCTAGAGAATAAACACACTGTGAATAAGAAATTTCTCTAGGGCCTCACTGGTGGCGAAGTGGTTGAGAGTCCGCCTGCCAATGCAGGGGATACGGGTTCGTGCCCCGGTCTGGGAGGATCCCATATGCCGCGGAGCGGCTGGGCCCGTGAGCCATGGCTGCTGGAACTGCGCGTCCGGAGCCTGTGCTCCACAACGGGAGAGGCAACAACAGTGAGAGGCCCTCATACCGTGAAAAAAAAAAAAAGTCTCTAAAACTCAATGAATAGTCCCAGTCCTGGTGCTCCGATTTGACTTTCCAACTGCTTTACTATCAATCTCCCATCTTGGAGAGACAGCACCTTTAACCGCCTGGTTTGCACAGGTTGCCAGTTTGGCAGAGGATGAAAGGGAAGAGGGATAACCAATGAGAGAGTAGCTGTTAGGCATTTAGACGGGCACATGTCACTCTTTTTTTTTTTTTTTTTTTTTTTTTTTGCTGTACGCGGGCCTCTCACTGCCGTGGCCTCCCCCGTTGCGGAGCACAGGCTCCGGACACACAGGACCCGCGGCCACGGCTCGCGGGCCCAGTCGCTCCGCGGCATGTGGGATCTTCCGGGATCGGGGCACGAACCCGTGTCCCCCACATCGGCAGGCGGACTCTCAACCACTGCGCCACCAGGGAAGCCCACATGTCACTCTTATATCCCGGGAGGAAGAAGAATTAAGCAAAGTCTCAGCCACCCACCGCAAACCAGTATAGGTCTTGAACCAAAATTTTGGACTTGCGTTCAGCTCACAAAAAAATGAGTTAAATAATGTAGCTCAGGGGCACAGCAATTCACAAAATGGCAGAGTAATAAAGGGCAACTATCGTCCTAAAATCTGTTGAGGGAAGGCAACGAGGTGGACTTATAAGCGAGGCAGATTAGCAGGAAACAGATTTCAAGAGGTACGTTACAATCGCCTTTAAAGCACAGGAAGAGGGGCACAACTTCGACAATGATGCACTTGGCCAAAAATGGCATATGCGTTTTCTCCTGAATATATTCAGCAGAAAACGAATACGCCATTTTTGGCCAAGCAAGCAAGTGGGCAATGCAAGTCTGCACTACAAAGAAGTATCACTTCCCACTGGTCAAAAGGGACATCCACAAATTTGGTAAAATCCAGAAAGGGAAACAGGCCCTGGAGAACAGGGAGCCTTGTTATGCTGATGGGTGGGATGTAAACTGCCAAATGCCTCTCTGGAGGAGTGCATTGTGTTCCCTAAAACAAGTAAACAACAGAGCTACAGAGCCAAGGGCACTTCCAGTCTAGGGAATATACCTTGGGAAAACTGAAAATCAATAAGACACAGCCACCCCAATATTTAGGACTACACTGCTTACAAGAACGTGAACTTGGGTACACCTTAAATACCCCAGGAAATATAAAAATGGTTCAAAAAATTGTGGTACTTACGTACGATAGAATATCACTCAGCCATGAAATCAATGTCATAAGACCAGTAGCAGCAAAATGAGTGGATTCAGGTCCGATGATTCTAAGTGAAATAAGTCACACAGAAAAAGAAACTTATTATAAGATATCACTTATGAAGATCCTGTAAACATGGCTACACATGAACTGAGTTAGGAAAGAGAACCGAGTCTCACATTTAGAAAACACTCTTATGCCTGCTTAAGGGGGAAGGAGAGGTGGGGTGATGCAGAAAACCAGAGATTGATATAAGCACAGGTACCGTTCCAAAAACCAACTATGGAATAGACAAGACCTACACCTTCCTCAGGGAAAGGGATTCAAAATCCCATATTTCCCTCAGAGGAATATATCAGACTAGTAAGAATCTTAAAACCTATGTATTGATATGTCTCCGTCAGGGAATCAAGTGTGTCTAGACTGGCAAAAACATGGCAGTGAAATTCAGCTCAAACCCACTATAAAAAGGAATTTGAAAAACAAAAAATAATGGGAAATTCTTTACAATTCCTTCAGGGTCTCTGATGAAACCTGGAATGACCCTATCTACAATGACAGCTGGATGTGGCATAAGGCTGGACACATGGGACTGAGAGGATTGCTGAGATTGGGTGAGCAAATGCAGACCCTTTAAAACAATAATGCATGGCACCCATTCCATGGGTCCCAATTCTCCAGGTTGAAGGGAATATTACTACAGCTATAACATGTATGGGAAACCTAGAGAATGGACACACTGTGAATATGAAAGGTTTCTAAAACTCAACGAATAGTCCCTCTCCTGGTGCTCCAGTTTGACTTTCCAACTGCTTTACTATAAATCTCCCAAATTGAAGAGAGAGCACCTTTAACCTCCTGGTTCGCACAGGTGGCCAATTTGGCAAAGGATGAAAGGGAAGAGGGAGAACCAATGAGAGAGTAGCTGTTAGGCATTTGGACGGGCACATGTCACTCTTATTTCCGGGGAGGAAGAAGAATTAAACAAAGTCTCAGTCACCCACTGGGAACCAGTATAGGTCCTGAACCAAAATATTGGACTTGCGTTCAGCTCACAAAAAACGAGTTAAAAAATGGAGCTCAGGGGCACAGCAATTCACAAACTGGCAGAGTAATTAAGGACAACTATCATCCAAAATTCTGTTGAGGGAAGGCAACAAGGCTGACTTGAAAGGGAGGCAGAATAGCAGGAAACACATTTCAAGAGGTACGTTGGAATCTCCTTTAAAGCACAGGGAGAGGGGCACAGCTTCGACAATGATGCACTTGGCCAAAAAGGTCGTATGCGTTTTCTCTTGTGTATATTCAGGGGAAAACGCATACGCACATTTGGCCAAGCAAGCAGGCAATGCAAATCTGCACTACAAAGGAGTATCACTTCCCACCGTTCCAAATTGACATCCACAAAAAGGGTAAAAACCAGAAATTCAAGACAGGCCCTGCAGAACAGGGAGCCTTGTTATGCTGATGGGCGGTAGGTAAACTGCCAACTTCCTCTCTGGAGGAGTGCATTGTGTTCCCTAAAACAGGTAAACAACAGAGCTACAGAGCCAAGGACACTTCCAGTCTAGGGAATATACCTTGGGAAAACTGAAAATCAATAAGACAGAGACACCCCCAAATTTAGGGCTGCACTGCTTACAAGAACCTCAACATGGGTACACCTTAAATATCCGAGTAAGGATAAAATTGTTTCAAAAAATTGTGGTACTTACATACGATGGAATATCCCTCAGCCATGAAATCAATGTCATAAGACCAGTAGCAGCAAAATGAGTGGATTCAGGTACGATGATTCTAAGTGAAATAAGTCACACAGAAAAAGAAACGTATCATAAGATATCACTTATGAAGATCCTGTAAACATGGCTACACATGAACGGAGTTAGGAAAGAGAACAGAGGCTCACATTTAGAAAACACTCTTATGCCTGCTTAAGGGGGAAGGAGAGGTGGGGTGATGCATAAAACCAGAGTTTGATATAAGCACATATACCGTTTCAAAAAGAAACTATGGAATAGACACGACCTACACCTTCCTCAGTGAAAGGGACTCAAAATACCATATTTCCCGCAGAGGAATGTATCTGACTAGTAAGAAATTTAAAACCTATGTACAGATATGTCTCCGTAAGGCAATCAAGTGTGTCTAGACTGGCATAAACAAGGCAGTGAGAATCAGCTCAAACCCACTATAAAAAGGAATTTCAAAAACAAACCAAAAAAAATGGGAAATTCTTTACAATTCCTTCAGGGTCTCTGATGAAACCTGGAATGACCCTATCTACAACGACAGCTGGATATGGCATAAGGATGGATACCTGGGACTGAGAGGATTGGTGAGATTGGGTGAGCAAATGCAGACGCTTTAAAGCAATAATGCATGGCACCCATTTCATGGGTCCGATGTCTCCAGGTTGAAGGGACTATTACTACAACTATAACATGTACGGGAAACCTAGAGAATGGACACATTGTGAATACGAAATGTCTCTAACACTCAACAATTAGTCCCTTTCCTTGTGCTCCAGTTTGAGTTTCCAGCTGCTTTACTGTCAATCTCCCAACTTGGAGAGACAGCACCTTTAACCTCCTGGTTCGCACATGTTGCCAATTTGGCAAAGGATGAAAGGGAATAGGGAGAACCAATGAGAGAGTAGCTGTTAGCCATTTGGACAGACACATATCACTCTTATTTCCAGGGAGGAAGAAATATTAACCGAAGTCTCAGCCACCCACCGAAAACCAGTATAGGTCCTGAACCAAAATATTGGACTTGCGTTCAGCTCACAAAAAACGAGTTAAAATATGGAGCTCAGGGGCAAAGCAATTCACAAACTGGCAGAGTAATAAAGGGCAACTATCTTCAAACAATCTGTTGAGGGAAGGCAACTAGGTGCACTTGAAAGCGAGGCAGAATAGCAGGAAACAGATTTCAAGAGATACGTTGGAATCACCTTTAAAGCACAGCAAGAGGAGCACAACGTCGACAATGATGCACATGGGCAAAAAGTCCATATGCGTTTTCCCCTGAATATATTCAGGGGAAAACGCATATGCATTTTTGGCCAAGCAAGCAAGTGGGAAATGCAAGTCTGCGCTACAAAGACGTATCACATCTCACTGGTCAAAAGGGATATCCACAAAATGGGTAAAAACCAGAAAGGCAAGAAAGGACCTGGAGAAAAGGGAGCCTTGTTATGCTGATGGCCAGGATGTAAATTGCCAACTGCCTCTCTGGTGGAGTGCATTGTGTTCCCTAAAACAAGTAAACAACAGAGCTACAGAGCCAAGTACACTCCAAGTCTAGGGAATATACCTTGGGAAAACTGAAAATGAATAAGAGAGAGCCACCCAAAATTCAGGGCTGCACTGGTTACAAGAACCTCAACTTGGGAACACCTTAAGTATCCCAGGAAAGGTAAAAATTGTTCAAAAAATTGTGGTATTTACGTATGATGGAATATCCCTCAGCCATGAAATCAATGTCATAAGACCAGTAGCAGCAAAATGAGTGGATTCAGGGACGATGATTCTAAGTGAATTAACTCACAGAGAAAAAGATACTTATCATAAGATATCACTTATAACGATCCTCTAAATTTGTCTACACATGAACTGAGTTAGGAAAGAGAACAGAGTCTCACTTTTAGAAAACACTCTTCTGCCTGCTTAAGGGGGAAGGAGAGGTGAGGTGATGCATAAAACCATAGTTTGATATAAGCACAGGCACCGTTCCAAAAACCAACTATTGAATAGACAAGACCTACTCCTTCCTCAGTGAAAGGGACTCAAAACACCATATTTCCCGCAGAGTAATATATCTGTCTAGTAATAATCTTAAAATCTATGTATTGATATGTCTCCGTAAGGGAATCAAGTGTGTCTAGACTGGCATAAACATGGCTGCGAGAATCAGCTCAAACCCAGTATAAAAAGGTATTTCAAAAACCAAACAAAAAAACAAGGAAATTCTTTAAAATTCCTTCAGGGTCTCTGATGAAACCTGGAAAGACCCTATCTACAACGACCGCTGGATGTGGCATAAGGTTGGACACATGAGACTGAGAGTATTGGTGAGATTGCGTGAGCAAATAGAGACCTTTTAAAGCAATAATTCATGGCAACGATTCCATGGGTCCCAACTCTGCAGGTTGAAGGGAATATTACTATAGCTATAACAGGTATGGGAAACCTAGAGAATGGACACACTGTGAATACGAAAGGTTTCTAAAACTCAACGAATAGTCCCAATCCTGGTGTTCCAGTTTGACTTTCCAACTGATTTACTATTAATCTACTAACTTGGAGAGACAGCACCTTTAACCTCCTGTTTCTCACACATTGCCAATTTGGCAGAGGATGAAAGGGAAGAGGGAGAACCAATGAGAGAGTAGCTGTTAGGCATTTGGATGGGCTCATGTCACTCTTATTTCCCGTGAGGAAGAAGAATTAAACAAAGTCTCAGCCAACCACCGAAAACCAGTATAGTTTCTGAACCAAAATATTCTACTTGCGTTCAGCTCACAAAACATGAGTTAAAAAATGGAGCCCAGGGGCACAGCAATTCACAAACTGGCAGAGTAATAAAGGGCAACTATCGTCCACAAGTCTATTGAGGGAAGGTAATGAGGCAGACTTGAAAGCAAGGCAAAACAGCAGGAAACAGATTTCAAGAGGTACGTTGGAATCACTTTTAAAGCACAGGAAGAGGGGCACAACTTCGAAAATGATGCACTTGGCCAAAAAGGGCGTATGCGTTTTCACGTGAATATATTCAGGAGAAAACGCATACGCCCATTTTGGCCAAGCAAGCAAGTAGGCAATGCAAATCTGCACTACAATGAAGTATCACTTCCCACCGGACAAAAAGGACATCCACAAAATGGGCAAAAATCAGAAAGGCAAGACAGGCCCTAGAGAACAGGGAGCCTTGTTATGCTGATGGGCGGGATGTAAATTGCCAACTGCCTCTCTGGAGGAGTGCACTGTGTTCCCTAAAACAAGTAAACAACAGAGCTACAGAGCCAAGGGCATTTCCAGTCTAGGGAATATACCTTTGGAAAACTGAAAATCAATAAGAGAGAGCCACCCCCAAATTTAAGGCTGCACTGCTTACAAGAACCTCAACTTGGGTACACCTTAAGTATCCCAGGAAAGATAAATATGGTTCAAAAAATTGTGGTACTTATGTACGATGGAATATCCCTCAGCCATGAAATCAATGTCATAAGACCAGTAGCAGCAAAATGAGTGGATTCAGGTACGATGATTCTAAGTGAAATAAGTCACACAGAAAAAGAAACGTATCATAAGCTATCACTTATGAAGATCCTGTAAACATGGCTACACATGAACTGAGTTAGGAAAGAGAACAGAGTCTCACATTTACAAAACACTCTTATGCCTGATTAAGGGGGATTGAGAGGTGGCGTGATGCATAAAACCTGAGTTTGATATAAGCATAGGTACCGTTCCGAAAACCAACTATGGAATAGAGAAGACCTACACCTTCCTCAGTGAAAGGGTCTCAAAACCCCATATTTCCCGCAGAGGAATATATCTGACTAGTAAGAATCTTAAAACCTATGTATTGATATGTCTCTGTAAGGGAATCAAGTGTGTCTAGACCGGCATAAATATGGCAGCGAGAATCAGCTCAAACCCACTATAAAAAGGAATTTCAAAAATAAAAAAAAAGGGAAATTCTTTACAATTCCTTCAGGGTCTCTGATGAAACCTGGAATGACCCTATCTACAACGACAGCTGGATATGGCTTAAGGCTGTATACCTGGGACTGAGAGGATTGGTGAGATTGGGTGAGCAAATGCAGACCCTTTAAAGCAATAATGCATGGCACCCATTCCATGGGTCCCATGTCTCCAGGTTGAAGGGAATATCACTACAGTTATAACATGTATGGGAAACCTAGAGAATGGACACCCTGTGATGGCGAAAGGTTTCTGAAAGTCTCCCACTTTTTCCTCTCCTTGTGCTACAGTTTGGCATTCCAACATCTTTACTATCAATCTCCCAACTTAGGAGAGTCATCCCCTATAACCTCCTCATTCGCACAGTTTGCTAATTGTGCAGAGGATGAAAGGGAAGAGGGAGAACCAATCAGAGAGTAGATGTAGGCATTTGGACGGGCACATGTCACTCTAAATTCCCGTCAGGAAGAAGAATTAACCAAAGCCTCAGCCACCCACAGGGAACCAGTATAGCCACCCCTGGAACCAGTATAGGTCCTGAAGCAAAATTGTGGATTTGCGGTCAGCTCCCAAAAATGGGATTTGAAAATTGGAGCTCAGGGGCAAAGCAATCAAAAACCTGCAGAGTTAAAAAGGACTACTCTCTTCCAAAAATCTGTTGAGGGAAGGCAACAAAGCGGACTTGAAAATGAGGCAGAATTGCACAAAACATATTTCAAGAGGTAAATTGGAATCACCTTTAAAGCACAGCAAAGGCATCACAATTTCGAGAATGATGCACTTGGCCAAAAACAGCGTATGACTTTTTTCCTGAATATATTCAGGAGAAAAGGCATAGGCCCTTTTTGGCCAATCAAGCAAGCGCACAATGCAAATACACACTACAAAGAATTGTCGCTTCCCACCGGTCAAAAAGGGCTTCCGAAAATCTGTAAAAACCAGAAAGGCAAGATAGAGATGACAAGGGCATAAAGCAATATGATCCCAAGGGTCATGGAGGATTGTGATGACAAGCACATGGAGCATTGTGATGACAAGATTATGTATCATTTTGCTGACAAAGGCATTGTGATGACAAGGTTCATGGAGCACTGTGATGACAAGCGTCATGGAGCATTGTGATTAAAGGGTTCATGGAGCATTGGGATGACAAGGTCATGGAGCATTTTGATGACAAGAGTCCCGGATCATTGTGTTGTCAGGGTTCATGGAGCATTGTCATGACAGTGGTCATGGATCATTGTGATGACAGAGGTCATGGAGCATTGTGATGAGAACGTCATGGAGCATTGGGCTGAAAATGTTCATGGAGTATTGTGATGACAGGTGTCAAGGAGCATTGTGATGACAAGGTACTGGAGCACTGTGATGAGAAGACCATGGAGCCATGTGATGACAAGTCTCATGGAGCATTCTGATGAAAAGGGTCATGAAGAATTGTGATTACAGGGGTCTTGGAGCATTGTGATGACAAGGGCATTGAACATTGGGATGAGAATGTCATGGAGCGTTCTAATGACATGCATCATGGAGCTTTGTGATGACAAGGGCATGGAGCATTGTGATTACAGGGGTCTAGGAGCACTGTGAGGAAAAGGGCATGTAACATTGTGATGAAAAAGGCATGGAGCCTTGTCATGACAGGGTTCAAGGAGCATACTGATGACAAGTGTCAGGGACCATTGTGATGACAAGGGTATTGAGCATTGTGATGACAAATGTCATGGAGCATTGTGATTAGAAGACCATGGATAATTGTGATGACGAGCGTTATGGGGAGCTGTGATAATAAGTGTTATGGAATATTGTGATCACAAGGATTTGGAGCATTGTGATGACAGACGTCATAGAGCATTTTGATTTCATTGTGATGACAATAACATGAAGCATTATGATGATGCACATTGGTGCACTGTGATGACAGCGTTCATGGAGCCTTGAGATGAAAAGGGGCATGGAGCATTATGATTAGAGGAGTCTTGGATCATTGTGATGAAAAGGGCATGGAACATTGGTCTGAGATGTTTCATGGATTATTGTGATGAGAGGGGGCAAGGAGCATTGTGATAACAATGGCACGGAACACTGTGATACATGGTTCATGGAGGATTGTAATGACAAGCGCATGGAGCATTGTGAGAAGAATGGCATCGAGCATTGTGATGAAAAGCATCATGGATCCTGTGATGACAAGGGCTTGGAACGATGTGATGAGAGGTTTTGGGAGCATTGTGATGACAATGGCATGGAGCATTGTGATACCAAGTGTCATGGAGTTTTGTGATGACAAAGGTCATGGAGCATTTTGATGACAAGGGTGTGGTACATTCTCTTGTGAAGGGCAGGGAACATTTTGATGACAGGGTCATGGAGCAATTTGATGGAAAGTGTCATGGAACATTTTGATGACAGGGGTTATGGAACATTGTGATGTCAGGAGTCATGGAACATTTTCATGACGGTGTTGTGGACTATTGTGAAGATAGGGGAGTGGGTGTATTGTGATGACTAGTGAAGGAACATTTTGATATCATTCGTGAGAGAGCATTTTGATAAGAAGTGCATGGAGCATTGTGATGACAAGTTTTATGGAGCATTGTGATGACAAGGTTGTGGAGCATTGTGATGACAAGCACATGGCACATTGTGATGACATGTGTCATGGAGCCCTGTGCTGACAAAGGCATGGAGCATTGTGATGAGAAGGGTCAACGAGCATTGTGATGAAAATTTCATGGAACATTTTGGTGACAAAGGTCACAGAGCCTTGTGATGACGAGGGCATGGACCATTGTGATGACAAAGGTCATGAAGCATTGTGATGACTGGAGTCACGGAGCATTGTGATGACAGGGGTAATAGAGCATTGTGATGAAAAGGCAATGAGCATTGTGATGACAAGGGCATGGAGCATTGGCCTGACATGTTTCATGGATTATTGTGATGACAGTGGGCAAGGTGCAATATGATGACAAAGGCATGGAGCATTGTGATGAGAAGGTAATGGAGTATTTTGAAGACAGGTCTCAGGGAGCATTGTGATGACATATGTCATGGTCAATTGAGATGACAATGGAATGGAACATTGTGATGCCAAGTGTCATGGAGGTTTGTGATGACAAATGTAATGGAGCATTTTGATGACAAGGGCTTGGAGCATTGTGATGATAAGGGACATGGAGCATTGTGATGACAAGGGCATGGAGCATTGTGTTGACAAGGGCCATTGAGAATTTTGATGACAAGTTCATGAAGCATTGTGATGAGAAGCACATGGAGCTTCCTATGACAGGGGACATGGAGCATTGCGATGACAAGTGCATAGAGAATTGTGATGACAAATCATGTAACACGGTGATAAGAAGTGTCATGGAGCATAGTGATGCCAAGAACGAGGAGAATTGTGATGACAGGGGACATGGAGCATTGTGATGACCAGGGCATGGAGCATTGTGATGGCAGGACCGTGGAGCATTGTGATGAGAAGACCATGGATAATTGTGATGACGAGCGTCATGGAGCACAGTAATGACAAGGGGTATGGAGCATTGTGATGACAGTGGCCATGGAGCATTGTGATGACAAGTGTCATGGAGCATTCTGATGACAAGCTTGTGGAGTATTGTGACGACAATGGCATGGAGCATTGTGATGAAAAGGGCAGGGAGCATTGTGATGAAAAAGGCATGAAGCCATTTCATGACAGGTTTCAAGGAGCATTCTGACGACAAGTGTCAAGGAACATTGTAATGACAACTGTATTGAGAATTGTGATGAAAAAGATCATGGAGCATTGTGACGAAAAGGGCATGGAGTATTGTGATGACAGGCATCATGGAGCGTTGTGATGACAAGTGTTATGGAACATTGTGATCACAAGGGTTTGGAGCATTGTGATGATAGAAGTCATGGATCATTTTGTTTTCAAGGAGCATGGAGCATTTGGATGACAAGGGCATGAATCAATGTGATCCCAAGGTTCATGGAGGATTGTGATGACAATGGTAAGGGAGGATTGTGATGACAAGCAAATGGAGCATTTTGATGACAATGTCATGTAGCATTTTGCTGACACAGGCATGGAACATTGTGATGATAAGGGTCATAGAGAACTGTGATGAGAAGCATCACGGATCATTGTGATTACAGGGATCATGGAGCATTGGGATGGCAAGGGCATGGATCATTGTGATGACAAGTGTCATGGAGCATTGGGCTGAAAATATTCATGGAGCATTGTGATGACTAGGGAATGGAGCATTGTGATGACAAGAGTCCCGGATCACTGTGTTGTCAGGTGTCATGGAGCGTTGTGATGAGAGTGGTCATGGAGCATTGTGATGATAGGGATCATGAAGCATTGTGATGAGAAGTTCCTGCAGAATTGGACTGAAAATGTTCAGGAAGTATTGTGAGGACAGGGGTCATGGCGCATTGTGATGACAAGGGTATGGAGCAATGTGATGAAAAGTTCCTGGAGCATTGTGATGAGAAGACCATGGAGCCTTGTAATAACAAGTCTCATGGAGCATTCTGATGAAAAGGGGCATGGAGTATTGTGATTACAGGTGTTGGGGCATTGTGATGACAAGGGCATGGAGCATTGTGAATACTGGTGTCTTGGCGCATTTTGATGAGAAGGCCATGGAGCATTCTGATGACATGCTTCATGGAGTTTTGTGATGACAAGGACATGGATCATTGTGATTACATTGATCTGGGAGCATTGTGATGAATAGAGCACGGTTCATTGTGATGAAAAAGGCATGGAGCCTTGTCATGACAGGGTTCAAGGAGCATACTGACGACAATTGTCAGGGAGCATTGTGATGACAAGTGTATAGAGCACTGTGATGACAAAGGTCATGGAGCACTGTGATGAGAAGACCATGGATAATTGTGATGGTGAGCGTCATGGGACGTTGTGATGATAAGTGTTATGGAACATTGTGATCACAAGGATTTGGAGCATTGTGATGAGATAGATCATCGAATATTTAGATTTCATTGTGATGACAATAGCCTGAAGCATTATGATGATGTGCATGGTGCATTTTGATGACAGGGTTCATGGAGCATTGAGATGCAAAGGGGCATGGAGCATTGTGATTAGAGGGTTCATGGAGCATTGTGATGACAATGGGGTGGAGCATTGAGATTCCAAGGGTCATGGAGCCTTGTGATGACAAAGGTCATGGAGCATTTTGATGAAAAGGGCGTGGTACATTGTGATGAGAAGGGCAGGGAACATTGTGATGACAGGGTTATAGAGCAATTTGATGAAAAGGGTCATGGAATATTTTGATGACAGGTGTTATGGAACATTGTTATGTCAGGGGTCATTGAGCATTTTGAGGAAAATTATTATGGAGCATTTTGATGACAGGGGTTATGGAACATTGTGATGTCAGGGGTCATCGAACTTTGTGATGATATGTGCATGTAGCAGTGCAAAGACAGAAATCATGGAACATTGTGATGACAAGATTGTGGAGCACTGTGATGAAAATGCAGGGTGCATTGTGATGACATGGGTCATGGAGCATTGTGCTGACAAGGGCATGGAGCATTGTGATGACGAGGGTCATGGAGCATTGTGCTGAGAAAGGCATAGAGCATTGTGATGACAAGGGTCAAAGAGCATTGTGATGAAAAGTTCATGGAGAATTGTGGTTAAATATGTCACAGAGACTGTTAATGAAGAGGACATGGACCATTGTGATGACAAAGGTGATGAAGCATTGTGATGAATGGAGGCATGGAGCATTGTGATGACAGGGGTCATGGACCATTGTGATAACAAGGGCATGGAGCCTTGTGATGACAAGGGAATGGAGCATTGGTCTAATAAGTTTCATGGATTATTGTGATGACAGTTGGAATGGCGCATTGTGATGACAAGGGCATGGAGCATTGTGAAGACCAGGTCATGCAGTATTGTGGAGACAGGTGTCAGGGAGCATTGTGATGACATATTTAATGGCCCATAGTGATGACAATTGCATGGAGCACTGTGATGCCAAGTGTCATGGAGGATTCTGATGACAAAGGTAATGGAGCATTGTGATGACAATGGCTTGGAGCATTGTGATGACAAGGGTCATGGAGCATTTTGCTGACAGGTGCATGGAGAATGGTGATGAAAAGGGTCATGGAGTATTCTGATGACAAGCTTGTGGAGTATTTTGATGAAAATGGCATGGAGCATTGTGATGAAAAAGGCAAGGGGCATTGTGATGACAAGTGTATTGAGAATTGTGATGACAAAATTCATAGAGCATTGTGATGAAAAGGGCATGGAGTATTGTGATGACAGGCATCATGGAGCGTTGTGATGACAAGTGGTATGGATCATGGTGATCACAAGGGTTTCGAGCATTGTGATGACAGAGGTCATGGATCATTTTGATTTCAAGAGCATGAAGCATTGAGATGACAAGCGCATGAAGCAATGTGATCCCAAGGTTCAAGGAGGACTGTGATGACAATGGGAATGGAGTATTGTGATGACAAACGAATAGAGCATCGCAATGACAAGGTCAGGTAGCATTTTGGTGACAAAGTCATGGAGCATTGTGATGACAGGTGTCATGGAGCACTGTGATGACAAGCGTCACGGAGCATTGTGAATACAGGGGTCATGGAGCATTGGGATGACAAGGGCATGGATCATTGTGATGACAAGGGTCATGGAGCATTGGGCTGAAAATGTTCATGGAGTATTGTGATGACAGGGACCATGGAGCATTTTGATTACAAGTTCCTAGAGCACTTTGATGAGAAGACAATGGAGACTTGTGATGACAAGTCTCATGGAGCATTCTGATGAAAAGGGACATGGAGCATTGTGATTACAGGGGTCTTGGAGCATTGTGATGACAAGGGCATGGAGCATTGTGATGAGAAGGTCATGGAGTATTTTAAAGACAGGTGTCAGGGAGCATTGTGATGACATATGTCATGGTCCATTGCAATGACAATGGCAGGGAGCATTGTGATGCCAAATGTAATGGAGGATTTTGATGACATATATAATGGAGTATTGTGATGACTAGGGCTTGGAGCATTATGATGACAAGCGCCATTGAGAATGTTCAGAACAATGACCTGAAGCATTGTGATAACAAGTTCCTGGAGCATTGTGATGAGAAATCCACAGAGACTTGTGATGACAAATCTCATGGAGCATACTGATGAAAATGGGCATGGACCATTGTGATTACAGGGGTCTTGGAACATTGTGATGACATGGGCATGGAGCATTGTGAGGAGAAGTCCAAGGAGCATTCTGAAGACATGTGTCATTGAGCTTTGTGATGACAAGGGCATGGAGCATTGTGTTTAAAGGGGTCTTGGAGCATTGTGATGAAAAGAGCATGGATCATTGTGATGAAAAAGGCATGGAGCCTTGTCATGACAGGGTTCAAGGAGCATACAGACAACAAGTGTCAGGGAGCATTTTGATGACAAGTGTATTGAGCATTGTGATGACAAAGGTCATGAAGCATTGTGATGAGAAGACCATGGATAATTGTGATGACGAGTGTCATGGGGCACTGTGATGACAAGTGTTATGGAATAATGTGATCACAAGGGTTTGGAACATTGTTATGACTGAGGTCATGGAGCATTTTGATTTCATTTTGTTGACAATAGCATGAAGCATTATGATGATAGGAATGGTGCATTTTGATGACAGGGTTCATGGAGCATTGAGATGAAAGGACGCATGGAGCATTTTGTTTAAAAGGGTCTTGGGGCATTGTGATGACAAGTGAATGGAGCATTGTGATGACAGGGCCATGGAACATTCTGATGACATGCGTCATGTAGCTTTTTGATGACAAGGGCATGGAGCATTTTGATTAGAGGGGTCGTGGAGCATTGTGATGACAAGTGTCATGGAGCCTTGTGATGACAAGGCCGTGGAACCTTGTGATGGCAAGTGTCATGGAGCATTGTTATGAAAGATGTAAAGGAGCATTGTGATGAGAAGGGCATGGAGCATTGGTCTGAAATGTTTCATGGATTATTGTGATGAGAGTGGGCATAGAGCATTGTGATGATAAGGGCATAGAACACTGTGATACATGGGTCATGGAGGATTGTAATGACAAGGTCATGGGACATTGTGATGAGAAAGGCATCGAGCATTGTGATGACAAGTGTCATGGAGCTTTGTGATGACAAGGGCATGGAGAAATGTGATGAGAGGGTTCATGGAGCATTGTGATGACAATGACATGAAGCATTGTGATGCCAAGGGGCATGGCGCTTTTTGATGACAATGTCATGGACAATTTTGATGACAAGTGCATGGTGCATTGTGATGAGAAGGGCAGGGAGTATTTTGATGACAGGGTCATGCAGCAATATGATGGAAAGTGTATTGGAACATTTTGATGACAGGGGTTATAGAATATTGTGATGTCAGCGGTCATGGAACATTGTGATGATAAAGGGATGTAGCATGGTGATGAGAGGGGTCAAGGGACATTGTGATTACAGTGGTGAGGGAGGATTGTGACAACTAGTGATGGAACACTGTGATATCTCTGGTGAGAGAGCATTTTGAAGAGAAGTGTATGGAGCATTGTGATTACAAGGTTTATGGAGCATTGCAATGACAATTTTCTGGACCGTTGTGATGAAAAGCGAATGGCACATTGTGATGACAAGGGTCATGGAACATTTTTCAAACAAAGTCATGGAGCATTTTGATGAAAATTGTCACGGAGCATTGTGATGAAAACGGAATGGGGCATGGTGATGAAAAAGGCATGGAGCCTTTTCGTGACAGGTTTCAAAGAGCATTCTGATGACAAGTGTCAGGGAGCATTGTGATGACAAGTGTACTGAGCATTGAGATGACAAATGTCATGGAGCACTGTGATGAAAAGGGCATGGAATTTTGTAATGACAGGCATAATGGAGCATTTTGATGATAAGTGTTATGGAACATTGGGATCACAAGGGTTTGGAGTATTGTGAATACAGGGGTCATGGAGCATTGTGATGACATATGTCATGGTCCATTGCAATGACAATGGCAGGGAGCACTGTGATGCCAAATGTAATGGAGGATTTTGATGACATATATAATGGAGTATTGTGATGACTAGGGCTTGGAGCATTATGATGACAAGCGCCATTGAGAATGTTCAGAACAATGACCTGAGGCATTGTGATAACAAGTTCCTGGAGCATTGTGATGAGAAATCCACAGAGACTTGTGATGACAAATTTCATGGAGCATACTGATGAAAAGGGGCATGGACCATTGTGATTACAGGGGTCTTGGAACATTGTGATGACATGGGCATGGAGCATTGTGAGGAGAAGTCCAAGGAGCATTCTGAAGACATGTGTCATTGAGTTTTGTGATGACAAGGGCATGGAGCATTGTGATTACATGGGTCTTGGAGCATTGTGATGAAAAGGGCATGGATCATTGTGATGAAAAAGGCATGGAGCCTTGTCATGACAGGGTTCAAGGAGCATACAGACAACAAGTGTCAGGGAGCATTTTGATGACAAGTGTATTGAGCATTGTGATGACAAACGTCATGAAGCATTGTGATGAGAAGACCATGGATAATTGTGATGACGAGTGTCATGGGGCACTGTGATGACAAGTGTTATGGAATAAGGTGATCACAAGGGTTTGGAACATTGTTATGACTGAGGTCATGGAGCATTTTGATTTCATTGTGTTGACAATAGCATGAAGCATTATGATGATGGGCATGGTGCATTGTGATGACAGGGTTCATGGATCATTGAGATGAAAAGGGGCATGGAGCATTGTGATTACAGGGGTCTTGGAGCATTGTGATGAGAAGGGTCATGGAGCCTTGTGATAACAAGGCCACGGAACATCGTGATGGCAGGTGTCATGGAGCATTTTTATGACAGGGTTAATGGAGCATTGTGATGGCAAGCGCATGGAGCATTGTGATGAGAAGGCCATGGAACATTCTGATGACATGTGTCATGGAGCTTTGTGATGACAAGGGCATGGAGCAATGTGATGAGAGCGTTCATGGAGCATTGTGATGACAATGACATGGAACATTGTGATGCCAAGGGTCATGGATCTTTGTGATGACAAAGGTCATGGGCATTTTGATGACAAGTGCGTTCTGCATTGTGATGAGAAGGACAGGGAGCATTGTGATGACAGGGTCATGGAGCAATTTGATGAAAAGGGTCATGGAACATTTTGATGACAGGGGTTATGGAACATTGTGATGTCAGGGGTCATGGAGCATTTTGATGAAAAAGGTCATGGAGTATTTTGATGACAGGGGTTATGGAGCATTTTGATGTCAGGGGTCATCGAACATTGTGATGATAAGTGCATGTAGCATTGTGATGACAGGAGTCATGGAACACTGTGATAACAGGGGTGTGGGAGTATTGTGACGAATAGTGATATAACATTGTGATATCTGTGGTGAGAGAGCATTTTGATGAGAAGTGCATGGAACATGGTGATGACAAGATTTATGGAGCATTGTGATGACAAGATTGGGAAGCACTGTGATGACAAGTGCATGGTGCATTGTGATGACATGTGTCATGGAGCATCGTGCTGACAAGCGCATGGAGCATTGTGATGACAAGGGTCATAAAGCATTGTGCTGAAAAAGGCATAGAGAATTGTAATGACAAGGATCAAAGAGCATTGTGATGAACAGTTCATGGAGCATTGTGATGAAAAGGGTCATTGAGCATTGTGATGACAAGGGCATGGAGCATTGGTCTAATAAGTTTCATGTATTATTGCGATGACTGTTGGAATGGTGCATTGTGGAGACAAGGGCATGGAGCATTGTGATGACCAGGTCATGCAGTATTGTGAAGACTGGTGTCAGTGAGCATTGTGTTGACATATGTAATGGCCCATTGAGATGACAATGGCATGGAGCAT
The DNA here is from genome assembly GCF_964341445.2 of Mesoplodon mirus. NCBI lineage: Eukaryota > Metazoa > Chordata > Mammalia > Artiodactyla > Ziphiidae > Mesoplodon > Mesoplodon mirus. The sequence continues at coordinate 354,167 of NW_028295632.1, forward strand.
TGTGATGCCAAGTGTAATGGAGGATTCTGATGACAAAGGTAATGGTGCATTGTGATGACAATGGCTTGGAGCATTGAGATGACAAGGGTCAGGGAGCATTTTGCTGAGAAAGGCAAAGAGAATTGTGATGACAAGGATCAAAGAGCATTGTGATGAAAAGTTCATGGAACATTGTGATGACAAGGGTCATGGAGCATTGTGATGACAAGGGCATGGAGCATTGGTCTAATATGTTTCATGGATTATTGCGATGACTGTTGGAATGGTGCATTGTGATGACCAGGTCATGCAGTATTGTGAAGACTGGTGTCAGGGAGCATTGTGTTGACATATGTAAAGGCCCATTGTGATGAAAATGGCATGGAGCATTGTGATGCCAAGTGTCATGGAGGATTCTGATGACAAAGGTAATGGTGCATTGTGATGATAATGGCTTGGAGCATTGAGATGACAAGGGTCAGGGAGCATTGTACTGACAAGTGCATGGAGAATTGTGATCACAAGGGTCATGGAGCATTCTCATGACAAGCTTGTGGAGTATTTTGATGACAGTGGCGTGGAGCATTGTGATGAAAACGGCATGGGGCATTGTGATGAAAAAGGCATGGAGCCTTTTCGTGAGAGTGTTCAAGGAGCATTCTGACGACAAGTTTCAGGTAGCATTGTGATGACAAGTGTATTGAGAATTGTGATGACAAAGGTCATGGAGCATTGTGATGAAAAGGGCATGGAGTATTGTGATGACAGGCATCATGGAGCGTTGTGATGACAAGTGTTATGGAACATTTTGATCACAAGGGTTTGGAGCATTGTGATGACAGAGGTCATGGATCATTTTGATTTCCAGGAGTTTGGAGCATTTTGATTACAAGGGCATGAAGCAATGTGATCCCAATGTTCATGGAGGATTGTGATGACAATGGTAATGGAGTATTGTGATGACAAGCGCATAGAGCATTGTAATGACAAGGTCATGTAGCATTTTGCTGACAAACTCATGGAGCATTGTGATTATAGGTGTCATGGAGGACTGTGATGACAAGCGTCACAGAGTATTGTGAATACAGGGGTCATGGAGCATTGGGATGACAGGGCATGGAACATTTTGATGACAAGGGTCATGGAGCATTGGGCTGAAAATGTTCATGGAGTATTGTGATGACAGGGGTCATGGAGCATTGTGATGACAGAGGTCATGGAGAATTTTGATTTCATTGTGCTGACAATAGCCGGAAGCATTATGACGATGGGCATGGTGCATTGTGATGACAGGGTTCATGGAGCATTGAGATGAAAAGGGGCATGGAGCATTGTGATTACAGGCGTGTTGGAGCACTGTGATGACAAGGGCATGGAGCATTGTGATGAGAAGGACATGGAACATTCTGATGGCATGTGTCATGGAGCTTTGTGATGACAAGGGCATGGAGCATTGTGATTACAGGGGTCTTGGAGCATTGTGATGACAAGTGTCATGGAGCCTTGTGATGACAAGGCCGTGGAATATTGTGATGGCAGGCGTCATGGAGCATTGTTATGACAGGGGTAATGGAGCATTGTGATGAGAAGGGCATGGAACATTGTGATTACAAGCTTTATGGAGCATTACCATGACAAATTTGTGGACCGTTGTGATGAAAATCACGTAGCACATTGTGATGACAAGGGTCACGGAGCATTTTGATGAAAAATTCATGGATCATTGTGGTTATAAAGGTCACAGAGCCTTGTGATGTCCCAGGCATGGACCACTGTGATGACAAATGTTATGAAGCATTGTGACGACTGGAGTCATGGAGCATTGTGATGACAGTGGTCATGGAGCATTGTGATGACAAGGGCATGGAGCATTGTGGTGACAGGGGCATGGAGCATTGTTCTGACAAGTTTCATAGATTATTGTGATGACAGTGGACATGGTGCATTGTGATGACAAGGACATGGATCACTGTGATGAGAAGGTCATGGATTATTGTGAAGAGAGGTGTCAGGGAGCATTGTGATGACATATGTCATGGTCCATTGCAATGACAATGGCAGGGCGCATTGTGATGCCAGATGTAATGGAGGATTTTGATGACAAATATAATGGAGCATTGTGATGACTAGGGCTTGGAGCATTATGATGACAAGGGCCATTGAGAATTTTCATGACAAGGTCGTGAAGCATTGTGATGACAAGATCCTGGAGCACTGTGATGAGAAATCCAGAGACTTGTGATGACAAATCTCATGGAGCATACTGATGAAAAGCGGCATGGACCATTGTGATTACAGGGGTCTTGGAACATTGTGATGACATGGACATGGAGCATTGTGAGGAGAAGGCCAAGGAGCATTCTGAAGACATGTTTCATTGAGATTTGTGTTGACAAGGGCATGGAGCATTGTGTTTAATGGGGTCTACGATCATTGTGAGGAAAACGGCATGGATCATTGTGATGAAAAAGGCATGGAGCCTTGTCATAACAGGGTTCAAGGAGCATACAGACAACAAGTGTCAGGGAGCATTTTGATGACAAGTGTATTGAGCATTGTGATGACAAAGTTCATGGAGCATTGTGATGAGAAGACCATGGATAATTGTGATGACGAGTGTTATGGGGCACTGTGATGACAAGTGTTATGGAATATTGTGATCACAAGGGTTTGGAGCATTGTTATGCCAGAGGTCATGGAGCATTTTGATTTCATTGTGATGACAATAGCATGAAGCATTATGATGATGGGCAAGGTGCATTGTGATGACAGGGTTCATGGATCATTGAGATGAAAAGGGGCATGAAGCATTGTGATTACAGTCGTCTTGGAGCATTGTGATGAGAAGGGTCATGGAGCCTTGTGATGACAAGGCCACAGAACATCGTGATGGCAGGTGTCATGGAGCATTGTTATGACAGGGGTAATGGAGCATTGTGATGGCAAGCGAATAGAGCATTGTGATGAGAAGGCCATGGAGCATTCTGATGACATGTGTCATGGAGCTTTGTGATGACAAGGGCATGGAGCAATGTGATTAGAGTGTTCATGGAGCATTGTGATGACAATGACATGGAGCATTGTGATGCCAAGGGTCATGGATCTTTGTGATGACAAAGTCATGGAGCAATTTGATGACAAGTGCGTTGTGCATTGTGATGAGAAGGGCAGGGAGCATTGTGATGACAGGTTCATGGAGCAATTTGATGAAAAGGGTCATGGAACATTTTGATGAAAGGGTTTATGGAACACTGTGATGTCAGGGGTCATTGAGCATTTTGATGAAAAGTGCATGGATCATTGTGATGAAAAAGGCATGGAGCCTTGTCATGAAAGGATTCAAGGAGCATACAGACAACAAGTGTCAGGGAGCATATTGATGACAAGTGTATTGATCATTGTGATGACAAGATCATGGAACATTGTGATGAGAAGACCATGGATAATTGTGATGACGAGCGTCATGGGGCATTGTGATGACAAGTATTATGGAATATTGTGATCACAAGGGTTTGGAGCATTGTTATGACAGAGGTCATGGAGCATTTTGATTTCATTGTGATGACAATAGCATGAATCATTATGATGATGGGCATGGTGCATTGTGATGACAGGGTTCATGGATCATTGAGATGAAAACGGGCATGAAGCATTGTGATTATAGCGGTCTTGGAGCATTGTGATGAGAATGGTCATGGAGCCTTGTGATGACAAGGCCATGGAACATCGTGATAGCAGGGTTCAAGGAGCATTGTTATGACAGGGGTAATGGAGCATTGTGATGGCAAGGGCATGGAGCATTGTGATGAGAAGGCCATGCAGCATTCTGATAGCATGTGTCATGGAGGTTTGTGAAGACAAGGACTTGGAGCAATGTAATGAGAACCTTCATGGAGCATTGTGATGACAAAGACATGGAGCATTGTGATGACAAGGGTCAAAGAGAATTTTGATGAAAAGTTCATGTAGCATTGTCGTTAAAAAGGTCACAGAGGGTGTTGATGACGCGGGCATGGACCATTGTGATGACAAAGGTCATGAAGCATTGTGATAACTGGAGTCACGGAGCATTGTGATGACAGGGGTCATGGAGCATTGTGATAACAAGGGCATGGAGCATTGTGATGAAAAGTTCATAGAGCATTGTGGTCATAAAGGTCACAGAGCCTTGTGATGATGCAGGCATGGACCATTGTGATGACAAATGTTATGAAGCATTGTGATGACTGGAGTCACGGAGCATTGTGATGACAGTGGTCATGGAGAATTGTGATGACAAGGGCATGGAGCACTGTGGTGACTGGGGCATGGAGCATTGATCTGACAAGTTTCATATATTAATGTGATGACATTGGACATGGTGCATTGTGATGACAAGGGCATGGATCATTGTGATGAGAAGGTCATGGAGTATTGTGAAGACAGGTGTCAGGGAGCTTTGTGATGACGTATGTCATGGTCCATTGCAATCACAATTGCAGGGAGAACTGTGATGCCAAATGTAATGGAGGATTTTGATGACAAATATAATGGAGCATTGTGATGACTAGGTCTTGGAGCATTATGATGACAAGGGCCATTGAGAATTTTCATGACAAGGTCGTGAAGCACTGTGATGACAAGTTCCTGGAGCATTGTGATGAGAAATCCATAGAGACTTGTGATGCAAATCTCATGGAGCATACTGATGAAATGGGGCATGGACCATTGTGATTACAGGGGTCTTGGAACAATGTGATGACATGGGCATGGAGCATTGGGAGGAGAAGGCCAAGGATCATTCTGAAGACATGTTTCATTCAGCTTTGTGATGACAAGGACATGGAGCATTGTGTTTAAAGGGGTCTTGGAGCATTGTGAAGAAAAGTGCATGGATCATTGTGATGAAAAAGGCATGGAGCCTTGTCATGACAGGGTTCAAGGAGCATACAGACAACAAGTGTCAGGGAGCATTTTGATGACAAGTGTATTGAGCATTGTGATGACAAAGTTCATGGAGCATTGTGATGAGAAGACCATGGATAATTGTGATGACGAGTGTCATGGGGCACGGTGATGACAAGTGTTATGGAATATTGTGATCACAAGTGTTTGGAGCATTGTTATGACTGAGGTCATGGAGCATTTTGATTTCATTGTGATGACAATAGCATGAAGCATTATGATGATGGGCATGGTGCATTGTGATGACAGGGTTCATGGATCATTGAGATGAAAAGTGGCATAGAGCATTGTGATTACAGGGTTCTTGGAGCATTGTGATGAGAAGGGTCATGGAGCAATTTGATGAAAAGTGTCATGGAACATTTTGATGACAGGGGTTATGGAATATTTTGATATCAGGGGTCATGGAGCATTTTGATGAAAAGGGTCATGGAGCATTTTGATGACAGGGTTTATGGAGCATTGTGATGTCAGGGGTCATCGAACATTGTGATGATAAGGGGATGTAGCATTGTGATGACAGGAGTCATGGTACATTGTGATAACAGGGGTGAGGAAGTATTGTGACGAATAGTGATGTAACATTGTGATATCTGTGGTGAGAGAGCATTTTGATGAGAAGCGCATGGAGCATTGTGATGACAATGTTTATGGAGCATTGTGATGACAAGACTGTGGAGCACTGTGATGAGAAGCGCATGGTGCATTGTGATGACATGTGTCATGGGGCATCGTGCTGACAAGCGCATGGAGCATTGTGATGCCAAGGGTCATGGAGCATTGTGCTGAGAATGGCATAGAGAATCGTGATGACAAGGATCAAAGAACATTGTGATGAAAAGTTCATGGAGCATTGTGATGACATAGGTCATAGAGCATTGTGATGAGAAGGGCATGGAGTATTGGTCTAATAAGTTTCATGGATTATTGCGATGAATGTTGGAATGGTGCATTGTGGTGACAAGGGCATGGAGCACTGAGATGCCAATTGTCATGGAGGATTCTGATGACAAAGGTAATGGTGCATTGTGATGACAATGGCTTGGAGCATTGCGATGAAAAGGGTCAAAGTGCATTGGAATGAAAAGTTCATGGAGCATTGTGGTTAAGAATATCACAGAGACTTTTGATGATGAGGGCATGGACCATTGTGATGACAAAGGTCATGAAACATTGTGATGACTGTAGTCACGGAACATTTTGATGTCATGGGTCATGGAGAATTGGGATGAGAAGGGCATGGATCATTGTGATGACAGGGGTCATGGAACATTGTGATGACAGAGGTCATAGAGAATTTTGATTTCATTGTTCTGACAATAGCCAGAAGCATTATGATGATGGGCATGATGCACTGTGATGTCAGGGTTCATGGACCATTGATAGGAAAAGGGGCATGGAGCACAGTGATTAAAGGTGTCTGGGAGCATTGTGATGACAAGGGCATGGAGCATTTTGATGAGAAGGCCATTGAACATTCTGATGCCATGTGTCATGGAGCTTTGTGATGACAAGGGCATGGAACATTTTGATTACAGGGGTCTTGGAGCATTGTGACGACAAGTGGCATGGAGCCTTGTGATGACAAGGCCGTGGAACATTGTGATGGCAGGGGTCATGGAGCATTGTTATGACAGGTGTAATGGAGCATTGTGATGAGAAGGGCATGGAGAATTGTGATTACAATTTTATGGAGCATTGCGATGACAAATTTCTGGACCGTTGGGATGAAAAGTGCGTGGCCCATTGTGATGACAAGGGTCATGGAGTAATTTTCTGACAAAGGCATGGAGCATTGTGATGACAAGAGTCACGGAGCATTGTGATGAAAAGTTCATGGAGCATTGTGGTTACAAAGGTAACAGAGCCTTGTGATGACGCGGGCATTGAACATTGTGATGACAAATGTTATGAAGAATTGTAATGACTGGAGTCACGGAGCATTTTGATGACAGGGGTCATGGAGCATTGTGATGAGAAGGGCATGGAGCATTGTGATGAGAAAAGCATAGAGCATTGTGATGACAAGGGTCAAAGAGCCTTATGATGAAATGTTCATGGATCATTGTGGTTAAATAAGTCACAGGGACTGTTGATGATGAGTGCATGGACCATTGTGATGACAAAGGTCATGGAGCATTGTGATGACTTGAGTGACGGAGCATTGTGATGACAGGGGTCATGGAACATTGTGATAACAAGGGCATGGAGCATTGTGATGACAAGGGCATAGAGCATTGGTCTAATAAGTTCCATGGAGTATTGTGAGGACAGATGGAATGGCGCATTTTGATGACAAGGACATGGAGCATTGTGATGACCAGGTCTTGCAGTATTGTGAAGATAGGTGTCAGGCAGCACTGTGAAGACATATGTAATGACCCATTGTGATGACAATGGCATGGAGCATTGTGATGCCAAGTGTCATGGAGGATTCTGATGACAAAGGTAATAAAGCATTGTGATGACAATGGCTTGGAGCATTGTGATGACAAGGGTCAGGGAGCATTATGCTGACAAGTGCATGGAGAATTGTGATAACAAGGGTCATGGAGCATTCTGATGACAAGCTTGTGGAGTATTTTCATGAAAATGTCATGGATCATTGTGATGAAAACGGCATGGGGCATTGTGATGAAAAAGGCATAGAGCCTTTTCGTGACAGGGTTCAAGGAGCAGGCTGAGGACAAGTGTCAGGGAGCATTGTGATGACAAGTGTATTGAGAATTGTGATGACAAAGGTCATGGAGCATTGTGATGAAAAGGGCATGGAGTATTGTGATGACAGGCATCATGGAGCGTTGTGATGACAAGTGTTATGGAACATTGTGATCACAAGGTTTTGGAGCATTGTGATGACAGAGGTCATGGATCATTTTGATTTCAAGGAGCATGGAGCATTGTGATGAAAAAGGCATGAAGCAATGTGATCAAAAGGTTCATGGAGGATTGTGATGACAATTGTAATGGAGTATTGTGATGACAAGCACATAAAGCATTGTAATGAAAAGGTCATGTAGCCTTTTGCTGACAAAGACATGAAGCATTGTGATGACATGTGTCATGGAGCACTGTTATGACAAGCGTCACGGAGCATTGTGAATACAGGGGTCATGGAGCATTGGGATGACAAGGGCAAGGATCATTGTGATGACAATTGTCATGGAGCAGTGGGCTGAAAATGTTCATGGAGTATTGTGATGACAGGGATCATGGAGCATTGTGATGACAGAGGTCATGGAGAATTTTGATTTCATTGTGCTGGCAATAGCTGGAAGCATTATGATGATGGGCATGATGCACTGTGATGACAGGGTTAATGGACCATTGAGTTTAAAAGGGGCATGGAGCATTGTGATTACAGGTGTCTGGGAGCATTGTGATGACAAGGGCATGGAGCATTTTGATGAGAAGTCCATGGAACATTCTGATGACATGTGTCATGGAGTTTTCTGATGACAAGGGCATGGATCATTGTGATTACAAGGGTTTTGAGCATTGTGATGACAAGGGTCATGGAGCATTTTTCTGACAAAGGCATGGAGCATTTTGATGACAAGGGTCTCGGAGCATTGTGATGAAAAGTTCATGGAACATTGTGGTTACAAAGTTAACAGAGCATTTTGATGATGCGAGCATCGACCATTGTGATGACAAATGTTTTGAAGAATTGTGATGACTGGAGTCACGGATCATTGTGATGACAGGGATCATGGAGCAATGTGATGACAAGGGCATGGAGCATTGTCCTGAGAAAGGCATAGATCATTGTGATGACAAGGGTCAAAAAGCATTGTGATGAAATGTTCATGGAGCATTGTGCTTAAAAAGGTCACAGAAAGTGTTGATGATGAGGGCATGGACCATTGTGATGACAAATGTCATGGAGCATTGTGATGACTTGAGTCACGGAGCATTGTGATGACAGGGGTCATGGAACATTGTGATAACAAGGGCATTGAGCATTGTGATGACAAGGGCATGGAGCACTGGTCTAATATGTTTCATGGAGTATTGCAATGACAGTTGGAATGGCGCATTGTGATGACAAGGGCATGGAGCATTGTAATGACAAGGTCTTGCTGTATTGTGAAGAGAGGTGTCAGGGAGCACTGTGATGACATATGTAATGGCCCATTGTGATGACAATGGCATGGAGCATTGTGATGCCAAGTGTCATGGAGGATTCTGATGACAAAGGTAATAAAGCATTGTGATGACAATGCCTTGGAGCATTGTGATGACAAGGGTCAGGGAGCATTGTGCTGACAAGTGCATGGAGAATTGTGATGACAAGGGTCATGAAGCATTCTGATGACAAGCTTGTGGAGTATTTTGATGACAATGGCATGGAGCATTGTGATGAAAATGGCATGGGGATTTGTGATGAAAAAGGCATGGAGCCATTTTGTGTCACTGCTCAAGGAGCATTCTGACGACAAGTGTCAGGGAGCATTGTGATGACAAGTGTATTGAGAATTGTGATGACAAAGATCATGGAGCATTGTGATGAAAAGGGCATGGAGTATTGTGATGGCAGGCATCACGGAGCATTGTGATGACAAGTGTTATGGAACACTGTGATCACAAGGGTTTGGAGCATTGTGATGACAGAGGTCATGGATCATTTTGATTTCAAGGAGCATGGAGCATTGTGATGACACAGGCATGAAGCAATGTGATCCCAAGGTTCATGGAGGATTGTGATGACAATGGTAATGGAGTATTGTGGTGACAAGCGCATAGAGCATTGTAATGACAAGGTCATGTAGCATTTTGCTGACAAAGTCAGAGAGCATTGTGATCAGAGGTGTCATAGAGCACTGTGATGACAAGCGTCATGGAGCATTGTGAATACATGGGTCATGGAGACTTGGGATGACAAGGGCATGCATGATTGAGAAGACAAGGGTCAAGGATCATTTGGCTGAAAATGTTCATGGAGTATTGTGATGACAGGAGTCATGGAGCATTGTGATAACTAGGGAAAGGAGCACTGTGAAGACAAGAGTCCCGGATCATTGTGTTGTCTGGTGTCTTGGAGTGTTGTGATGACATTGGTCATGGAGCATTGTGATGATATTGGTCTTGGAGCATTGTGATGAGAAGGTCATGGAGCATTGGGCTGAAAATATTCATGTAGTATTGTGATGACAGTGGTCATGTGGCATTGTGATGACAAGGGGATGGAGCATGGTGATCACAAGGTCCTGGAGCATTGTGATGAGAAGACCATGGAGACTTGTGATGACAAGTCTCATGGAGCATTCTGATGATAAGGGGCATGGAGCATTGTGATTACAGGGGTCTTGGAGCACTGTGATGACAAGGGCATGGAGCATTGTGAGGAGAAGGCCATGGAACATTCTGATGACATGCGTCATCGAGCTTTGTGATGTCAAGGGCATGGAGCATTGTGATTACAGGGGTTTTGGAGCATTGTGATGACAAGGGTCATGGAGCCTTGTGATGACAAGGCCGTGGAACATTGTGATGGCAGGGGTCATGGAGCATTTTTATGACAGAGATAATGGAGCATTGTGATGAGAAGGGCATTGAGCATTGGTCTGAAATGTTTCATGGATTATTGTGATGAGAGTGGGCATGGAGCACTGTGATGAAAAGGGCACGGAACACTGTGATACATGGGTCATGGAGGATTGTAATGACAAGGGCATGGAGCATTGTGATGGGAAGGGCATCGAGCATTGTGATGACAAGTGTCATGGTGCTTTTTGATGACAAGGGCATGGAGCCATGTGATGAGAGGATTCATGGAGCATTGTGATGACAATGACATGGAGCATTGTGATGCCAAGGGCCATGGAGCTTTGTGATGACAATGGTCATGGAGCATTTTGATGACAAGGGTGTGGTGCATTGTGATGAGAAGGGCAGGGAGCATTTTGATGACAGGGTCATGCAGCAATTTGATGAAAAGTGTAATGGAACATTTTGATGACAGGGGTTATAGAACATTGTGATGCCAGGGGTCATGGATCTTTGGGATGAAAAGGGTCATGGAGCATTTTGATGACAGGGGTTACGGAACTTTGTGATGTCAGGCGTCATGGAACATTGTGCAGATAAGGGGATGTAGCATTGTGATGACAGGGGTCATGGAACATTGTGATAACAGGGGTGAGGGAGGATTGTGATGACTAGTGGTGGAACATTGTGATATCTCATGTGAGAGAGCATTTGGATGAGAAGTTCATGGAGCATTGTGATTACAAGGTTTATGGAGCATAGCGATGACAAGGTTGTGGATCATTGTGATCAAAAGTGCATGGCACATTGTGATGACAAAGGTCATGGAGCATTGTTCTGACAAAGGCATGGAGCATTGTGATGACAAGGGTCACGGAGCATTGTGATGAAAAGTTCATGGAGCATTGTGGTTAAAATTGTCAGAGAGCCTTGTGATGACACGGGCATGGACCGTTGTGATGACAAACGTTATGAAGCATTGTGATGACTGGAGTCATGGGGCATTGTGATGACAGGGGTCATGGAGCATTGTGATGACAAGGGCATGGAGCACTGTGATGACAGGGGCATGGAGCATTGTTCTGACAAGTTTCATAGATGATTGTGATGACAGTGGACATGGTGCATTGTGATGACAAGGGCATGGAGCATTGTGATGACAAGGGCATGTAGTATTGTGAAGACAGGTGTCAGGGAGCATTGTGATGACATATGTCATGGTCCAATGCGATGACAATGGCATGGAGCATTGTGATGCCAAATGTAATGGAGGATTGTAATGACAAATAAAATGGAGCATTGTTATGACTATGGCTTGGAGCATTATGATGACAAGGGCCATTGAGAATTTTCATGACAAGGTCGTGAAGCATTGTGATGACAAGGTCCTGGAGCATTGTGTTGAGAAAGTCATGGAGCCTTGTGATGACAAATCTCATGGAGCATACTGATGAAAAGGGGCATGGAGCATTGTGATTACAGGGGTCATGCAGCACTGTGATGACAAGCGTCACGGAACATTGTGAATACAGTGGTCATGGAGCATTGGGATGACATATGGCATGGGCCATTGAGATGACAATGGCAGGGAGCATTGTGATGCCAAATGTAATGGAGGAATGTGATGACAAATATAATGGAGCATTGTGATGACTAGGGCTTGGAGCATTATGATGAGAAGGGTCATTGAGAATTTTCATGACAATGTCGTGAAGCATTGTGATGACAAGGTCCTGGAGCAATGTGATGAGAAAACCATGGAGCCTTGTGATGACAAGTCTCATGGAGCATACTGATGAAAAGGGGCACGGAGCATTCAGATAACAGGGGTCTTGGAACATTGTGATAACAAGGGCATGGAGCATTGTGATGACAACTGCATGGAGCATTGGTCTAATAAGTTTCATGAATTATTGTGATGACAGTTGGAATGGCGCATTGTGATGACAAGGGCATGGAGCATGGTGATGACCAGTTCATGCAGTATTGTGAGAAGAGGTGTCACGGAGCATTGTGATGACATATGTATTGACCCATTTTGATGACAATGGCATGGAGCATTGTGATGACAAGTGTCATGGAGGATTCTGATGACAAAGGTAATGGAGCATTTTGATCACAATTGCTTGGAGCAGAGTGATGACAAGGTTCAGGGAGCATTGTGCTGACAAATGCATGGTGAATTTTGATGACAAGGTCATGGAGCATTCTGATGAAAAGCTTGTGGAGTATTTTGATGACAATGGCATGGAGCATTGTGATGAAAACGGCATGGGGATTTGTGATGAAAAATGCATGCAGCCTTTTCGTGACACGGTTCAAGGAGCATTCTGACGACAAGTGTCAGGGAGCATTGTGATGACAAGTGTATTGAGAATTGTGATGACAAAGGTCATGGAGCACTGTGAGGAAAAGGGCATGGAGTATTGTGATGACAGGCATCATGGAGCGTTGTGATGAAAAGTGTTATGGAACATTGTGATCACAAGTGTTTGGAGCATTGCGATGACAGAGGTCATGGATCATTTTGATTTCAAGGAGCATGTAGCATTGTGATGACAAGGGCATGAAGCAATGTGATCCCAAGTTTCATGGAGGATAGTGATGACAATGGTAATGGAGTATTGTGATGACAAGTGCATAGAGTATTGTAATGAGAAGGTCATGTAGCATTTTGATGACAAAGGCATGGAGCATTGTGATGACAGGTGTCATGGAGCACTGTGATGACAAGCGTCATGGAGCATTGTGAATACAGGGGTCATGTAGCATTGGGATGTAAAGGGCATGGATCATTGGGATGACAAGCGTCATGGAGTATTGGGCTGAAAATATTCATGGAGTATTGTGATGACAGTGGTCATGGAGCATTGTGATGACTAGGGAAAGGAGCATTGTGAAGACAAGAGTCCCGGATCATTGTATTGTCAGGTGTCATGGAGTGTTGTGATGACATTGTTCATGGAGCATTGTGATGATATTGGTCTTGGAGCATTGTGATGAGAAGGTCATGGAGCATTGGGCTGAAAATATTCATGGAGTATTGTGATGACAGGGGTCATGGGGCATTGTGATGACAAGGGGATGGAGTATGGTGATCACAAGGTCCTGGAGCATTGTGATGAGAAGACCATGGAGACTTGTGATGACAAGTCTCATGGAGCATTCTGATGATAAAGGGCATGGAGCATTGTGATTACAGGGGTCTTGGAGCATTGTGATGACAAGGGCATGGAGCATTGTGAGGAGAAGGCCATGGAACATTCTGATGACAAGTGTCATGGAGCTTTGTGATGTCAAGGGCATGGATCATTGTGATTACAGGGGTTTTGGAGCATTGTGATGACAAGGGTCATGGAGCCTTGTGATGACAAGGCCGTGGAACATTGTGATGGCAGGGGTCATGGAGCATTGTTATGACAGGGTTAATGGAGCATTGTGATGAGAAGGGCATTGAGCATTGGTCTGAAATGTTTCATGGATTATTGTGATGAGAGTGGGCATGGAGCACTGTGATGAAAAGGGCACGGAACACTGTGATACATGGGTCATGGAGGATTGTAATGACAAAGGCATGAAGCATTGTGATGGGAAGCGCATCGAGCATTGTGATGACAAGTGTCATGGTGCTTTGTGATGACAAGGGCATGGAGCCATGTGATGAGAGGATTCATGGAGCATTGTGATGACAATGACATGGAGCATTGTGATGCCAAGGGCCATGGAGCTTTGTGATGACAATGGTCATGGAGCATTTTGATGACAAGTGTGTGGTGCATTGTGATGAGAAGGGCAGGGAGCATTTTGATGACAGGGTCATGCAGCAATTTGATGAAAAGTGTAATGGAACATTTTGATGACAGGGGTTATAGAACATTGTGATGCCAGGGGTCATGGATCTTTGGGATGAAAAGGGTCATGGAGCATTTTGATGACAGGGGTTACGGAACTTTGTGATGTCAGCGGTCATGGAACATTTTGCAGATAAGGGGATGTAGCATTGTGATGACAGGGGTCATAGAACATTGTGATGACAGGGGTGAGGGAGGATTGTGATGACTAGTGGTGGAACATTGTGATATCTCATGTGAGAGAGCATTTGGATGAGAAGTTCATGGAGCATTGTGATTACAAGGTTTATGGAGCATAGCGATGACAAGGTTGTGGATCATTATGATCAAAAGTGCATGGCACATTGTGATGACAAAGGTCATGGAGCATTGTTCTGACAAAGGCATGGAGCATTGTGATGACAAGGGTCACGGAGCATTGTGATGAAAAGTTCATGGAGCTTTGTGGTTAAAATGGTCACAGAGCCTTGTGATGACACGGGCATGGACCGTTGTGATGACAAACGTTATGAAGCATTGTGATGACTGGAGTCAGGGAGCGTTGTGATGACAGGGGTCATGGAGCATTGTGATGACAAGGGCATGGAGCACTGTGATGACAGGGGCATGGAGCATTGGTCTGACAAGTTTCATAGATGATTGTGATGACAGTGGACATGGTGCATTGTGATGACAAGGGCATGGAGCATTGTGATTACAAGGGCATGTAGTATTGTGAAGACAGGTGTCAGGGAGCATTGTGATGACATATGTCATGGTCCAATGCGATGACAATGGCATGGAGCATTGTGATGCCAAATGTAATGGAGGATTGTAATGACAAATAAAATGGAGCATTGTTATGACTATGGCTTGGAGCATTATGATGACAAGGGCCATTGAGAATTTTCATGACAATGTCGTGAAGCATTGTGATGACAAGGTCCTGGAGCAATGTGATGAGAAAACCATGGAGCCTTGTGATGACAAGTCTCATGGAGCATACTGATGAAAAGGGGCATGGAGCATTCTGATAACAGGTGTCTTGGAACATTGTGATAACAAGGGCATGGAGCATTGTGATGACAACTGCATGGAGCATTGGTCTAATAAGTTTCATGGATTATTATGATGACAGTTGGAATGGCGCATTGTGATGACAAGGGCATGGAGCATGGTGATGACCAGTTCATGCAGTATTGTGAGAAGAGGTGTCACGGAGCATTGTGATGACATATGTATTGACCCATTGTGATGACAATGGCATGGAGCATTGTGATGACAAGTGTCATGGAGGATTCTGATGACAAAGGTAATGGAGCATTTTGATCACAATGGCTTGGAGCAGAGTGATGACAAGGTTCAGGGAGCATTGTGCTGACAAGGGCATGGTGAATTTTGATGACAAGGTCATGGAGCATTCTGATGAAAAGCTTGTGGAGTATTTTGATGACAATGGCATGGAGCATTGTGATGAAAACGGCATGGGGATTTGTGATGAAAAATGCATGCAGCCTTTTCGTGACAGGGTTCAAGGAGCATTCTGACGACAAGTGTCAGGGAGCATTGTGATGACAAGTGTATTGAGAATTGTGATGACAAAGGTCATGGAGCATTGTGAGGAAAAGGGCATGGAGTATTGTGATGACAGGCATCACGGAGCGTTGTGATGAAAAGTGTTATGGAACACTGTGATCACAAGTGTTTGGAGCATTGCGATGACAGAGGTCATGGATCATTTTGATTTCAAGGAGCATGTAGCATTGTGATGACAAGGGCATGAAGCAATGTGATCCCAAGTTTCATGGAGGATAGTGATGACAATGGTAATGGAGTATTGTGATGACAAGTGCATAGAGTATTGTAATGAGAAGGTCATGTAGCATTTTGATGACAAAGGCATGGAGCATTGTGATGACAGGTGTCATGGAGCACTGTGATGACAAGCATCACGGAGCATTGTGAATACAGGGGTCATGTAGCATTGGGATGAAAAGGGCATGGATCATTGTGATGACAAGCGTCATGGAGTATTGGGCTGAAAATATTCATGGAGTATTGTGATGACAGTGGTCATGGAGCATTGTGTTGACTAGGGAAAGGAGCACTGTGAAGACAAGAGTCCTGGATCATTGTGTTTTCAGGTGTCATGGACTGTTGTGATGACATTGTTCATGGAGCATTGTGATGATATTGGTCTTGGAGCATTGTGATGAGAAGGTCATGGAGCATTGGGCTGAAAATATTCATGGAGTATTGTGATGACAGGGGTCATGGGGCATTGTGATGACAAGGGGATGGAGCATGGTGATCACAAGGTCCTGGAGCATTGTGATGAGAAGACCATGGAGACTTGTGATGACAAGTCTCATGGAGCATTCTGATGATAAGGGGCATGGAGCATTGTGATTACAGGGGTCTTGGAGCATTGTGATGACAAGGGCATGGAGCATTGTGAGGAGAAGGCCATGGAACATTCTGATGACATGTGTCATCGAGCTTTGTGATGTCAAGGGCATGGATCATTGTGATTACAGGGGTTTTGGAGCATTGTGATGACAAGGGTCATGGAGCCTTGTGATGACAAGGCCGTGGAACATTGTGATGGCAGGGGTCATGGAGCATTGTTATGACAGGGGTAATGGAGCATTGTGATGAGAAGGGCATTGAGCATTGGTCTGAAATGTTTCATGGATTATTGTGATGAGAGTGGGCATGGAGCACTGTGATGACAAGGGCACGGAACACTGTGATACATGGGTCATGGAGGATTGTAATGACAAGGGCATGGAGCACTGTGATGGGAAGGGCATCGAGCATTGTGATGACAAGTGTCATGGTGCTTTGTGATGACAAGGGCATGGAGCCATGTGATGAGAGGATTCATGGAGCATTGTGATGACAATGACATGGAGCATTGTGATGCCAAGGGCCATGGAGCTTTGTGATGACAATGGTCATGGAGCATTTTGATGACAAGTGTGTGGTTCATTGTGATGAGAAGGGCAGGGAGCATTTTGATGACAGGGTCATGCAGCAATTTGATGAAAAGTGTAATGGAACATTTTGATGACAGGGGTTATAGAACATTGTGATGCCAGGGGTCATGGATCTTTGTGATGAAAAGGGTCATGGAGCATTTTGATGACAGGGGTTACGGAACTTTGTGATGTCAGGCGTCATGGAACATTGTGCAGATAAGGGGATGTAGCATTGTGATGACAGGGGTCATGGAACATTGTGATAACAGGGGTGAGGGAGGATTGTGATGACTAGTGGTGGAACATTGTGATATCTCATGTGAGAGAGCATTTGGATGAGAAGTTCATGGAGCATTGTGATTACAAGGTTTATGGAGCATAGCGATGACAAGGTTGTGGATCATTGTGATCAAAAGTGCATGGCACATTGTGATGACAAAGGTCATGGAGCAATGTTCTGACAAAGGCATGGAGCATTGTGATGACAAGGTTCACGGAGCATTGTGATGAAAAGTTCATGGTGCATTGTGGTTAAAATGGTCACAGAGCCTTGTGATGACATGGGCATGGACCGTTGTGATGACAAACGTTATGAAGCATTGTGATGACTGGAGTCACGGGGCATTGTGATGACAGGGGTCATGGAGCATTGTGATGACAAGGGCATGGAGCACTGTGATGACAGGGGCATGGAGCATTGGTCTGACAAGTTTCATAGATGATTGTGATGACAGTGGACATGGTGCATTGTGATGACAAGGGCATGGAGCATTGTGATGACAAGGGCATGTAGTATTGTGAAGACAGGTGTCAGGGAGCATTGTGATGACATATGTCATGGTCCAATGCGATGACAATGGCATGGAGCATTGTGATGCCAAATGTAATGGAGGATTGTAATGACAAATAAAATGGAGCATTGTTATGACTATGGCTTGGAGTATTATGATGACAAGGGCCATTGAGAATTTTCATGACAATGTCGTGAAACATTGTGATGACAAGGTCCTGGAGCAATGTGATGAGAAAACCATGGAGCCTTGTGATGACAAGTCTCATGGAGCATACTGATGAAAAGGGGCACGGAGCATTCTGATTACAGGGGTCTTGGAACATTGTGATAACAAGGGCATGGAGCATTGTGATGACAAGGGCATGGAGCATTGGTCTAATAAGTTTCATGGATTATTGTGATGACAGTTGGAATGGCGCATTGTGATGACAAGGGCATGGAGCATGGTGATGACCAGTTCATGCAGTATTGTGAGAAGAGGTGTCACGGAACATTGTGATGACATATGTATTAGCCCATTGTGATGACAATGGCATGGAGCATTGTGATGACAAGCTTGTGGAGTATTTTGATGACAGTGGCTTGGAGCACTGTGATGAAAACGACATGGGGCATTGTGTTGAAAAAGCATGGAGGCTTTTCATGAGAGGATTTATGGAGCATTCTGACAAGTGTCAGGGAGCATTGTGATGACAAGTGTATTGAGAATTTTGATGACAAAAGTCATGGAGCATTGTGATGAAAAGTGCATGGGGAATTGTGATGACAGGCATCATGGAGCGTTGTGATGACAAGTGTTATGGAACATTTTAATCACAAGGGTTTGGAGCATTGTGATAATAGAGGTCATGGATCATTTTGATTTCAAGGAGCATGGAGCATTGTGATGACAAAGGCATGAAGCAATGTGATCCCAAGGTTCATGGAGGATTGTGATGACAATGGAAATGGAGTATTGTGATGACAAGCGCATAGAGCATTGTAATGACAAGGTCATGTAGCATTTTGCTGACAAAGTCATGGAGCATTGTGATGACAGGTGTCATGGAGCACTGTGATGACAAGTGTCACGGAGCATTGTGAATACAGTGGTCATGGAGCACTGGGATGACAAGGGAATGGATCATTGTGATGACAAGGGTTCTGTAGCATTGGGCTGAAGATGTTCATGGAGTATTGTGATGACAGGGGTCATGGAGCACTGTGATGACAGAGGTCATGGAGCATTTTGATTTCATTGTGATGACAATAGCATGAAACATTATGATGATGGGCATGGTGCATTGTGATGACAGGGTTCATGGATCATTGAGATGAAATGGATCATGGAACA
The DNA here is from genome assembly GCF_964341445.2 of Mesoplodon mirus. Taxonomy (NCBI): domain Eukaryota; kingdom Metazoa; phylum Chordata; class Mammalia; order Artiodactyla; family Ziphiidae; genus Mesoplodon; species Mesoplodon mirus. Next base: position 373,517 of record NW_028295632.1, read on the forward strand.
TTGTGATTACAGGGGTCTTGGAGCACTGTGATGACAAGGGCATGGAGAATTTTGATGAGAAGGATATGGAACTTTATGATGGCATGTATCATGGAGCTTTGTGATGACAAGGGCATGGAGCTTTTTGATTTCAGGGATCTTGGAGCATTGTGATGACAAGTGTCATGGAGCCTTGTGATGACAATGCCGTGGAATATTGTGATGGCAGGGGTCATGGAGCATTGTTATGACAGGGGTAATGGAGCACTGTCATCAGAAGGGCATGGAGCATTGTGATTACAAGTTTTATGGAGCATTACCATGACAAATTTGTGGACCGTTGTGATGAAAAGCGCGTAGAACTTTGTGATGACAAGGGTCATGGAGCATTGTTCTGACAAAGGCATGGAGCATTTTGATGACAAGGGTCACGGTGCATTGTGATGAAAAGTTCATGGAGCACTGTGGTTATAAAGGTCACAGAGCCTTGTGATGACGCGGGCATGGATCATTGTGATGACAAATTTTATGAAGCACTGTGATGACTTGAGTCACGGAGCATTGTGATGACAGTGGTCATGGAGCATTGTGATGACAAGGGCATGGAGCACTGTGGTGACAGGGGCATGGAGCATTGGTCTGACAAGTTTCATAGATTATAGTGATGACAGTGGACATGGTTCATTGTGATGACAAGGGCATGGATCATTGTGAAGAGAAGTTCATGGAGTATTGTGAAGACAGGTGTCAGGGAGCATTGTGATGACATATGTCATGGTCCATTGCAATGACAATGGCAGGGAGCATTGTGATGCCAAATGTAATGGAGGATTTTGATGACAAATATAATGGAGCATTGTGATGACTAGGGCTTGGATCATTATGATGACAAGGGCCATTGAGAATTTTCAGGACAATGTCGTGAAGCATTGTGATGATAAAGTCCTGGAGCATTGTGATGAGAAAAACATGGAGCAATGTGATGACAACTCTCTTGGAGCATACTGATCAAAAGGGGCATGGACCATTGTGATTACAGGGGTCTTGGAACATTGTGATGACATGGGTATGGAGCATTGTGAGGAGAAGGTGAAGGAGCATTCTGAAGACATGCGTCATTGAGTTTTGTGATGACAAGGGCATCTAACACTGTGATTGCAGGGGTCTAGGAGCATTGTGATGAAAAGGGCATGGATCATTGTGATGGGAAAGGCATGGAGCCTTGTCATGACAGGGTTAAAGGAGCATACTGATGACAATTGTCAGGTAGCATTTTGATGACTAGTGTATTGAGCACTGTGATGAGAAAGGTCATGGAGCCTTGTGATGACAAGGCCATGGAACATCGTAATGGCAGGGGTCAAGGAGCATTGTTATGACAGGGGTAATGGAGCACTGTGATGGCAAGGGCATGGAGCATTGTGATGAGAAGGCCATGGAGCATTCTGATGACATGTGTCATGGAGCTTGGTGAAGACAAGGGCATGAAGCAATGTGATGAGAGCGTTCATGGAGCATTGTGATGACAATGACATGGAGCATTGTTATGCCAAGGGTCATGGATATTTGTGATGACAAAAGCCATGGAGCATTTTGATGGCAAGGGCATTGTGCATTGTGATGAGAAGAGCAGGGAGAATTGTGATGACAGGGTTCATGGAGCATTGAGATGAAAAGTGGCATGGAACATTGTGTTTACAAAGGTCTTGGAGCATTGTGATGACAAGGGCATGGAGCATTGTGATGAGAAGGCCATGGAACTTTCTGATGACATGCGTCCTGGAGCTTTGTGATGACAAGGGCAAGGAGCATTGTGATTAAAGGGGCCTTCAGCATTGTGATGACAAGTGTCATGGAACCATGTGATGACTAGTCCGTGGAACATTGTGATGGCAGGGGTCATGGTGCATTGTTATGACAGAGGTAATGGAGCATTGTGATGAGAAGGGCATGGAACATTGGTCAGAAATGTTTCATGGATTATTGTGATGAGAGTGGGCATGGAGCATTGTGATGACAAGGGTACGGAACACTATGATACATGGGTCATGCAGGATTGTAATGACAAGGGCATGGAGCATTGCGATGAGAAGGGCATCGAGCATTGTGATGACAAGTGTCATGGAGCTTTGTGATGACAAGGGCATTGAGCAATGTTATGAGAGGGTTCATGGAGCATTGTGATGACAATGACATGGAGCATTGTGATGCCAAGGGTCATGGAGCTTTGTGATGACAAGTCATGGAGCATTTTGATGACAAGGGCATGGTGCATTGTGATGAGAAGTGCAGGGAGCATTTTGATGATTGGACCATGCAGCAATTTGATGAAAATTGTAATGGAATATTTTGATGGCAGGTGTTAAAGAACATTGTGATGTCAGGGGTCTTGGAGCTTTGGGATGAAAAGGATCATGGAGCATTTTGATGACAGGGGTTATGGAACATTCTGATGTCAGGGGTCATGGAACATTGTGATGATAAGGGGATGTAGCAGTGTGATGACAGGGTCATGGAACATTGTGATTACCGGGGTGAGGGTGTATTGTGATGACTAGTCATGGAACACTGTGATATCTCTGGTGAGAGAGCATTTTGATGAGAAGTGCATGGACCATTGTGATTACAAGGTTTATGGAGCATTGCAATGACAAGTTTGTGGACCGCTGTGATGAAATGCGCGTGGCACATTGTGAAGACAATGGTCATGGAGCATTGTTGTGACAAAGACATGGAGCATTGTGATGACAAGGGTCACTGTGAATTGTGATGAAACGTTCATGGAGCATTGTGGTTACAAAGGTCACAGAACCTTGTGATGACACGGGCATGGATCATTGTGATGACAAACGTTATGAAGCATTGTGATGACTGGAGTCACGGAGCATTGTGATGACACTGGTCATGGAGCATTGTGATGACATGTGTCATGGAGCATTGTGCTGACAAGCGCATGGAGCATTGTGATGACAAGGGTCATGGAGCATTGTGCTGAGAAAGGCATAGAGCATTGTGATGACAAGGGTCAAAGAGCATTGTGATGAAATGTTCATGGATCATTTTGGTTAAAAAGATCAAAGAGAGTGATGATGACGAAGGGCATGGACCATTGTGGTGACAAAGGTCATGAAACATTGTGATGACTGGAGTCACAGAGCATTGTGATGGCAGGGGTCATGGAGCATTGTGATAACAAGGGCATGGAGCATTGTGATGACCAGGGCAAGGAGCATTGGTCTAAAAAGTTTCATGGATTATTGCGATGACAGTTGGTATGGCACATTGTGATGACAAGGGCATGTAGCATTGTGAGGGCCAGGTCATGCAGTATTGTGAAGACAGGTGTAAGGGAGCATTGTGATGACATATGTAATGGCCCATTGTGATGACAATGGCATGGAGCATTGGGATGCCAAGTGTCATGGAGCATTCTGATGGCAAATGTAATGGAGCAATGTGATGACAATGGCTTGGAGCACTGTGATGACAAGGGTCAGGGAGCATTGTGCGGACAAGTGCATGGAGAAATGTAATGACAAGTGTCATGGAGCATTCTGAGGACAAGCTTGTGGAGTATTTTGATGACAGTGGCATGGAGCATTGTGATGAAAACGGCATGGGGCATTGTGATGAAAAAGGCATGGAGCCTTTTCCTGAAAGGGTTCAAGGAGCATACTGATGACAAGTGTCAGGGAGCCTTGTGATGACAAGTGTATTGAGAATTGTGATGACAAAAGTCATGGAGAATTGTGATGAAAAGAGCATGGAGTATTGTGATGACAGGCATCATGGAGCGTTCTGATGAGAAGTGTTATGGAACATTGTGATCACAAGGGTTTGGAGCACTGTGATGACAGAGGTCATGGATCATTTTGATTTCAAGGAGCATGGAGCATTGTGAGGACAAGGGCATGAAGCAATGTGATCCCAAGGTTCATGGAGGATTGTGATGACAATGGAAATGGAGTATTGTGATGACAAGCGCATAGAGCATTGTAATGACAAGGTCATGTAGCATTTTGCTGACAAAGGCATGGAGCATTGTGATGACATGTGTCATGGAGCATTGTAAATACAGGGGTCATGGAGCATTGGGATGACAAGGACATGGATCATTGTGATGACAAGGGTCATGGAGCACTGGGCTGAAAATGTTCATGGAGTGTTGTGATGACAGGTGTCATGGAGCATTGTGATGACTATGGAATGGAGCATTGTGATGAAAAGAGTCGCGGATCATTGTGTTGTCTGGTGTCATGGAGTGTTGTGATGACAGAGGTCATGGAGCATTGTGATGATATTGGCCATGGAGCATTGTGATGAATAGGTCTTGGAGCATTGGGCTGAAAATATTCATGGATTATTGTGATGACAGGGGTCATGGAGCATTGTGATGAGAAGAGAATGGAGCATGGTGATGACAAGGTCCAGGAGAACTGTGATGAGAAGACCATGGAGACTTGTCATGACAAGTCTTATGGAGCATTCTGATGAAAAGTGGCATGGAGCATTGTGATTACAGGGGTCTTGGAGCATTGTGATGACTAGGGCATGGAACACTGTGATACATGTGTCATGGGTCATGGAGGATTGTGATGACAAGTCATGGAGCATTGTGATGACAAGGGCATGGAGCATAGTGATGACAGGAGCATGGAGCATTTGTCTGACAAGATTCATAGATTATTGTGATGACAGTGGACATGGTGCATTGTGATGACAAGGGCATGGATCATTGTGTAGAGAAGGTCATGGTGTATTGTGAAGACAGGTGTCAGGGAGCATTGTGATGACATATGTCATGGTCCATTGCGATGACAATGGCAGGGATTATAGTGATGCCAAATGAAATGGAGAATTGTGATGACAAATATAATGGAGCATCGTGATGACTATGGCTTGGAGCATTATGATGACAATGGCCATTGAGAATTTTCATGACAATGTCATGAAGCATTGTGATGACAAGTTCCTTGAGCATTGTGATGACAAAACCATGGAGCCTTGTGATGACAAGTCTCATGGAGCATACTGATGAAAAGGGTCTTAGAACACTGTGATGACAAGGGCATGGGGCATTGTGAGGAGAAGACCAAGGAGCATTCTGATGGCATGCGTCATCGAGCTTTGTGATGACAAGAGCATGGAGCATTGTGATTGCATGTGTCTTGGAGCATTGTGATGAAAATTGCATGGATCATTGTGATGAAATAGGCATGGAGCCTTGTCATAAGAGGGTTCAAGGAGCATACAGACAACAAGTGTCAGGGAGCATTTTGATGACAAGTGTATTGAGCATTGTGATGACAATTGTCATGGAGCACTGTGATGATAAGACCATTGATAATTGTGATGACGAGCGTCATGGGGCATTGTGATGATAAGTGTTATGGAATATTGTGATCACAATGGTTTGGAGCATTGTTATGACAGAGGTCATGGAGCAATTTGATTTCATTGTGATGACAATAGCATGAAGTATTATGATGATGGGCATGGTGCATTGTGATGACAGGGTTCATGGATCACTGCGATGAAAAGTGGCATAGAGCATTGTGATTACAGGATTCTTGGAGCATTGTGATGAGAAGGGTCATGGAGCTTTGGGATGACAAGGCCATGGAACATCGTGATGGCAGGGGTCATGGAGCATTGTTATGACTGGTAATGGAGCATTGTGATGGCAAGGGCATGGATCATTGTGATGAGAAGGCCATGGAGCATTCTGATGACATGTGTCATGGAGCTTTGTGAAGACAAGGGCATGGAGCAATGTGATGAGAGCGTTCATGCAGCATTGTGATGAAAATGACATGGAGCATTGTGATGCCAAGGGTCATGGATCTTTGTGATGAGAAAGGTCATGGAGCATTTTGATGGCAAGGGCGTTGTGCATTGTGATGAGAAAGGCAGGGAACATTCTGATGACAGGGTCTTTGAGCAATTTGATGAAAAGTGTCATGGAACATTTTGATGACAGGTGTTATGGAACATTGTGATGTCAGGGGTCATCGAACATTGTGATGATAAGTGCATGTAGCATTGTGATGACAGGAGTGACGGAGTATTGTGACAAACAGTGATGTAGCATTGTGATATCAGTGGTGAGAGAGCATTTTGATGAGAAGTGCATGGAGCATTGTGATGACAAATTTTATGGAGCATTGTGATGACATGATTGTGAAGCACTGTGATGACAAGCACATGGTGCATTGTGATGACATGTGTCATGGAGCATTGTGCTGTCAAGCGCATGGAGCATTGTGATGACAAGGGTCAAAGTGCATTGTGATGAAAAGTTCATGGAGCATTGTGGTTAAAAAGGTCACAGAGACTGTTGATGCCCAGGGCATGGACCATTGTGATGACAAAGGTCATGAAGCACTGTGATGATTGGAGTCACGGAGCATTATGATGACAGGGGTTATGGAGCATTTTGGTGACAAGGGCATGGAGCATTGTGATGACAGGGGCATGGAGCATTGGTCTGACTAGTTTCACAGATTATTGTGATGACAGTGGGCATGGTGCATTGTGATGAAAAGGGCATGGAGCATTGTGATGAGAAGGTCATGGAATATTGTGAAGAGAGGTGTTAGGGAGCATTGTGATGACATATGTCATGGTCCATTGCTATGACAATGGCATGGAGTATTGTGATGTCAAATGTAATTGAGAATTGTAATGAAAAATATAATAGAGCATTGTGATGATTAGGGCGTGGAGCATTATGATGACTTGGGCCATTGAAAATTTTCATGACAAGGTCGAGAAGCATTGTGATGACAAGGTCCTGGAGCACTGTGATGAGAAAACAATGGAGCCTTGTCATGACAAGTCTCATGGAGCATACTGATGAAAAGGGGCATGGAGCATTGTGATTACAGGGGTCTTGGAACATTGTGATGACAAGGGCATGGAGCAATGTGAGGAGAAGGCCATGAAGCATTCTGATGATAAGCGTCATGGAGCTTTTTGATGACAAGATCATGGAGCATTGTGATTACAGGGATCTTGGAGCATTGTGATGAAAATGGCATGGATAATTGTGATTAAAAAGGCATGGAGCCTTGTCATGACAGGGTTCAAGGAGCATACTGACGACAAGTGTCAGGGAGCACTGTGATGACAAGTGTATTGAGCATTGTGAGACAAAGATCATGGAGCATTGTGATGAGAAGACCATGGATAATTGTGATGATGAGAGTCATGGGGTGTTGTGATGATAAATGTTATGGAACATTGTGATCACAAGATTTTGGAGCATTATGATGACAGAGGTCATGGAGAATATTGATTTCATTGTGATGACAATAGCCTGAAGCATTATGATGATGGGCATGGTGCATTGTGATGACAGGGTGCATGGAGCATTGAGATGAAAAGGGGCATGGAGCATTGTGTTTACAGGGGTCTTGGAGCATTGTGATGACAAGGGCATGGAGCATTGTGATGAGAAGGCCATGGAACATTCTGATGACATGCGTCATGGAGCTTTGTGATGACAAGGGCATGGAGCATTGTGATTACAGGGGTCTTCAGCATTGTGATGACAAGTGTCATGGAACCTTGTGATGACAAGGCCGTGGAATATTTTGATGGCAGGGGTCATGGTGCATTGTTATGACAGGGGTAATGGAGCATTGTGATGAGAAGGGCATGGATCATTGGTCCGAAATGTTTCATGGATTATTGTGATGAGAGTGTGCATGGAGCATTGTGATGACAAGGTTATGGAACACTATGATACATGGGTCAAGCAGGATTGCCATGACAACTGCATGGAGCATTGTGATAAGAAGGTCATCAAGCATTGTGATGACAAGTGTCATGGAGCTTTGTGTTGACAAGGGCATTGGGCAATGTGATGAGAGCATTGATGGAGCATTGTGATGACAATCACATGGAGCATTCTGATGCCAAGGGTAATGGATCTTTGTGATGACAAAGGTCATGGAGCATTTTGATGGCAAGTTTGTTGTGCATTGTGATGAGAAGGGCAGGGAGCATTCTGATGTCAGGGTCATGGAGCAATTTGAGGAAAAGTGTAATGGAACATTTTAATGACAGTTGTTATGGAACATTGTGATGTCAGGGGTCATCGAGCATTGTGATGATATGTGCATGTAGCATTGTGATGACAGGAGTCATGGAACATTGTGATGACTGGGGTGAGGGAGTATTGTGACAAATAGTGATGTAGCATTGTGATATCAGTGGTGAGAGAGCATTTTGATGAGAAGTGCATGGAGCATTGTGATGACAAATTTTAAGGAGCATTGTGATGACAAAATTGTGGAGCACTGTGATGACAAACGCATGGTGCATTGTGATGACATGTGTCATGGAGCATTGTAATGACATGCATATGGAGCATTGTGATGCCAAGGGTCATGGATCTTTGTGATGACAAAGGTCATGGAACATTTTGAAGGCAAGTGCGTTGTGCATTGTGATGAGAAGGGCAGGGAGCATTCTGATGTCAGGGTCATGGAGCAATTTGATGAAAAGTGTCATGGAACATTTTGATGACAGGTTTTATGGAACATTGTGATGTCAGGGGTCATCGAACATTGTGATGATATGTGCATGTAGCATTGTGATGACAGGAGTCATGGAATATTGTGATGACTGGGGTGAGGGAGTATTGTGACACAAAGTGATGTAGCATTGTGATATCAGTGGTGAGAGAGAATTTTCATGAGAAGTGCATGGAGCATTGTGATGACAAATTTTAAGGAGCATTGTGATGACAAGATTGTGGAGCACTGTGATGACAAGCGCATGGTGAATTGTGATGACGTGTCATGGAGCATTGTGATGACAAGGGCATGGAACATTGGTCTAATATATTTCATGGATTATTGCGATGACAGTTGGAATGGCGCATTGTGATGACAAGGACATGGAGCATTTTGATGACAAGGCCATGGAGCATTCTGATGACATGCGTCATGGAGTTTTGTGATGACAAGGGCATGGAGCATTGTGATTACAGGGATCTTGGAGCATTGGGATAAACAGGGCATGGATCATTGTGATGAAAAAGGCATGGAGCTTTGTCATAACAGGGTTCAAGGAGCATACTGACGACAAGTGTCAGGGAGCATTGTGAAGACAAGTGTATTTAGCATTGTGATGTCAAAGTTCAAGGAACATTGTGATGACAGGGGTCATGAAACATTGTGATGATAAGGGGATGTAGCAGTGTGATGACAGGGTCATGGAACATTGTGATTACAGGGGTGAGGGAGTATTGTGATGACTAGTGATGGAACACTGTGATATTTCTGGTGAGAGAGCATTTTGATGAGAAGTGCATGGACCATTGTGATTAAAAGTTCTTTGGAGCATTGCAATGACAAGGTTGCGTACCAGTGTGATGAAATGCGTGTGGCACATTTTGAAGACAATGGTCATGGAGCATTGTTCTGACAAAAACTTGGAGCATTGTGATGACAAGGGTCACAGAGAATTGTGATGAAAAGTTCATGGAGGATTGTGGTTACAAAGGTCACAGAGCATTGTGATGATGCGTGCATGGAGCATTGTGATGACAAATGTTATGAAGAATTGTGATGACTGGAGTCACGGAGCATTGTGATGACAGGGGTCATGGATCATTGTGATGACATGTGTCATGGAGGACTGTGCAGACAAGCGCATGGAGCATTGTGATGAGAAGGGTCATGGAGCATTTTGCTGAGAAAGGCATAGAGCATTGTGATGACAAGGGTCAAAGAGCATTGTGATGAAATGTTCATGGAGCATTGTGGTTAAAAATGTCACAGAGACTGTTGATGACGAGGGCATGGATCATTGTGATGACAAAGGTCATGAAGCATTGTGATGACTGGAGTCACGGAGCATTGTGATGACAGGGGTCATGGAGCACTGTGATAACAAGGGCATGGAGCATTGTGATGACAAGGACATGGAACATTGGTCTAATAAGTTTCATGGATTATTGCGATGACATTTGGAATGGCGCTTTGTGATGACAAGGGCATGGAGCATTGTGATGAGAAGGTCATGGAGTATTGTGAAGAGAGGTGTCAGGGAGCATTGTGATGACATATGTAATGGCCCATTGTGATGACAATGGCTTGGAGCATTGTGATGACAAGGGTCAGGGAGCATTGTGCTGACAAGGCATGGAGAATTGTGATGACATGTGTCATGGAGCATTCTGATGACAAGCTTGTGGAGGTTTTTGATGATAATGGCATGGGCATTGTGATGAAAATGGCATGGAGACTTTTCGTGACACGGTTCAAGGAGCATTCTGATGACAAGTGGCAGGGAGCATTGAGATGACAAGTGTATTGAGAATTGTGATGAGAAAGGTCATGGCGCATTGTGATGAAGAGGGCAATGATCATTGTGATGAAAAAGGCATGGAGACTTGTCATGACAGGGTTCAAGGAGCATACTGACGACAAGTGTCAGGGAGCATTGTGATGACAAGTGTATTGCGCATTGTGATGACAAGGATCATGGAGCATTGTGATGAGAAGGCCATGGATAATTGTGATGATGAGCGTCATGGGGTGTTGTGATGATAAGTGTTATGGAACATTGTGATCACAAGGTTTTGGAGCATTATGATGACAGAGGTCATGGAGAATATTGATTTCATTGTGATGACAATAGCCTGAAGCATTATGATGATGGGCATGGTGCATTGTGATGACAGGGTTCATGGGCACTGAGATGAAAATGGGCATGGAGCATTGTGTTTACGGGGGTCTTGGAGCATTGTGATGACAAGGGCATGGAGCATTGTGATGACAGGGGCAGGGAGCATTGGTCTGAGAAGTTTCATAGATTATTGTGATGACAGTGGGCATTGTGCATTGTGATGACAAGGGCATGGAGCATTGTGATGAGAAGGTCATGGAATATTGTGAAGACAGGTGTCAGGGATCATTGTGATGACATATGTCATTGTCCATTGCGATGACAATGGCATGGAACATTGTGATGCCAAATGTAATGGAGAATTGTGATGACAAATATAATGGAGCATTGTGATGATTAGGGCGTGGAGAATTATGATGACAAGGGCCTTTGAAAATTTTCATGACAAGGTCGAGAAGCATTGTGATGACAAGGTCCTGGATCATTGTGATGACAAAACCATGGATCCTTGTGATGACAAGTCTCATGGAGCATACTGATGAAAAGGGGCATGGAGCATTGTGATTACAGGGGTCTTGGAACATTGTGATGACAAGGGCATGGAGCATTGTGAGGGAAAGTCCAAGGAGCATTCTGATAGCATGCATCATTGAGGTTTGTGATGAAAAGGGCATGGAGAATTGTGATCACATGGGTCTTGGAGCACTGTAATGAAAAGAGCATGGATCATTGTGATGAAAATGGCATGGAGCCTTGTCATGACAGGGCTCAAGGAGCATACAGACCACAAGTGTCAGGGAGCATTTTGATGACAAGTGTATAGAGCACTGTGATGACAAAGGTCATGGAGCATTGTGATGAGAAGACCATGGATAAATGTGATGTCGAGCGTCATGGGGCATTGTGATGACAAGTGTTATGGAATACTGTGATCACAAGGGTTTGGAGCATTGTTATGACAGAAGTTATGGAGCATTTTGATTTCATTGTGATGACAACAGCATGAAGCATTATGATGATAGGCATGGTGCATTGTGATGACAGGGTTCATGGATCATTGAGATGAAAAGTGGCATACAGCATTGGGAATACAGGGTTCTGGGAGCATTGTGATGAGAAGGGTCATGGAGCTTTGTGATGACGAGGTCAAGGAACATCGTGATGGCAGGGGTCATGGAGCATAATTTTGACAGCGGTAATGGACCTTTGTGATGGCAAGGGTATGTAGCATTGTGATGAGAAGGCCATGGAGCATTCTGATGACATGTGTCATGGAGCTTTGTGAAGACAAGGGCATGGAGCAATGTGATGAGAGCGTTAATTTAGCATTGTGATGACAATGACATGGAGCATTGTGATGCCAAGGGTCATGGATCTTTGTGATGTCAAAGGTCATGGAGCATTTTGATGGCAAGGGCATTGGGCATTTTGGTGAGAAGGGCAGGGAGCATTGTGATGACAGTGTTATGGAGCAATTTGATGAAAAGATTCATGGAACATTTTGATGACAGGTGTTATGGAACATTGTGATGTCAGGGGTCATCGAACATTGTGATGATAAGTGCATGTAGTATTGTGATGACAGGAATGACGGAGTATTGTGACAAATAGTGATGTAGCACTGTGATATCAGTGGTGAGAGAGCATTTTGATGAGAAGTGCATGGAGCATTGTGATGACAAATTTTATGGAGCATTGTGATGACAAGATTGTGGAGCACTGTGATGACAAGCACACGGTGCATTGTGATGACATGGGTCATGGAGCATTGTGATGACAAGGGAATGGAGCATGGTGATGACAAGGTCCTGGAGCATTGTGATGAGAAGCCCAGGCAGAATTGTGATGACAAATCTCATGGAACATTCTGATGAAAATGGTCATGGAGCATTTTTATTACAGGGATCTTGGAACATTGTGATGACAAGGGCAAGGATTTTTATGATAACAAAGGCATGGAGCCATTTCATGACAGGGTAAAAGGAGCATACTGACGACAAGGGTCAGGGAGCATTGTGATGACAAGTTTATTGAGCATTGTGATGACAAAGATCATGGAGCATTGTGATGAGAAGACCATGGATAATTGTGATGATGAGCGTCATGGCATGTTGTGGTGATAAGTGTTATGGAACATTGTGATCACAAGGGTTTGGAGCATTATGATGACAGAGATCATGGAGAATATTGATTTCATTGTGATGACAATAGCCTGAAGCATTATGATGATGGGCATGGTGCATTGTGATGACAGGGTTCATGGAGCATTGAGATGAAAAGGGGCATGGAGCATTGTGTTTACAGGTGTCTTGGAGCATTGTGATGACAAAGGAATGGAGCATTATGATGTGAAAGCCATGGAACATTCTGATGACATGTGTCATGGAGCTTTGTGAAGACAAGGGAATGGAGCATTATGATTTAAGTGGCCTTCAGCATTGTGATGACAGGTGTCATGGAAACTTGTGATGACTAGGCCGTGGAACACTGTGATGGCAGTGGTCATGGTGCATTGTTATGACAGAGGTAATGGAGCATTGTGATGAGAAGGGTATGGAACATTGGTCTGAAATGTTTCAGGGATTATTGTGATGAGAGTGGGCATGGAGCATTGTGATGACAAGGGTACGGAACACTATGATACATGGGTCATGCAGGATTTTAATGACAAGGGCATGGAGCATTGTGATGAGAAGGCATCGAGCATTGTGATGACAAGTGTCATGGAACTTTGTGATGACAAGGGAATTGAACAATATGATGGGAGGGCTCATGGAGCATTGTGATGACAATGACATGGAGCATTGTGATGCCAATGGTCATGGAGCTTTGTGATGACAAGTCATGGAGCATTTTGATGACAAGGGCATGGTGCATTGTGATGAGAAGTGCAGGGAGCATTTTGATGACCGGGTCATGCAGCAATTTGATGAAAATTGTAATGTAACATTTTGATGGCATGGGATATAGAACATTGTGATGTCAGGGGTCATGGAACATTGTGAAGATAAGGGGATGTGGCAGTGTGATGACTGGGTCATGGAACATTGTGATTACAGTGGTGAGGGAGTATTGTGATGACTAGTGATGGAACACTGTGATATATCTGGTGAGAGAGCATTTTGTTGAGAAGTGCATGGAGCATTGTGATTACAAGGTTTATGGAGCATGGCAATGACAAGTTTGTGGACCGTTGTGATGATATGCGCGTGGCACATTTTGAAGACAATGGTCATGGAGCATTGTTCTCACAAGACTTGGAGCATTGTGATGACAAGGGTCACAGAGAATTGTGATGAAAAGTTCATGGAGCATAGTGGTTACAAAGATCACAGAGCCTTGTGATGACACGGGCATGGACCATTGTGATGACAAACGTTATGAAGCATTGTGATGACTGGAGTCAGGGAGCATTGTGATGACAGGCGTCATGGAGCATTGTGATGACATGTGTCAGGGAGCATTGAGCTGACAAGTGCATGGAGCATTGTGATGCCAAGTTTCATGGAGGATTCTGATGACAAAGGTAATGGAGCATTGTGATGACAATGGCTTGGAGCATTGTGATGACAAGGGTCAGGGAGCATTGTGCTGACAAGTGCATGGAGAATTGTGATGACAAGTGTCATGGAGCATTCTGATAACTAGATGGTGGAGTATTTTGATGACAATGGCATGGAGCATTCTGATGAAAATGGCATGGGGCTTTGTGATGAAAAAGGCATGGAGCCTTTTCGTGGCAGGTTTCAAGGAGCATTCTGACGACAAGTGTCAGGGAGCATTGTGATTACAAGTGTATTGAGAATTGTGATGAGAAAGTCATGGAGCACTGTGATGAAAAGGGCATGGAGTATTGTGATGACAGGCATCTTGGAGCGTTGTGTTCACAAGTGTTATGGAACATTGAGATCTGAAGAGTTTGGAGCATTGTGATGACACAGGTAATGGATCATTTTGATTTCAAGGAGCATGGAGCATTGTGATGACAAGGGCATGAAGCAATGTGATCCCAAGTTTCATGGAGGATTGTGATGACAAGCAAATAGAGCATTGTAATGACAAGGTCATGTAGCATTTTGCTGACAAAGGCATGGAGCATTGTGATGACAGGTGTCATGGAGCACAGTGATGAAATGCGTCAGGGAGCATTGTGAGAACAGTGGTCGTGGATCATAGGGATGACAAGGTCATGGATCATTGTGATGACAAGTGCCATGGAACATTGGGCTGAAAATATTCTTGGAGTATTGTGATGACAGGTGTCATGGAGCATTGTGATGATTAGGGAATGGAACATAGTTATGACAAGAGTCCCAAATCATTGTGTTGTCACGTGTCATGGAATGTTGTGATGACAGTGGTCATGGAGCATTGTGATGATATTGGCCATGGAGCATTGTGATGAGAAGAAATTGGGTAATTGTGATGTCTAGCATCATGGAGAACTGTAATGACAAGGGGTATGAAGCAATGTGATGACAAGTGTCAGGGAGCGTTGTGATGACAGGGGTCATGGAGCATTGTGATGACAAGGGCATGGAGCTTTGTGATGACATTTGCATGGAGCACTGTGATGACAAGTTCATGGAGCATTGCAATGTCAAGTGGATGGAGAATTGTGATGACAAGAGCATGTAACATTTTGATGAGTAGTATCATGTAGCATTGTGATGACAAGGACGTGGAGAATTGTGATGACAAGGGACATGGAGCATTTTGATAACCAGGGCATGGTGCATTGTGATGACAGGGGTCATGGAGCATTATTATGACAAGGACCATGGTGCATTCTGACATAAGATATCACTTATGAAGAGAATGTGATCATGTCTACATATGAACTGAATTAGGGAAGAGAACAGAGTCTCATATTTAGAAAAAAGTGTAACGCTTGCTTAAGGGGAAAGACAGGTGGGGAGATACACGAAAAATAAGTTTGATATTAGCACAGGTACCGTCCATAATCCAAAAACAGAAGAGACAAGCCCTACTCCTTCCTCAGTGAACGAAACTCAACATCCCTATTCCCCGCAGAGAAATATATCTGACTAGTAAGAATTTTAAATCCTATGTATTGATATGTCTCTGTAAGGAAACTAAGTGTGTCTAGAATGACATAAACATGGGAGTGAGAATCAGCTCAAACCCTATATAAAAATGAATTTCAAAAACAAAACAACAAAACAGAGAATTCTTACACAATACCTTCAGGGTCGCTGATGAAACCTGGAATGATCCTATCTACAACGACACCTGTATGTGGCATAAGGGTGGACACTTGGGACTGAGAGGATTGGTGAGATTGGGTGAGCAAATATAGACCCTTTAAAGCAATAATGTGTGTCACCCATTCCATGGGTCCCAACTCTCCAGGTTGAAGTGAACATTACTTCAGCAATAACATGTATGGGAAACCTAGAGAATGGACACACTGTGAATATGAGAGATTCGTAAAACTCAACTAATAGTACCTCTCCTGGTGCTCCGGTTTGACTTTCCAACTGCTTTAGTAACAATCTCCCAACTTGGAGAGACAGCCCCTTTAACCTCCTGTTACACAGGTTGCCAATTTGGCAGAGGATGAAAGGGAAGAGGGAGAACCAATGAGAGAGTAGCTGTTAGGCATTTGGACGGGCACATGTCACTCTAATTTCCCGGCACGAAAAAGAAGTAACTAAAGTCTCAGCCACCCACTGTTAACCAGTATAGGTCCTGAACCAAAATTTTGGACTTGCGTTCAGCTCAAAAAAAACGAGTTGAAAAACGGAGCTCAGGGGCAAAACAATTCACAAATTGGCAGAATAGTAAAGGACAACTATCGTCTAAAAATCTGTTGCGGGAAGGCAACGAGACAGACTTGAAAGCCAGGCAGAATTGCAGGAAACAGATTTCAAGAGATAAGTTGGCATAGCCTTTAAAGCACAGGAAGAGGGGCACAACTTCGACAATGATGCACTTGGCCAAAAGGGCATATGTGTTACTCCCTGAATATATTCAGGAGACAACGCATATGCCCTTTTTGGCAAAGCAAGCAAGCGGGCAATGCAAATCTTCACTACCAAGAAGTATCACTTCCCACCGCTCAAAAGGGACATCCACAAAATGTGTAAAAACCAGAAAGGCAAGACAGGCACTGGACAACAGGGTGCCTTGTTATGCTGATGGGCGAGATGTAAATTGCCAACTGCCTCTCTGGAGGAGAGCATTGTGTTCTCTAAAACAAGAAACAACAGAGCTACAGAGCCAAGGGCACTTCCAGTCTGGGGAATATACCTTGGGAAAACTGAAAATCAATAAGACAGAGCCACCCCCAAATTTAGGGCTGCACTGCTTACAAGAACCTCAACTTGGGTACAACTTAAATATCCCAGGAAAGATAAAAATGTTTCAAAAACTTGCGGTACTTACGTACGATGGAATATCCCTCAGCCATGAAATCAATGTCATAAGACCAGTAGCAGCAAAATGAGTGGATTCAGGTACGATGATTCTAAGTGAAATAAGTCACACAGAAAAAGAAACTTATCATAAGATATCACTTATGAAGATCCTGTAAACATGGCTACACATGAACTGAGTTAGGAAAGAAAACAGAGTCTCACATTTAGAAAACACTCTTATGCCTGCTTAAGGGAGAAGGAGAGGTGGGGTGATGCATAAAACCAGAGTTTGATATAAGCACAGGTACCGTTCCAAAAACCAACTATGGAATAGACAAGACCTACACCTTCCTCAGTGAAAGGGACTCAAAACCCCATATTTCCCGCAGAGGAATATATGTGACTAGTAAGGATGTTAAAACCTATGTATTGATATGTCTCCGTAAGGGAATAAAGTGTTTCTATACTGGCAAAAACATGGCAGCGAGAATCAGCTCAAACGCAATATAAAAAGGAATTTCAAAAACAAAACAAAAAAACAGGGAAATTCTTTACAATTCATTCAGGGTCTCTAATGAAACCTGGAATGACCCTATCTACAACGACAGCTGGATGTGGCATAAGGCTGGACACATGGGACTGAGAGGATTGGTGAGATTGGGTGAGCAAATACAGACCCTTTAAAGCAATAATGCAAGGCACCCATTCCATGGGCTCCAACTCTCCAGGTTGAAGGGAATATTACTACAGCTATAACATGTACGGGAAACCTAGAGAATGGACACACTGTGAATACGAAAGGTCTCTAAAACTCAACGAATAGTCCCTCTCCTGGTGCTCCGGTTTGACTTTCCAACTGTTTTACTATCAATCTCCCAACTTGGAGAGAAAGACCCTTTAACCTCCTGGTTCGCACAGGGTGCCAATTTGGCAAAGGATGAAAGGGAAGAGGGAAAACCAATGAGAGAGTAGCTGTTAGGCATTTGGACGGGCACATGTCACTCTTATTTCCTGGGAGGAAGAAGTATTAACCAAAGTCTCAGCCACCCACCGAAAAACAGTATAGGTTGTGAACCAAAATATTGGACTTGCAGTCCGCTCACAAAAAACGAGTTAAAAAATGGAGCTAAAGGGCACAGCAATTCACAAACTGGCAGAGTAATTAAGGGCAACTATCGTCCAAAAATCTGTTGAGGGAAGGCAACGAGGCGGACTTGAAAGCGAGGCATAATTGCAGGAAACAGATTTCAAGAGGTATATTGGAATCGCCTTTAAAGCACAGGAAGAGGGGCACAACTTCGACTATGATGCACTTGGCCAAAAAGGGCGTATGCGTTTTCACCTGAATATATTCAGGAGAAAACGCATACGCCCTTTTTGGCCAAGCAAGCAAGAGGGCAATGCCAATCTGCACTACAAAAATGTATCACTTCCCACCGGTCAAAAGGGACATCCACAAAATTGGTAAAAATCAGAAAGGCAAGACAGGCCCTGGAGAACAGGGAGCCTTGTTATGCTGATCGGCGGTATGTAAATTGTCAACTGCCTTTCTGGAGGAGTGCATTGTGTTCCCTAAAACAAATAAACAACAGAGCTACAGAGCCAAGGGCACTTCCTGTCTGGGAATATACCTTGGGAAAACTGAAAATCAATAAGACAGAGCCACCCCAAAATTTAGGGCTGCACTGCTTACAAGAACCTCAACTTGGGTACACCTTAAATATCCCAGGAAAGATTAAAATGGTTCAAAAAATTGTGGTACTTACGTACGATGGAATATCCCTCAGCCATGAAATCAATGTCATAAGACCAGTAGCAGCAAAATGAGTAGATTCATATAAGATGATTCTAAGTGAAATAAGTCACAGAGAAAAGGAAACTTATCATAAGATATCACTTATGAACATCCTGTAAACATGGCTACACATGAACTGAGTTAGGAAAGAGAACAGAGTATCACATTTACAAAACATTCTTATGCCTGCTTAAGGGGAAAGGAGAGGTGGGGTGATGCATAAGACCAGAGTTTGATATAAGCACAGGTACCGTTCCAAAAACCAACAAAGGAATAGACAGGTCCTACACCTTCCTCAGTGAAAGGGACTCAAAACCCCATATTTCCCGCAGAGGAATATATCTGACTAGTAAGAATCTTAAAACCTATGTATTGAAACGTCTCGTTAAGGGAATCAAGTGTTTCTAGACTGGCAAAAACATGGCAGCGAGAATCAGCCACAACCCACTATAAAAAGGAATTTCAAAAACAAAACAAAAAAACAGGGAAATTCTTTACATTTCCTTCAGAGTCCCTGATGAAACCTGGTATGACCATATCTACAAAGACAGCTGTATGTGGCATAAGGCTGGACATATGGGACTGAGAGGATTGGTGAGGTTGGGTGAGCAAATACAGACCCTTTAAAGCAATAATGCATGGCCCCCATTCCATGGGTCCCAGCTATCCAGGGTGTAGGGAATATTACTACAGCTATAACATGTACGGGAAACCTAGAGAATGGACACATTGTGAATACGAAATGTTTCTAAAACTCAACGAATAGTCCCTCTCCTGGTGCTCTGGTTTGACTTTCCAACTGCTTTACTACCAATCTCCCAACTTGGAGAGACAGCACCTTTAACCTCCTGGTTCGCACAGGTTGCCTATTTGGCAGAGGATGAAAGGGAACAGGGAGAACCAAAGAGAGAGTATCTGTTAGGCATTTGTACGGGAACATGTCACTCTTATTTACCGGGAGGAAGAAGAATTAACCAATGTCTCAGCGACCTACCGGGAACAAGTAAAGGTACTGAACCAAAATATTGAACTTGCGTTCAGCTCACAAAAAACGAGTTAAATAATGGAGCTCAGGGGCACAGCAATTTTCAGAGAGGCAGAGTAATAAAGGATAACTATCTTCCAAAAATCTGTTGAGGGAAGGCAACGAGGCAGAATTGAAAGCGAGGCAGAATAGCAGGAAACAGATTTCAAGAGGTACGTTGGAATCGCCTTTATAGCACAGGAAGAGGGGCAAAACTTCGACAATGATGCACTTGGCCAAAAATGGCGTATGCAATTTCTCCAGAATATATTCAGGAGAAAACGCATACGCCCTTTTTGGACAAGCAAGCAAGCGGGCAATGCAAATCTGCACTATAAAGTAGTATCACTTCCCACCGGTCAAAAGGGACATCCACAAAATGGGTAAAAACCAGAAAGGCAAAACAGGCCCTGGAAAACAGGGAGCCTTGTTATGCTGATGGGCGGAATGTAAATTGCCAACTGCCTCTCTGGAGGAGTGCATTGTGTTCCCTAAAACAAGTAAATATCAGAGCTACAGAGCCAAGGGCACTTCCTGTCTAGGGAATATACCTTGGGAAATCTGAAAATCAATAAGACAGAGCAACCCGAAAATTTAGGGCTGCACTGCTTACAAGTACCTCAACTTGGGTACACTTTAAATATCCCAAGGAATATAAAATTGTTTCAAAAAATTGTGGTATTTACGTACGATGGAATATCCCTCAGCCATGAAATCAATGTTATAAGACCAGTAGCAGCAAAATGAATGGATTCAGGTATGAAGATTCTAAGTGAAATAAGTCACACAGAAAAAGAAACTTATCATAAGATATCACTTATGAAGATACCGTAAACATGGCTACACATGAACTGAGTTACGAAAGAGAACAGAGTCTCACATTTAGAAAACACTCTTATGCCTGCTTAAGGGGGAAGGAGAGGTGGGGTGATGTATAAAACCAGAGTTTGAAATAAGCGCAGATACTGTACCAAAACCCAACTATGTAATAGACAAGACCTACACCTTCCTCAGTGAAAGGGACTCAAAACCCCATATTTCCCGCAGAGGAATATATCTGACTAGTAAGAATCTTAAAACCTATGTATTGATATGTCTCCATAAGGGAATCAAGTGTTTCTAGACCGGCATAATCATGGCAGTGAGAATCAGCTCAAACACACTATAAAAATGAATTTCATAAACAAAACAAAAAAACAGGGAAATTCTTTACAATTCCTTCAGGATCTCTGATGAAACCTGGAATGACCCTATCTACAACGAAAGCTGGAAGTGGCATAAGGCTGGACACATGGTTCTGTGAGTATTTGTGAGATTGGGTGAGCAAATGCAGACCCTTTAAATCAATAATGCATGTCCCCCGTTCCATGGGTCATAACTCTCCATGATGAAGGGAATATTGCTACAGCTATAACATGTACGGGAAACCTAGAGAATGGACACACTGTGAATACGAAAGTCTTCTAAAACTCAATGAATAGTCCCTCTCCTGGTGCTCCCGTTTGACTTTCCAACTCCTTTCCTATCAATCTCCTAACTTGGAGAGACAGCACATTTTACCTCCTGGTTCGCCCATGTTTCCAATTTGGCAGACAATGAAAGGGAAGAGGGAGAACCAATGAGAGAGTAGCTGTTAGGCATTTGGACGGGCACATATCACTCTTATTTCCCGGGAGGAAGAAGAATTAATCAAAGTCTCAGCCACGCACCTGGAACCAGTATAGGTCCTGAAGCAAAATTTTGGACTTGCGTTCAGCTCACACAAAACGAGTTAAATAATGGAGCTCAGGGGCCCAGCAATTCACAAACTGGCAGAGTAATAAAGGACAACTATTGTCCACAATCTGTTGAGGGAATGCGACGAGGCGGACTTGAAAGCAAGGCAGAATAGCAGGAAACAGATTTCAAGAGGTACGTTGGAATCGTCTGTAAAGCACAGGAAGAGGGGCACAACTTCGACAATGATGCACTTGGCCAAAAGGCGTATGCGATTTCTCCTGAATATATTCAGGAGAAAACGAATACGCCCTTTTTGGCCAAGCAAGCAAGCGAGCAATTCAAATCTGCATTACAAAGAAGTATCACTTCCCACCAGTCAAAAGGGACATCGACAAAATGGGTAAAAACCAGAAAGGCAAGACAGGCCCTGGAGAACAGGGAGCCTTGTTGTGCTGATGGGCGGGATGTAAATTGCCAACTGCCTCACTGGAGGAGTTCATTGTGTTCCCTACAACAAGTAAACAACAGAGCTACACATCCAAGGGCACTTCCAGTCTAGGGAATATACATTGGGAAACCTGAAAATCAGGAAGACAGAGCTACCCCAAAATTTAGGGCTGCACTGCTTACAAGAACCTCAACTTGGGTACACCTTAAATATCCCAAGAAAGATAAAACTGGACCTAAAAATTGTCGTAATTACGTACGATGGAATATCCCTCAGATATGAAATCAGTGTCATAAGACCAGTAGCAGCAAAATAAGTGGATTCAGGTACCATGATTCTAAGTGAAATAAGTCACACAAAAAACGAAACTTATCATAAGATATGACTTATGAAGATCCTGTAAACATGGCTACACATGAACTGAGTTAGGAAAGAGAACAGAGTCTCACATTTAGAAAACACTCTTATGCCTGCTTAAGGGGGAAGGAGAGGTGGGGTGATGCATAAAACCAGAGTTTGATATAAGCACAGGTACCCTTCAAAAAACCAACTATGGAATAGACAAGACCTACACCTTCCTCAGTGAAAAGGACTCAAAACCCCATATTTCCCACAGAGGAATATATCTGACTAGTAAGAATCTTAAAACCTATGTATTGATATGTCTCCGTAAGGGAAAGAAGTGTGTCTAGACAGGCATAAACTTGGCAGCGAGAATCAGCTCAAACCCACTATAAAAAGGAATTTCAAAAAGAAAACCAGAAAACAGGGAAATTGTCTAAAATTCCTTCAGGGTCTCTGATGAAACCTGGAATGACCCTATCTACAACCACAACTGGATGTGGCTTAAGGCTGGACACATGGGGCTGAGAGAATTGGTGAGATTGGGTGAGCAAATGCCTCCCCTTTATAGCAATAATGCATGGCACCCATTCCATGGGTCCCAACTCTCCAGGCTGAAGGGAATATTACTAGAGCTATAACATGTATGGGAAACCTAGAGAATGGACACTTTGTGAATACAAAAGGTTTCTAAAACTCAACGAATAGTCCCTCTCCTGGTGCTCCGGTTTGACTTTCCAACTGCTTTACTATCAATCTCCCAACTTGGAGAGACAGCACCTTTAACCTCCTGGTTCTCACACGTTGCCAATTTGGCAGAGAATGAAAGGGAAGAGGGAGAACCAATGAGAGAGTAGCTGTTAGGCATTAGGACGGGCACATGTCACTCTTATTTCCCAGGAGGAAGAAGAATTAACCAAAGTCTCAGCCACCCACCGGGAACCAGTATAGGTCCTGAACCAAAATATTGGACGTGCATGCAGCTCACAAAAAAATCGAGTTAAATAATGTAGCTCAGGGGCACAGCAATTCACAAAGAGGCAGAGTAATAAAGGACAATTATCATCCAAAAATCTGTTGAGGGAAGGCAACGAGGCGGACTTGAAAGCGAGGCAGAATAGCAGGAAACAGATTTCAAGAGGTACGTTGGAATTGCCTTTAAAGCACAGGAAGAGGGACACAACTTCAACAATGATGCACTTGGCCAAAAAGAGCGTATGCATTTTCTCCTGAATATATACAGGAGAAAACGAATACGCTCTTTTTGGCCATGCAAGCAAGCGGGCAATGCAAATCTGCACTACAAAGTATCACTTCCCACCGGTCAAAAGGGACATCCACAAAATGTGTAAAAACCAGAAAGGCAAGACAGGCCCTGGAGAACAGGGAGCCTTGTTATGCTGATGGGCGGGATGTAAATTGCCTACTGCCTCTCTGGAGAAGTGCATTGTGTTCCCTACAACAAGTAAATAACAGAGCTACAGAGCCAAGCACACTACCAGTCTGGGGAATATACCTTGGGAAAACTGAAAATCAAAAAGACAGAGCCACACCAATATTTAGGGCTGCACTGCTTACAAGAACCTCAACTTGGCGACACCTTAAATATCCCAGGAATGATAAAAATGGTTCAAAAAATTGAGGTAATTATGTACAATGGATTATCCCTCATCCATGAAATCAATGTCATAAGACCAGTAGCAGCAAAATGAGTGGATACATGTACGATGATTCTAAGTGAAATAAGTCACACAGAAAAAGAAACTTATCATAAGATATCACTTATGAAGATCCTGTAAACATGGCTACACATGAACTGAGTTAGGAAAGAGAACAGAGTCTCACATTTAGAAAACACTCTTATGCCTGCTTAAGGGGGAAGGAGAGGTGGGGTGATGCATAAAACCAGAGTTTCATATAAGCACAGGTACCGCTCCAAAAACCAACTATGGAATAGACAAGACCTACACCTTCCTCAGTGAAAGGGACTCAAAACCCCATATTCCCCACAGAGGAATATATCTGACTAGTAAGAATCTTAAAACCTATGTATTGATATGTCTCCGTAAGGGAATGAAGTGTTTCTATACTGGCAAAAACATGGCAGCGAGAATCAGCTCAAACCCAATATAAAAAGAAATTTCAAAAACAAAACAAAAAAAACAGGGAAATTCTTTACAATTCATTCAGGGTCTCTAATGAAACCTGGAATGACCCTATCTACAACGACAGCTGGATGTGGCATAAGGCTGGACACATGGGACTGAGAGGATTGGTGAGATTGGGTGAGCAAATGCAGACCCTTTAAAGCAATAATGCAAGGCACCCATTCCATGGGCTCCAACTCTCCAGGTTGAAGGGAATATTACTACAGCTATAACATGTACGGGAAACCTAGAGAATGGACACACTGTGAATACGAAAGGTCTCTAAAACTCAACGAATAGTCCCTCTCCTGGTGCTCCGGTTTGACTTTCCAACTGTTTTACTATCAATCTCCCAACTTGGAGAGAAAGACCCTTTAACCTCCTGGTTCGCACAGGGTGCCAATTCGGCAAAGGATAAAAGCGAAGAGGGAGAACCAATGAGAGAGTAGCTGTTAGGCATTTGGACGGGCACATGTCACTCTTATTTCCTGGGAGGAAGAAGAATTAACCAAAGTCTCAGCCACCCACCGAAAAACAGTATAGGTTCTGAACCAAAATATTGGACTTGCAGTCCGCTCACAAAAAACGAGTTAAAAAATGGAGCTAAAGGGCACAGCAATTCACAAACTGGCAGAGTAATTAAGGGCAACTATCCTCCAAAAATCTGTTGAGGGAAGGCAACGAGGCGGACTTGAAAGCGAGGCATAATTGCAGGAAACAGATTTCAAGAGGTACGTTGGAATTGCCTTTAAAGCACAGGAAGAGGGGCACAACTTCGACTATGATGCACTTGGCCAAAAAGGGCGTATGCGTTTTCGCCTGAATATATTCAGGAGAAAACGCATACGCCCTTTTTGGCCAAGCAAGCAAGAGGGCAATGCCAATCTGCACTACAAAAATGTATCACTTCCCACCGGTCAAAAGGGACATCCACAAAATGGGTAAAAACCTGAAAGGCAAGACAGGCCCCGGAGAACAGGGAGCCTTGTTATGCTGATCGGCGGTATGTAAATTGTCAACTACCTTTCTGGAGGAGTGCATTGTGTTCCCTAAAACAAATAAACAACAGAGCTACAGAGCCAAGGGCAATTCCAGTCTAGGGAATATACCTTGGGAAAAGTGAAAATCAATAAGACAGAGCCAACACAAAATTTAGGGCTGCACTGCTTTCAAGAACCTCAACTTGGGTACACCTTAAATATCCTAGGAAAGATTAAAATGGTTCAAAAAATTGTGGTACTTACGTACGATGGAATATCCCTCAGCCATGAAATCAATGTCATAAGACCAGTAGCAGCAAAATGAGTAGATTCATGTACGATGATTCTAAGTGAAATAAGTCACAGAGAAAAAGAAACTTATCATAAGATATCACTTATGAAGATCCCGTAAACATGGCTACACTTGAACTGAGTTAGGAAAGAGAACAGAGTATCACATTTACAAAACATACTTATGCCTGCTTAAGGGGGAAGGAGAGGTGGGGTGATGCATAAAACCAGAGTTTGATATAAGCACAGGTACCGTTCCAAAAACCAACAATGGAATAGAGAGGACCTACACCTTCCTTAGTGAAAGGGACTCAAAACCCCATATTTCCCGCAGAGGAATATATCTGACTAGAAAGAATCTTAAAACCTATGTATTGATACGTCTCCTTAAGGGAATCAAGTGTTTCTAAACTGGCAAAAACATGGCAGCGAGAATCAGCTACAACCCACTATAAAAAGGAATTTCAAAAACAAAACAAAAAAACAGGGAAATTCTTTACATTTCCTTCAGGGTCTCTGATGAAACCTGGTATGACCATATCTACAAAGACAGCTGTATGTGGCATAAGGCTGGACACATGGGACTGAGAGGATTGGTGAGGTTGGGTGAGCAAATACAGACCCTTTAAAGCAATAATGCATGGCCCCCATTCCATGGGTCCCAGCTATCCAGGGTGTAGGGAATATTACTACAGCTATAACATGTACGGGAAACCTAGAGAATGGACACATTGTGAATACGAAATGTTTCTAAAACTCAACGAATAGTCACTCTCCTGGTGCTCTGGTTTGACTTTCCAACTGCTTTACTACCAATCTCCCAACTTGGAGAGACAGCACTTTTAACCTCCTGGTTCGCAGAGGTTGCCTATTTGGCAGAGGATGAAAGGGAAGAGGGAGAACCAATGAGAGAGTAGCTGTTAGGCATTTGTACGGGCACATGTCACTCTTATTTACCGGGAGGAAGAAGAATTGACAAAAGTCTCAGCAACCCAACGGGAACCAGTATACGTCCTGAACCAAAATATTGGACGTGCGTGTAGCTCACAAAAAAAAAAAAACGAGTTAAATAATGTAGCTCAGGGGCACAGCAATTCACAAACAGGCAGAGTAATAAAGGACAACTATCATCCACAATCTGTTGAGGGAAGCCAAGGAGGCGAACTTGAAAGCGAGGCAGAATAGCAGGAAACAGATTTCAAGAGGTACGTTGGAATTGCCTTTAAAGCACAGGAAGAGGGACACAACTTCGACAATGATGCACCTGGCCAAAAAGGGCGTATGCAGATTCTCCTGAATACATACAGGAGAAATCGCATACGCCCTTTTTGGCCATGCAAGCAAGCGGGCAAGGCAAATCTGCACTACAATGTATCACTTCCCACTGGTTAAAAGGGACATCCACAAAATGGGTAAAAACCAGAAAGGCAAGACAGGCCCTGGAGAACAGGGAGCCTTGTTATGCTGATGGGCGGGATGTAAATTGCCTACTGCCTCTCTGGAGGAGTGCATTGTGTTCCCTAAAACAAGTAAATAACAGAGCTACAGATCCAAGGACACTACCAGTCTGGGGAATATACTTTGGGAAAACTGAAAATCAATAAGACAGAGCTACCCAAAATTTAGTGCTGCAATGCTTACAAGAACCTCAACTTGGTTACACATTAAGTATCCCAGGAAAGATAAAAATTGTTCAACAAATTCTGTTACTTACGTACAGTGGAATATCCCTCAGCCATGAAATCAATGTCATACGACTAGTAGCAGCAAAATGAGTGGATTCCGGTACGATGATTCTAAGAGAAATAAGTCACAGAGAAAAAGAAACGTATCATAAGATATCACTTATGAAGATGCTGTAAACATGGCTACACATGAACTGAGTTAGGAAAGAGAACAGAGTCTCACATTTAGAAAACACTCTTATGCCTGCTTAAGGGGAAGGAGAGGTGGGGTGATGCATAACACCAGAGTTTGATATAAGCACAGGTACAGTTCCAAAAACCAACTATGGAATAGACAAGACCTACACCTTCCTCAGTGAAAGGGACACAAAAGCACATATTTCCCGCAGAGGAATATATCTGACTATTAAGAATATTAAAACCTATGTAATGATATGTCTCCATAAGGGAATCAAGTGTGTCTTGACAGGCATAAACATGGCAGCGAGAATCAGCTCAAACCCACTATAAAAAGGAATTTGAAAAAAAATGGGAAAATCTTTACAATTCCTTCAGGTTGTCTGATGAAACGTGGAATGACCCTATCGACAATGACAGCTGGATATGGCATAATGCTGGACACATGGGACTGAGAGGATTGGTGAGATTGGGTGAGCAAATGCTGACCCTTTATAGCAAGAATGCATGGCACCCATTCCATGGTTCCCAAGTCTCCAAATTGAAGAGAATCTTACTACAGCTATAACATGTACGGGAAACCTAGAGAATGGACACACTGTGAATACGAAAGGTCTCTAAAACTCAACGAATAGTCCCTCTCCTGGTGCTCCGGTTTGACATTCCAACTGCTTTACTATCAATCTCCCAGCTTGGAGAGACAGCCCCTTTAACCTCCTGGTTCGCACAGGTTGCCAATTTGGCAGAGGATGAAAGGGAAGAGGGAGAATCAATGAGAGAGTAGCTGTTTGTCATTTGGACGGGCACATGTCACTCTTATATCCCGGGAGGAAGAAGAATTATCCAAAGTCTCAGCCACCCCCTGGGAGCCAGTATAGGTCCTGAACCAAAATTTTGGACTTGCGTTCAGCTCACATAAAAAGAGTTAAAAAATGGAGCTCAGGGGCCCAGCAAATCTCAATCTGGCAGAGTCATAAAGGACATCTATCGTTCAAAAATCTGTTGAGGGAAGGCAACGGGGCGGACTTGAAAGCGATGCAGAATTCCAGGAAACAGATTTCAAGAGGTAGGTTGGAATCGCCTTTACAGTACAGGAAGAGGGGCACAACTTCGACAATGATGCACTTGGCCAAAAGGGGCGTATGCGTGTTCTCCTGAATATATTCAGGAGAAAACTCATATGCCCGTTTTGGCCAAGCAAGCAAGCAGGCAATGCAAATCTGCACTACAAAGAAGTAGCACTTCCCACGAGTCAAAAGGGACATCCACCAAATGGATAAAATCCAGAATGGCAAGACAGGCCCTGGAGAACAGGGAGCCTTGTTATGCTGATGGGCGGCATGTACATTGCCAACTGCCTCACTGGAGGAGTGCATTATGTTCCCTAAAACAAGTAAACAACAGAGCTACAGAGTCAAGGGCACTTCCAGTCTAGGGAATATACCTAGGGAAAACTGAAAATCAATAAGACAGATCCACCCTCAAATTTAGGGCTGCACTGCTTACAAGAACCTCAACTTGGGTACACCTTAAATATCCCAGGAAATATAAAAATGGTTCAAAAATTTGTGTTACTTACGTACGATGCAATATCGCTCAGCCATGAAATCAATGTCATAAGACCTGTAGCAGCAAAATGAGTGGATTCAGGTACGATGATTCTAAGTGAATTAAGTCACACAGAAAAAGAAACGTATCATAAGATATCACTTATGAAGATCCTGTAAACATGGCTACACATGAACTGAGTTAGGAAAGAGAACAGAGTCTCATATTTAGAAAACACTCTTATGCTTGCTTAACGGGGAAGGAGAGGTGGGGTGATGCATAAAAGCAGAGTTTGATATAAGCACAGGTACTGTTCCAAAAACCAAGTATGGAATAGACAAGACCTACACCTTCCTCAGTGAAAAGGACTCAAAACCCCATATTTCCCGCAGAGGAATATATCTGACTAATAAAAATTTTAAAACCCATGTATTGATATGTCTCCATAATGGAATAAATTGTTTCTAGACTGGCTTAAACATGGCATCGAGAATCAGCTCAAACCCACTATAAAAAAGAATTTCAAAAACAAAACAAAAAAACTGGGAAATTCTTTACAATTCCTTCAGGTTATCTGATGAAACCTGGAATGACCATATCTACAACGACAGCTGGATGTGGCATAAGGCTGGACAAATGGGACTGAGGGGATTGATGAGATTGGGTGAGCAAATGCAGACACTTTAAAGCAATAATGCATGGCATCCATTTCATGGGTCCCAACTCTCCAGGTTGAAGGGAATATTTCTACAGCTATAACATGTACGGGATACCTAGAGAATGGACACACTGTGAATACGAAAGGTCTCTAAAACTCAACGAATAGTCCCTCTCCTAGTGCTCCACTTTGACTGTCCAACTGCTTTACTATCAATCTCCAAGCCTGGAGAGACAGCACCTTTAACCTCCTGTTTCGCACAGGTTGCCAATTTGGCAGAGGATGAATGCGAGGAGGGAGAACCAAAGAGAGAGTAGCTGTTAGGCATTTGGACGGACACATTTCACTCTTATTTTCCGGGAGGAAGAAGTATAAATCAAAGTCTCAGCCACCCACCGAAAACCAGTATAGCTCCTGAACCAAAATATTGGACTTGCATTCAGTTCACAAAAAACGAGTTAAAAAATGGAGCTCAGGGGCACAGCAATTCACAAACTGGCAGACTAATAAATGGCAACTATCGTCCAAAAATCTTTTGAGGGGAGGCAAGGAGGTGGAGATGAAAGCGAGGCAGAATAGCAGGAACCAGATTTCAAGAGGTACTTTGGAATCACCTTTAAAGCACAGGAAGAGGTGCACAACTTCGACAATGATGTACTTGGCCAAAAAGGGCGTATGCGTTTTCTCCTGAATATATTCAGGAGAAAACGCATACGCCCTTTTTGGCCAAGCAAGCAAGTGGGCAATGCAAATCTGCACTACAAAGTAGTATCATTTTCCACTGGTTAAACCAGACATCCACAAAATGGGTAAAAACCAGAAAGGCAAGACAGGCCCTTCAGAACAGGGAGCCTTGTTATGCGGATGGGCGGGATGTAAATTGCCCACTGCCTCTCTGGAGGAGTGCATTGTGTTCCCTAAAACAAGTAAACAACAGAGCTACAGAGCCAAGGGCACTTCCAGTCTAGGGAATATACCTTGGGAAAACTGAAAATCAATAAGACAGATCCACCCCAAAATTTAGGGCTCTACTGCTTACAAGAACCTCAACTTGAGTACACCTTAAGTATCCCAGGAAAGACAAAAATGGTTTAAAAAATTGTGGTACTTACGTATGATGGAATATCCCTCAGCCATGAAATCAATGTCATAAGTCCAGTAGCAGCAAAATGAGTGGATTCAGGTACGATGATTCTAAGTGAAATAAGTCACACAGAAAAAGAAACTTATCATAAGATATCACTTAGGAAGATCCTGTAAACATGGCTACACATGAACTGAGTTAGGAAAGAGAACAGAGTCTCGCATTTAGAAAACACTCTAATGCCTGCTTAAGGGGGAAGGAGAGGTTGTGTGATGCATAAAAAAAGAGTTTGATATAAGCACAGGTACTATTCCAAAAACCAACTACGGAATAGACAAGACCTACACCTTCCTCAGTGAAAGGGACTCAAACCCCCATATTTCCTGCAGAGGAATATATCTGACTAGTAACAATCTTAAAACCTATGTATTGATATGTATCCATAAGGAAATCAAGTGTGTCTAGACTGGCATAATCATGGCAGCGAGAATCAGCTCAAAACCACTATAAAAAGTAATTTAAAAAACAAAACAAAAAGACAGGGAAAATCTTTACAATTCCTTCAGGGTCTCCGATGAAACCTGGAATGACCCTATCTACAATGATAGCTGGATGTGGCATAAGGCTGGATACATGGGACTGAGAGTATTGGTGAGGTTGGGTGAGCAAATGCAGTCCCATTAAAGCAATAATGCATGGCACCCATTCCATGGGTCACAAATCTCCAGTTTGAACGGGCTATTACTATAGCTATAACATGTATGGGAAACCTAGAGAATGGACACACTGTGAATACGAAAGATTTCCAAAACTCAAAGAATAGTCCCTCTCCTTGTGCTCCAGTTTGACTTTGCAACTGCTTTAATATCAATCTCCCAACTTGGAGAGACAGCACCTTTAACCTCCTGTTTCACACAGGTTGCCAATTTGGCAAAGGATGAAAGGGAAGAGGGAGAACCAATGAGAGAGTAGCTGTTAGGCATTTGGACGGGCACATGTCACTCTTATTTCCCGGGAGGAAGAAGAATTAACCAAAGTCTCAGCCACCCACCGGGAACCAGTATAGATCCTGAACCAAAATATTGGACTTGCGTTCAGCTCACAAAAAATGAGTTAAAAAATGGTGCTCAGGGGCACAGCAATTCACAAACTGGCAGAATAATAAAGGGCAACTATCCTCCAAAAATCTGTTGAGGGAAGGCAACGAGGCGGACTTATAAGCGAGGCAGAATAGCAGGAAACAGATTTCAAGAGGTAATTTGGAATCACCTTTAAAGCACAGGAAGAGGGGCACAACTTCGACAATGATGCACTTGGCCAAATAGGGCGTATGTGTTTTCTCCTGAATATATTCAGGAGAAAATGCATACGCCCTTTTTGGCCAAGCAGAGCAATTGGGCAATGCAAATGTGCACTACAAAGATGTATCACTTCCCACCGGTCAAAAGGGACATCCACAAAATGGGTAAAACCCAGAAAGGCAAGACAGGCCCTGGAGAACAGGGAAACTTGTTATGCTGATGATCGGGATGTAAATTGCCAACTGCCTCTCTGGAGGAGTGCATTGTGTTCCCT
Source organism: Mesoplodon mirus (assembly GCF_964341445.2). Lineage (NCBI taxonomy): Eukaryota > Metazoa > Chordata > Mammalia > Artiodactyla > Ziphiidae > Mesoplodon > Mesoplodon mirus. Next base: position 405,990 of record NW_028295632.1, read on the forward strand.
AAAACAAGTAAAAAACAGAGCTACAGAGCCAACGCATTTCCTGTCTAGGGAATATACCTTGGGAAAACCTAAAATCAATAAGACACATCCACCCCAATATTTAGGCCTGCACTGCTTACAAGAACCTCAACTTGGGTACACCTTAAATATCCCAGGGAATATAAAAATGGTTCAAAAAATTCTGGTACTTACATACGATAGAATATCCCTCATCCATGAAATCAATGTCATAGGACCAGTAGAAGCAAAATGAGTGGATTCAGGTACAATGATTCTAAGTGAAATCAGCCACACAGAAAAAGAAATGTATCATAAGATATCACTTATGAAGATCCTGTAAACATGGCTACACAAGAACTGATTAGGAAAGAGAAGAGAGTCTCACATTTAGAAAACAATCTTACGCCTACTTAAGGGGGAAGGAGAGGTGGGGTGATGCATAAAACCAGAGTTTGATATTAGTACAGGCACCATTCCAGAAACCAAATACAGAATAGAAAAGATCTACACCTTCCTCACTCAAAGGGAATCAACACCCCATATTTTCCGCAGAGGAATATATCTGACTATTAAGAATCTTCAAACCTATGTATTGAGTTGTCTCCGTTAGAGAATCAACTGTGTATAGACTGGCATAAACATGGCAGTGAGAATCAGCTCAAACCCACTATAAAAAGGAATTTCAAAAACAAAACAAAAAAACAGGTAAATTCTTTACAATTCCTTCAGGGTCTCCGATAAAACTTGGAATGAACCTATCTACCACTACAGCTGGGTGTGGCATAAGGCTGGACACTTGGGACTTCGAAGATTGGTGAGACTGGGTGAACAAACACAGACCGTTTAAAGCAATAATGTGTGACCTCCGTTCCATGGTTCCAAACTCTCAAGGTTGAAGGGAATATTACTACAGCTATAACATGTACGGGAAACCTAGAGAATGGACACAGTGTGAATACGAAAGGTTTATAAAACTCAACGAATAGTCCCTCTACTCGTGCTCCAGTTTGACTTTCCAACTGCTTTACTATCAATCTCCCAACTTGGAGAGACAGCCCCTTTAACCTCCTGGTTCTCACAGGTTGCCAATTAGGCAGAGGATGAAAGGGAAGACGGAGAACCAATGAGAGAGTAGCTGTTAGGCATTTGGACGGGCACATGTCACTCTAATTTCCCGGCAGAAAGAAGAATTAAGCAAAGACTCATCCCCCTGCCGGGAACCAGTATAGGTCCTGAACCGAAATTTTGGACTTGTGGTCAGCTCACAAAGAACGATTTGAGAAATGGAGCTCAGGGGCAGAGTAATTCACAAACAGGCAGAGTAATAAAGGACAACTATCGTCCAAAAATCTGTTGAGGGAAGGCAACGAGGCGGACTTGAAAGCGAGGCAGAATAGCAGAAAACAGATTTCAAGAGGTATGTTGGAATCACCTGTAAAGCACAGGAAGAGGGGCACAACTTCGACAATGATGCAAAAGGCCAAAAATGGAGTATGCGTTTTCTCCTGAATATATTCAGGAGAAAATGCATACGCCCTTTTTGGCCAAGCCAGCAAGCGGGCAATGCAACTCTGCAGTACAAAGAAGTATCACTTCCCACCAGTCAAAAGGGACATCTGCAAAATGTGCAAAAACCAGAAAGGCAAGAGAAGACCTGTAGAACAGGGAGCCTTGTTATGCTGATGGGCGTGATGTAAGTTGCCAACTGCCTTTCTGGAGGAGTGCATTGTGTTCCCTAAAAGAAGTAAACAACAGAGCTACAGAGCCAAGGGCACTTCCAGTCTAGGGAATATACCTTGGGAAAACTGAAAATCAATAAGACACAGCCACCCCAAAATTTACGGATGCACTGCTTACAAGAACCTCAACTTGGATACACCTTAAGTATCCCAGGAAAGAAAAAAATGGTTCAAGATATTGTGGTACTTACGTACGATGGAATATCGCTCAGCCATGAAATCAATGTCATAAGGCCAGTAGCAGCAAAAAGAGTGGATTCAGGTACGATGATTCTAAGTGAAATAAGTCACACAGAAAAAGAAACTTATCATAAGATATCACTTATGAAGGTCCTGTAAACATGGCTACACATGAACTGAGTTAGGAAAGATTACAGTGTAACTAATCTTATCATAAGATATCACTCATAGAGGGAATGTACGCATGACTACACATGAACTGAATTACAAACACAACAGAGTCACACATTTATAAAACATCTTCTGCCTGCTTAAGGGGAAAGCGGAGGTGGGGTGATGCATAAAACCACAGTTGTTAATTAGCACAGATACCGTTATATAAACCATGTATGTAATAGACAACACCTACTCCCGGCACAATGAACTAGACTCAACAACCCCTATTCATTGCAGAGGAATATGTCTGACTCTAAGTATTTTAAAACATATGTATTCTCATGTCTCCATAAAGGAGGCATGTGTGTGTTAACGGCATGGACACAGCACTGAAATTCAGTTAAACCCATTTATAAAAATAAATTTCAAAAGCAAAATGCAAAAACAGAGAGAAAGTCTTAAAAATTACGTTCAGGGCCTGTGATGCAAGCCAGATTGACCACCTTTACACCCACAGCTTGATGAGACATAAGACTGGCCACATGGGGCTGACAAGATTGCTGAGGTTGTGTGAACAAAAGAACACCACTTAGAGCAATACTGTGTGCTACCCATTCTAGTGGTCCCAACTCTCCAGGTTTAAGGGAATCTTCCTACAGTTAAAACATGCATGGGAAACCCAGTGGATGGTACACTGTGTAATTGGGAAAGTTTTCTAAAATGTACCTCATTTTTCCTTTTGTCGTGCTCGGCTTCACCATTCCATCTGCATTACTCAAAATCTCCCCACTTGGAGTGTCAGCGCCTTTACCCTCCCGTTAGGCACAGTTTGCAAATTGTGCAGATGATGAACAGGAAGAGGGGAAACAAATGAGAGATTAGCTGTAGGTGTTTGGATGGGCACATGTCACTCTAGTTTCCCACCAGGAAGAAGAATTAACCAAAGGCTCAGCCTGAAGCCCCGGAACCAGACTAGGGCCTAAAGCCATCCTGCGGTATTGCAGCCAGCTCACAAAGAGGCGAGTTGAAAAATGGAAATCAGGGGCACAGCAATTCACAAACTTGCAGAGTTATAAAGGATAACTATCATCCAGAAATATATTGAGGAAAGGCAGTGAAGAGGATTTGAATGCAAGGCAGAATTGAAGGAAACAGATTTCAAGAGGTAGATTGGAGTCGTCTTTAAAGCACATGAAAAGCGACAGAATTTCGACAATGTTGCCCTTGGCTGAAAAGGGACTATGTGTATTTTCTTGAATATATTCGGGAAAAAATGCATATGCCCTTTTTGGCCAAGCAAGCCATTAGGCATTGCAAATCCACACTACAGAGAAGTGTCCCTTACCTCCAGTCAAAAGGGCCATCCAAAAATAGTGTAAAAACCACAAATGCAGGACAGGCCATGGAGAAAAGGGAGCCTGGTTACGCCAATGGACAGGATGTAAATTGCCAACAGCCTCTCTGGAGAACTGTATGTTGTTTTCTAAAACAGAGCTACAGAGCATAGCACACTTCCACTCATGGGCGTGTATTTTGAGAAAACTAAAAATCCACAACACACAGCCAGCCCAAAATTTAGGGCTACTCTGTTTACAAGAACCTCGACTTCGGTACACTTTATATATCCCAGGAAAGGAAAAAAAATGGATATAAATGTTGTGTTACTTATATACAATGGAATGTCACTCAGACATAAAATCAATGTCATAAGGCCAATAGCAGCATAATGAGTGGCTTTAGGTACGATGATCCTAAGTGAAATGAGCCACAAAGAAAAAGAAACTTATTGTAATATATCACTTATAGAGGGAATGTAAACATGGCTACACATGAACTGAATTTCAAAAGAGAACAGAGTTACACATTTAGAAAACACACTTATGCCTCCTTAAGGGGAAAGGTGACATGGTTTGATGTGTAAAAGCAGAGTTTGAAATTAGCACAGATCCCATTCCATATACCAAATATGTAATAGACAAGACCTACTCCTTTCTCAATGAACTGGACACAAAACACCCTATTCACTGAAGAGGAATATATCTGACTGGTAATAACCTTGAAACCTATGTATTTATATGTCTCCATAATGGAATCAAGTGTATGTAGATTGGCATAAACACAGATCAATGGAACAGGACAGAAAGCCCAGAGATAAACCTACATACCTATGGCTATCTCATCTATGACAAAGGAGCTAAGGATATACAATGGAGAAAAGACAGTCTCTTCAGTAATTGGTGCTGGGAAAACTGGACCCCTACACATAAAAGAATGAAATTAGAACACTCCATAACACCATACACAAAAATAAACTCTAAATTGATTAGAGATCTAAATATAAGACCAGACACTATAAAACACTTAGAGGAAACCATAGGCAGAACACTCTATGACATAAATCACAGCAAGATCCTTTTGGACCCACCTCCTAGAGAAATGCAAATAAAAACAGAAATCAACAAATGGGAACTAATGAAACTTAAAAGCTTTTACACAGTACAGGAAAACATAAACAAGATGCAAAAACAACCCTCAGAATGGGAGAAAATATTTTCAAATGAAGCAATTGACAAAGGATTAATCTCCAAACTTTACAAGCATCTCATGTAGCTCAATATCACAAAAACAAACAACCCAATCCAAAAACGGGCAGAAGACCTAATAGACATTTCTCCAAAGAAGATATACAGATTACCAAGAAACACATGAAAGGATGCTGAACATCACTAATCATTAGAGAAATGCAAATCAAAACTACCCTGAGGTATCACCTCACAGCAGTCAGAGTGGCAATCATCAAAAAAATCTACAAAACAATAAATGCTGGAGAGGCCTTTATTGGAGAAAAGGGAACACACTTGCACTGTGGGTGGGAATGTAAATTGATATAAGCACTAGGCAGAACAGTACGGAGGTTCCTTTAAATAACTAACAATAGAAGTACCATACGACACAACAATCCAACTACTGGGCATTTGCCTTGCGAAAACCATAATTCAAAAAGAGTTATGTACAAAAATGTTCATTGCAGCTCTATTTGCAATAGCCAGGACGTGGAAGCAACCTAAGTGTCCATTGACAGATGAATGGATAAAGAAGATCTGGCACATATATACAATGGAATATTACTCAGCCATAAAAAGAAGCAAAACTGAGTTATTTGTACTGAGGTGGATGGACTTAGAATCTGTCCTACACAGTGAAGTAAGTCAGAAAGGGAAAAACAAATACTGTATGTTAACAGAGATATACGGAATCTAATGAAGAAAAAAAAAGATATTGAAGAACCTAGTGGCAGGACAGGATTAAGGACACAGACATAGAGAAAGGACTTGAGGACACCGGAAGGGGGATGGGTAACCTGGGACGAAGTGAGAGAGTGGCATGGACATAAATACATTACCAAATGTAACACCGATAGCTACTGGGAAGCAGCCACATAGAACAGGGAGATCAGCTCGGTGCTTTGTGACCACATAAAGGGGTGGGATATGGAGTGTGGGAGGGAGATGCAGGAGGGAGGGGATCTGGTGATATTTGTATATGTATAGCTGATTCACTTTGTTATACAGCAGAAACAAACACTCCATTGTACAGCAATTATACTCCAATAAACGTGTAAAAGGAAAAAAAAAAGAAAGCCCAAAGATAAACCTACACACCTATGGTCAACTAATCTATGACAAAAGAGGCAAGACTATATAATGGAGATAAGACAGTCTCTTCAATCATTGGTGCTGGGAAATATGGACAGCTACATGTAAAAGAATGAAATTAGAACACTCCCCAACACCATACATAAAAATATATTCAAAATGGATTAGAGACCTTAATGTAAGACCGGACAGTATAAAACTCTGACAGGAAAACTTACGAAGGATACTCTGACGTAAATCACAGCAAGATCTTTTTTGATCCACCTCCTATAGCAATGAAATTAAAAAGAAATCTAAACAGATGGGACCTAATGAAACGTAAAAGCTTTTGCAAAGCAAAGGAAACTACAAACAAGACGAAAAGACAACACTCAGAATGGCAGAAAATATTTGCAAACGAATCAATGGACAAATGATTAATCTCCAATATGTATAAACAGCTCATGCAGCTCAATATTAATAAAACAAACAACCCAATACAAAAATGGAATATCTAAATAGACATTTCTTCCAAGAAGACATAGAGATGGCCAGTACGCACATGAAAATCTGCTGAACATCACTAATTATTAGAGAAATGGAAATCGAAACTACAGTGATGTATCACGTCACACCTGTTAGAATGGGCATCATCAGAAAATCTACAAACAACAAATGCTGGAGAGGGTTTGGAGAAAAGGAACCTTATTCCACTATTGTTGGGAATGTAAATCGATACAGTCTCTATGGAGAACAGTATGGAGGTTCCTTAAAAAACTAAAAATGGAATTACCATATAATCCAGCAATCCCACTACTGGGCATATACCCAGAGAAAACCATAAATCAAAAAGACACATTCACCAAAATGTTCACTGCACCACTATTTACAATAGCCAGGTAATGAAAGCAACTTAAGTGCCCACAGACAGACGAATGGATAAAGACGTGGTACATATATACAATGGAATATTACTCAGCCATACATAGGAATGAAATTGGGTCATTTGTAGAGACCTTGATGGATATAGAGACTGTCATACAGAGTGAAGTAAGTCAGAAAGAGAAAAACAAATATTGTATATTAATGCATATATGTGGAACCTAGAAAAATGGTACAGATGAACCGGTATGCAGGGCAGAGATATAGACACAGATGTAGAGAACATACATATGGACACCAAGGAGGGAACGCCATGTGAGGGTGGTGGTGGGATGAATTGGGAGACTGGGATTCACATGTGCACACTTATATGTATAAAATAGATATCCAATAAGAACCTGCTGTATAAAAGAAATAAAATTAAAAAAATAAAAATAAATAAATAACATTTAATAAAATAAAACAGAAAAAAAGTTTTTCCATTCACATAGACGTCTTTATATTAATGCATTATTTCCATGTTTATATCTTCGAATTAAAAAAATAGAGGAATAAATAAAATCTAACTTGAACCAAAAAGAAAAAAAAAAAACAGAACTCACCAGTTATGCAGAGAAAAATCGTATCAGGGCACTTGCTGCAGTGGTAAAAAAGTCTTAAGTTGGTCAGAGGTGGGAAATGGTTTCCCATGCATTCAGCAGCGCTCCCCCCCAAAAAGGAGCATCCTCATTGCAAAGCTGGAGGACTGTGTCGAGGCGTCTGTGAGTAAATGTGAGCTAAGCCCCAGTCCTGCAGCAGCTAAACTCTTCCCACCCTTTCCAGGTAAAACACCTGAATATGTACAAGCACTTGCAAGCCTAGAGGAAGGGCTGTGGAGCCACACCAGCGACAGCACGCAGGCCGACTTGGTGCCTGTAGGCCAGCCAGGATGGTCCTGGCCACAGATGCTCTTCTGGAAGCTTTCCATTCCCCTGCCTGAGATACCCCTCCTGCCACGGCACCCACTGCTTTTTTACTTCCTCACCTCAGCCTGGGGAGAAATTCCAGTGGCAAGTATGGGTGACACATCCTCTTCTTTACCAGGTGGCAGCCTGGCAACTCCTGCAGAAAGTCCAGCAGAGCCCAAATCACACTGGGCCACCCACAAAGCCACGGCCCCTCACTCCCTCCCACCACCCAAGCCCCGACACTGCTGACGGGGCAGAGAATATGGCGTCAGGCACAGCTACAGGGGCTCTTGCTGACTGGAGAGGTGTTTATATTGACCTCAACCCAGGCACACCTGTGGGGGGGTCTGGCAGGCAGTGTCAGGCTGCCCAAATCAGCCAATCCTCACCCCTCAGGGGCTCACAGTTGCAGAAAATGAACCTTGCTAAACGGGTCAGTCCCAAGGAACAGGTGTGGGCTCTTGAGAGTCAGGCTAGACAAGGGGCTGCAGCTGCGGCTTGTTTTCTTATCATTTTATCTGGTCCATGAGTGGAAAACAAATTCAAGAAGACCCTATCCTAATGAGAGGAACCCAGGAGTCAGGGAGAGGAGTGATGGTGGGTGGAGACAGAGGCCTGGTGCCCTGGCTGCAGTGGAAGTTTCTGGAAGACCAGGCAGAGAGAGGCTGCACAGAGTGATAGCCAGGGTCACAGACCTGTCAGAGCTGCTGTTTGTTAGTTCAAGTCCTGCTCTGAGGTGTTCTGTGTCAGCTGTGAGCGACAGGTGAGCTGGGGGTTCTCTGCAAGGTGGGCTATGTGCACAGTTCCTGTGTGTCCAGCCCTGCTGGGGTACCTGCCCAGGGGAGTTCCATATCCTGGGAGGGGCCTGACTATGAGAGCCCCATGGGCTGCTGGGTAGCTGCACAGGTGAGCTCCATACCATGGGAGGGACTTGAACACGAGAGCCCCGTGGGCTGTGGGGTGCGGGATGCAGCCCAGGTGAGCTCCATATCCTGGGATTGGCCTGACCACGAGAGCCCCATGGGCTGCTGGAGACCTGGTAAAGGATATCAGGACAGTCAGTGAAGCCACCGAGGATATACATCCAGTAGCTCCTATTTCCTACACCCTGCTGCACATTCTACCATCCACCAGGCCATGGCATTCTGTATTACACTTCAATGATGCCTTCTTCTGTATTCCATTCATCTCAGAGTCACAAGAATTTTTGGCTTGTGAGTGGCAGGACACAACATGCAACACAAGCAATAATGCTGGGACGTCCTGCCCCAATGGTTCAAAAATCCCCACACCATCATTGGGGAAATGTCCTCTAAAGACCTAAAAATCTACCTCTGTAAAAGGGAACCCTCCTTCAATATGCAGATGACATTCTGATCGCCAGGCCTACTAAAGACGCCTCTGAACTACCTAGCCAAGAAAGGATAGAAGGTGTCCAAGAAAAAGGCTCAAATATCCCAGGCTCAGGTGACATGCCTGGGCTTCATTCTCACAGATATTCTGAGAAACGCATCCCAGGATAGGGAAGAAGCCATTTGCAACCTTACCACTTCTAAAACTAGAAGACAGCTTAGGTGTTCCTGGGGAGGCCAAGGTTTTCTGCATCTGGATCCCTAACTACAGTCTAATAGCTCGGCCTCTACATGAAACACTGACATGAAAAGATGATGATCCTTTTGAATAGAATCCAGAAGCAGCCTTTCAAGAATGGAAAGAGCAGTCAATTCAGATCCTTGCCCAGGAACTCGCTAATTTAGCTAAACCCTTTGATCTTTACATACCCGGTCAAAGGTTAATCACCCTTGGAGCCTTAGTGCAAAAACTGGGACCACTTGAAATGCAGCAACACAAGAATGCCCTTCAGGTATGATAAACTATGGTCACCAAGGGCAATGCCCACCAACACATCAGGCCAGGATACTGGGGTATCTAAGAAGCTAGAAATCAGCAGCCGGCAAGGCCAGCTCCCTCCTAAGGGAAAAGGACCCCACGTGGTGATCCTAACCACCCATCATGCCCTGTAGTTGCAGGGGTCGATCTGTGGACACACTGACCTCGAGTGAGGAGGCCCTCCAACTCCAACCTCCAGAGAGACAAATGCGGGCAACAGGCCCCCAAGATGACTCGTGTGACCATCACGTGACCTGGAGTTTCTCTCAGAAAACAACAAGACTCTGCCACGAAAGAGCAGACTACTGCTTGCAGGAATTACTGCACCCAGAGAGGAGCTAATAAGCTTGGCGGGGGAAACCTATATCATGCTTTCACCATAGAAAACCCTACAGACACTGCGGTGATGGTGGCCAATATGACCGGCTGGACTGCTGGCTACTTCTAAAGTCCGTTGACTCAGTGGACGTAATGGTCCTGGATCACCACTGACCCTGGACTGTCTGGGAGTTGCACGGTCAGGGCTCTGACACATGGTGCTGTTTGTACATTAATTCAGGGACCTAATTAAAGAAAGCACAGACTACTGGTCAGAGCATCTAGGCTGGCAAAAACCGTCAGCCTAAGGTCGCCGAACAAATGTGGGGTCGGCTGATACCTGCCACCACAGCATCTCTGTGCATCTCTTTCCTGGACCCTTAAAGGTCATTAGAATCTATAACACTTCCAATGCTGGTGATCAGGCAGACGAGAAGTGAGGCAGGAGGCGTTGGGACAATCAACCTCACCTGGAGGCTGGTGGGGAGATGTTTTGCCCCTCCCCCCAGGTATCAGGGCTCCCACCACAGCATGAAGCAGTTACAAAAGAGGGGTCTGCACCCTCAACACCCCAAGAATGAGGAATGGAACAAAAAGCAGAGGAGGTGTTCGTCGCTGGCAAAGTTCATTAAAAATTCCTGGAGATAAAAAGAGAATCTGGGCAATAAAATAAAGTCTAAACTGTTTTTCCTTTGTGCTTTGTCTAATTTCACATGCTCCTAGGGTTCCACATGCAGAGGTCCCACACCCGGCAATTCAGAACCGATTTCCTAGTGCAGAATGGCTGGGTCGACACCTCAGCTAGCGGAGTCCCATGCAGACTCCACGGCATAGAGCCTGAGCAGCAGCCAACCCAGCCCTCGAGAGCTCCATCCCCTAATTCCCACTGACGCTGCCGGGATCCCTACAGAGAAGCCCAGCCCACAGCCCATGGGGGAGGGCACGCTCTCACCTCTCCGTTCTGTTTTCAAAATAATGTTTCCTTTGCTTCTGAACCAAACTCAGTCTTAATCTGTTGGCTCCAATGACACTGGGCACGGGGACTCCTGTTGGGATCCACTCTGGAGGATCAGTAACAGAAATTGAGAACATTGTAACTTCAATGAACAGATGTGTGAGTCATACTGTAGTTAACATAGAGCAGCGTATAATGCTCGGGTAAAATATGATGTTTCTAAGACTTACCTTTTATATTTCCATCACTTTACTATAAGCAAGTTCAGTGAAGACGTCTGTCTTATTTGTCAGGTCAACATTAGAGAAATGAAGTGATTTATTTCCATGGTTGTACATTGAATACTCTTGGCTGAAGCTTCAATCTTGTTTTGATTGCTTTTCCATTGAAAAGGATACCTCTCTTTCAGCTCCCCCATTTCTGAGAAGTATAAAATCTTATAATTTATTATTACCAAAGGGGAAATGTAGGAGAAGGCATAAATTAACAGTTTGGGATTAACACTTACACACTGCTATGTATAAAATAGATCATCAACAAGGAACTACTGTATAGCACAGGAAACTACACTGAATATTTTGCAATAACCTATAAGGGGAAATAATCTGAAAAAAATCGATATTTTTATTGACATCATCTATCAATGACAGATAAAATGTAACCTAAGCAAGGCCGATGGTGAACGCTTCTGAACCTGAAGATTTCAGTCATCTAAAGCTTGAGATCTGTCTATTTCCCAAGGTCCTTAATGGACATACGTGTAGCCGTAGCTTAAAAATTCCCCAGTTTGGGGTACGGGGAGGCACTGATTTGGAAAAATCCCTGGTGTTCTCCTTACATGCACGCGACCCTTCCTACAGCTAAAACATGCCTGTCACACCTAGAGGATGGTACACCGTTTGATCGGAAAGAGTTTGGAAAAGGCACCTCATCTCCTCATTGCCTGGTGCTCGGGTTCACCCCTCCAGCATATTTCCTAACAATCTCCTCACTTGGGGATATCAGCACCGTCAACATCCTGTTGCACACAGTTTGGAATTTGTCCAGACGATGAAGCGGAAGGATGAGAAAAATTTAGATACATGTCTTAGGTGTTCGGACAGGCACATGCCACTCTAATTTCCAATCTGGAAGACAAATTCATCAAAGGCTAGAATTGCCCACGGAAACAGAATAGGGCTAGAGGAAATCCCGCTGTTTTGTGTCCAGTTTCCAAAAACACAAGTTGAAAAATGGAACTCGGGGGCACTAAAATTCATGAAACTGCAGAGTTGAAAATATCTATTGTCGAAAAATGTTTTGAGGTAAATCACAGAAAAAGACTTGTAAGCAAGGGAGAGTGGCAGGAAACAGATTTGAAGAGGTAGAAAGGACTCCCCATTAAAGCACAAGAAAAGGGGCTGAACATCGCCAACGATGCAGTTGGCCCAAAAGGGCATATGCATTTTTTTCTGAATATATTCAAGTAAAGGCCATACACACTTTTTATCCAACCAAATGGGTGGGCACTGGAAATCAATACTACAAAATGTATCACTTCATATCAGTCAGAAGGGCCATCCACATAAAGTGTAAACACCAGAAATGCAGGACAGGGTGAGGAGAAAAGGGAGCCCTGTGAGGCTGATACTGGGAATGTAATTTGCAAACGGCCACTCTGGAGAAGTGTATTGTGTTTGCTAAAACATCTGAAAACTGAGCTACAGAGCATAGGGCACTTGCACTCATGGGTGTATACCTTGGGAAAAACAAAAAAAGGACAGAAAACAGGCACCCCAACGTTTACCACCTCTCTGTTAAGAAGAGCCTCCACTTGGATATAACCTAAATGTCCCTGGAAGGATAAAATGGATAAAAGAGATGGGGTACTTATGTAGAGTGGAATATTACTCATCCAGAAATCAATGAAATAAGGCCAGTTGTAACAACTCTGGAGGAGTTACATACGATCATTCTAAGTGACACATGTCAGAAAGGAAAAGACACATATCATAAGATGTCACTTAAAGGTGGAATCAAAAATGGCTACACATGAAATAAACTACAAAACAGAAACATAGTCAAATATGTAGAAAATAGACATAAGGCTGCTAAATGGGAAAGGTGGGGAATGGTGAGGTATTATCCAGGAGGTTGAAATTAGCAAAGATACCATTCCAAGTACCAAATTGAATAACTGACAAGGCCTACACGGTACCTCAAAGAACTGCACTCAGCCCACTCAAGTCACTGGACAATAATACATATGACTCGTAAGCATCTGAGAAAGAATTTCTTGTTGTCTCACAGTACATGAATCAAGTGGATGTACAGCAGCAAAAAACAGAGCTTTGAAAATCAGCTGTAACCAATATAAAAATAAATTTAAAAATATTTATAAAAACAGTGAGACAGACAAAAATTTTTACAACTTTTGTTGAAGGGCTACGATGTAACATGGATTGAACACATGTAGACATGCAGGATGATATATAAGGCTGGAAGCTATGCACGCTAAGAGATGTTAGAGAGGCTGGGTGAGGAAATGCAGACCTTTAAAAGTAATACTGCCTGGTACCCATTCCATGGGTCCCGAATCTGAAGTTTCAAGGGAATCTTCTGACAGGGAAAACATGCCTGGGAAACCGAGATGAATGTACACCGTGTGCTCAGGAGAGGTGTCTAAAATGCACCTCATTTTTGATCTCCTGGTGCTGGGGTTCGCCATTCCAGCCACATTACTAACAATCTCCCCACTTGGAGAATCAGCACCTTTAACATCCTGTTTCACACAGTTTGCAATTTTTTGCAGAGGATAAATGGGAAGAGGAGGAACCAATGAGATATTAGCTGTAGTAGTTTTGACAGGCACATGTCACTCTAATTTTCCATTAGGAAGAAGAATTAACCAAAGGCTTAGCCTGCCTCCCCAGAACCAGAATAGGGCCGGAAGCAATCCAATGGTTTGGCGGTCAGCTCACAAAAAAAGCGAGTTGCAAAATGGAGCTCAGGAGCAGACAATTCAAAGACCTGCAAAGATATAAATGATAACCAACGTCCAAAAATATATTCAGGTTAGGCAACGAAGAGGGTCTGAATGAGAGGCAGAATTGCAGGAAACATGTTTCAAAAGGTAGATTGTACTCACATTTAAAGCATATGAAAAGCAGCAGAATTTCTAAAATGATGCAGTTGGGCAAAAGGGTGTATGCCTTTTATTCGTGAATATCTTCAGGAAAAAAACACATACAGAGTTTTTGGCCAACCAAGCAAGCGGGAAATGCAAATCCGCACAATAAAGAAGTCTCAATTTCCACTGCTCAGAAAGTCCATCCAAAAAATGTGTACAAATGAAAAATGCAGGAGAGGCCATGGAAAACAGGGAGACTAGTCACGCTGATGCGTGGGGTATAAATATCCAAGAGCTACTCTGAAGAAGTGTATGTTGTTTCCTAAAACATGTAAAATACAAAGCCCCCGAGCAAAGGGGACTTCAACTCATGGACATATAACTTGGGAAGACTAAATATCAACAAGACACAGGCACCCCAATGTTTAGGGCTGCTCTGCATACAAGAACCTCAACTTCGGTACACCTAAAGAATCCCAGGAAAAAGAGAAATGCATAAAGAACTTGTGGTAATTTTGTACAACGGAATATCACTCAGACGTGAAATCAATGTCATAAGGCCAGTAGCAGCATAATGAGAGGATTTAGGTATGATGATTCTAAGGGAAATTAGTCACACAGAAAAAGAATCTTATCATAAGATATCACTTACAGAGGGAATGTCAACATCACAACACATGAACTGAATTAGGAAAGAGAGCAGCGTCTCACATTTAGAAAACACTCTTATGCCTCCTTAAGGGGAAAGGAGAGGTGGGGTGATGCATAAAACCAGAGTTTGATATTAGCACAGGTACCATTCCATAAACCAAATACAGAATAGACAAGACCTACACCTTCCTCAGTGAACGGGACTCAAAACCCCTATTCCCCACAGAGGAATATATCTGATTAGTAAGAATCTTAAAACCTATGTATTGATATGCCTCTGTAAGGGAATCAAGTGTGTCTAGACCGGCATAAACACGTCAGGGAAAATCAGCTCAACCCCATTATAAAAATGAATTTCAAAAACAAAACAAAAAAACAACGAAATTCTTACACAATTCCTTCAGGGGTTCTGATGAAACCTAGAATGACCCTATCTGCAAAGACAGCTGGATGAGACATAAGGCTGGACACTTGGGACTGAGAGGACTGGTGAGATTGGGAGAGAAAATGCAGACCCTTTAAAGTAGTAATGCATGCCACCATTCCATGGGTCCCAAATTTCCAGGTAGAAGGGAATATCACTACAGTTATAACATGTATGGGAAACCTAGAGAATGCACACCCTGTGATGGTGAAAGGTTTCTGAAAGTCTCCTACTTTTTCCTCTCCTTGTGCTACAGTTTGGCATTCCATCTACTTTACTATCAATCTCCCCACTTAGGAGAGTCATCCCCTATAACCTCCTGGTTCGCACAGTTTGCTAATTGTGCAGAGGATGAAAGGGAAGAGGAAGAACCAATCAGAGAGTAGATGTAGGCATTTGGACGGGCACATGTCACTCTAAATTCCCGTCAGGAAGAAGAATTAACCAAAGCCTCAGCCACCCACAGGGAACCAGTATAGCCACCCCTGGAACCAGTATAGGTCCTGAAGCAAAATTGTGGATTTGTGGTCAGCTCCAAATAATGGGATTTGAAAATTGGAGCTCAGGGGCAAAGCAAATCAAAAACCTGCAGAGTTATAAAGGACTACTCTCTTCCAAAAATCTGTTGAGGGAAGGCAACAAAGCGAACTTGAAAATGAGGCAGAATTGCACAAAACATTTTTCAAGAGGTAAATTGGAATCTCCTTTAAAGCACAGGAAAGACATCACAATTTCGAGAATGATGCACTTGGCCAAATACAGCGTATGACTTTTCTCCTGAATATATTCAGGAGAAAAGGCATAGGCCCTTTTGGCCAATCAAGCAAGCGCGCAATGCAAATCCACACTACAAAGAATTGTCACTGCCCACCGGTCAAAAAGGACATCCGAATATCTGTAAAAACCAGAAAGGCAAGATAGAGATGACAAGGGCATAAAGCAATATGATCCCAAGGGTCATGGAGGATTGTGATGACAAGCGCATGTAGCATTGTGATGACAAGATTATGTATCATTTTGCTGTCAAAGGCATTGTGATGACAAGGTTCATGGAGCACTGTGATGACAAGCGTCATGGAGCATTGTGATTACAGGGTTCATGGAGCATTGGGATGACAAGGGCATGGAGCATTTTGATGACAAGGGTCCTGGATCATTGTGTTGTCAGGGTTCATGGAGCGTTGTGATGACAGTGGTCATGGAGAATTGTGATGACAGAGGTCATGAGGCATTGTGATGAGAACGTCATGGAGCATTGGGCTGAAAATGTTCATGGAGTATTGTGATGACAGCGGTCAAGGAGCATTGTGATGACAAGGTACTGGAGCATTGTGCTGAGAAGACCATGGAGCCATGTGATGACAAGTCTCATGGAGCATTCTGATGAAAAGGGTCATGGAGCATTGTGATTACAGGGGTCTTGGAGCATTGTGATGACAAGGGCATTGAAAATTGGGATGAGAATGTCAAGGAGCGTTCTGATGACATGCATCATGGAGCTTTGTGATGACAAGGGCATTGAACATTGGGATGAGAATGTCAAGGAGCGTTCTGATGACATGCATCATGGAGCTTTGTGATGACAAGGGCATGGAGCATTGTGATTACAGGGGTCTTGGAGCACTGTGAGGAAAAGGGCATGTAACATTGTGATGAAAAAGGCATGGAGCCTTGTCATGACAGGGTTCAAGGAGCATACTGATGACAAGTGTCAGGGACCGTTGTGATGACAAGGGTATTGAGCATTGTGATGACAAATGTCATGGAGCATTGTGATTAGAAGACCATGGATAATTGTGATGATGAGCGTTATGGGGAGTTGTGATGATAAGTGTTATGGAATATTGTGATCACAAGGATTTGGAGCATTGTGATGACAGAGGTCATAGAGCATTTTGATTTCATTGTGATGACAATAGCATGAAGCATTATGATGATGCACATTGGTGCATTGTGATGACAGCGTTCATGGAGCATTGAGATGAAAAGGGGCATGGAGAATTATGATTACTGGAGGCTTGGATCATTGTGATGAAAAGGGCATGGAACATTGGTCTGAAATGTTTCATGGATTATTGTGATGAGAGTGGGCAAGGAGCATTGTGATAACAAGGGGCACAGAACACTGTGATACATGGTTCATGGATGATTGTAATGACAAGCGCATGGAGCATTGTGAGAAGAATGGCATCGAGCATTGTGGTGAAAAGCATCATGGATCCTGTGATGACAAGGGCTTGGAACAATGTGATGAGAGCTTCTTGGAGCATTGTGATGACAATGGCATGGAGCATTGTGATGCCAAGGGTCATGGAGTTTTGTGATGACAAAGGTCATGGAGAATTTTGATGACAAGGGTGTGGTGCATTCTCTTCTGAAGGGCAGGGAGCATAGTGATGACAGGGTCATGGAGCAATTTGATGAAATGTGTCATGGATGATTTTGATGACAGGGGTTATGGAACACTGTGATGTCAGGAGTCATGGAACATTTTCATGATGGTGTTGTGGACCATTGTGATGACAGGGGAGTGGGTGTATTGTGATGACTAGTGAAGGAATATTTTGATATCAGTCGTGAGAGAGCATTTTGATAAGAAGTGCATGAAGCATTGTGATGACAAGTTTTATGGAGCATTGTGATGACAAGGTTGTGGAGCATCGTGATGACAAGCACATGGCAAATTGTGATGACATGGGTCATGGAGCACTGTGCTGACAAAGGCATGGAGCTTTGTGATGACAAGGGTCAACGAGCACTGTGATGAAAATTTCATGGAGCATTTTGGTGACAAAT
The DNA here is from genome assembly GCF_964341445.2 of Mesoplodon mirus. Taxonomy (NCBI): domain Eukaryota; kingdom Metazoa; phylum Chordata; class Mammalia; order Artiodactyla; family Ziphiidae; genus Mesoplodon; species Mesoplodon mirus. The sequence continues at coordinate 423,672 of NW_028295632.1, forward strand.
GTCACAGAGCCTAGTGATGACGAGGGCATGGACCATTGTGATGACAAAGGTCATGAAGCACTGTGATGACTGGATTCACGGAGCATTGTGATGACAGGGGTCATAGAGCATTGTGATGAAAAGGCAATGAGCATTGTGATGACAGGGGCATGGAGTATTGGCCTGACATGTTTCATGGATTATTGTGATGACAGTGGGCATGGTGCAATGTGATGACAAAGGCATGGAGCATTGTGATGAGAAGGTCATGGAGTATTTTGAAGACAGGTCTCAGGGAGCATTGTGATGACATATGTCATGGTCCATTGTGATGACAATGGAATGGAACATTGTGATGCCAACTGTCATGGAGGGTTGTGATGACAAATGTAATGGAGCAATTTGATGACAAGTGCTTGGAGCATTGTGATGACAAGGGACATGGAGCATTGTGATGACAAGGGCATGGAGCATTGTGATGACAAAGGCCATTGAGAATTTTGATGAAAATTTCATGAAGCATTGTGATGAGAAGCACATGGAGCTTCCTATGACAGGGGTCATGGAGCACTGCGATGACAAGTGCATAGAGAATTGTGATGACAAATCATGTAATACGGTGATGAGAAGTGTCATGGAGCACAGTGATGCCAAGAACGAGGAAAATTGTGATGACAGGAGACATGGAGCATTGTGATGACCAGGGCATGGAGCATTGTGATGGCAAGACCGTGGAGCATTGTGATGAGAAGACCATGGATAATTGTGATGACAAGCGTCATGTAGCACAGTAATGAAAAGGGGTATGGAGCATTGTGATGACAGTGGCCATGGAATATTGTGATGACAAGTGTCATGGAGCATTCTGATGACAAGCTTGTGGAGTATAGTGACGACAATGGCATGGAGCATTGTGATGAAAAGGGCATGGATCATTGTGATGAAAAAGGCATGAAGCCATTTCATGACAGGTTTCAAGGAGCATTCTGACGACAAGTGTCAGGGAACATTGTGATGACAAGTGTATTGAGAATTGTGATGAAAAAGATCATGGAGCATTTTGATGAAAAGGGCATGGAGAATTGTGATGACAGGCATCATGGAGCATTGTGATGACAAGTGTTATTGAACATTGTGATCAGAAGGGTTTGGAGCATTGTGATGACAGAGGTCATGGATCATTTTGGTTTCAAGGAGCATGGAGCATTGTGATGACAAGGGCATGAAGCAATGTGATCCCAAGTTTCATGGAGGATTGTGATGACAATGGTAAGGGAGTATTGTGATGACAAGCAAATGGAGCATTGTGATGACAAGGTCATGTAGCATTTTGCTGACACAGGCATGGAGCATTGTGATGATAAGAGTAATGGAGCACTGTGATGAGAAGCATCACGGATCATTGTGATTACAGGGTTCATGGATCATTGGGATGACAAGGTCATGGATCACTGTGATGACAAGGGTCATGGAGCATTGGGCTGAAAATTTTCATGGAGCATTGTGCTGACTAGGGAATGGAGCATTGTGATGACAAGGTTCCCGCATCACTGTGTTGTCAGGGGTCATGGAGCATTGTGATGAGAGTGGTCATGGAGCATTGTAATGATAGGGATCATGAAGCATTGTGATGAGGAGTTCCTGGAGAATTGGACTGAAAATGTTCAGGAAGTATTGTGAGGACAGGGTCATGGAGCATTGTGATGACAAGGGAATGGAGCACTGTGATGAAAAGTTCCTGGAGCATTGTGATGAGAAGAACATGGAGCCTTGTGATAACAAGTCTCATGGAGCATTCAGATGAAAAGGGGCATGGAGTATTGTGATTACAGGGGTCTTGGAGCATTGTGATGACAAGGGCATGGAGCATTGTGATTACTGGTGTCTTGGAGCACTGTGATGAAATTGGCATGGATCATTGTTATGAAAATGGTATGGAGCCTTGTCATGACAGTGTTCCAGGAGCATACTGATGACAAGTGTCAGGGAGCATTGTGATGACAAGTGTATAGAGCATTGTGATGACAAAGGTCATGGAGCACTCTGATGAGAAGACCATGGTTAACTGTGATGATGAGCTTCATGGGTCGTTGTGATGATAAGTGTTATAGAACATTGTGATCACAAGGATTTGGAGCATTGTGATGAGATAGATCATCGAATATATTGATTTCATTGTGATGACAACAGCCTGAAGCATTATGATGATGGGCATGGTGCATTTTGATGACAGGGTTCATGGAGCATTGAGATTCAAAGGGGCATGGAGCATTGTGATTAGAGGGTTCATGGAGCATTGTGATGACAATGGCATGGAGCATTGAGATGCCAATTGTCATGGAGCTTTGTGATGACAAAGGTCATGGAGCATTTTGATGACAAGGGCGTGGTACATTGTGATGAGAAGGGCAGGGAGCATTGTGATGACAGGGTCATAGAGCAATTTGATGAAAAGGGTCATGGAATATTTTGATGACAGGGGTTATGGAACATTGTGATGTCAGGGGTCATGGAGCATTTTGATGAAAAGGATCATGGAGAATTATGATGACAGGGGTTATGGAACATTGTGATTTCAGGGTCATCGAACTTTGTGATGATAAGTGCATGTAGCATTGCAAAGACAGGAGTCATGGAACATGGTGATGAGATGGTTGAGGGAGTATTGTGATGAATAGTGAGGTAACATTGTGATATCAGTGGTGAGAGACCATTTTGATGACAGGGGTTATAGAACATTGTGATGTCAGGGGTCATGGAACATTGTGATGATAAGGGGATGTAGCATTGTGATGACAGGGGTCATGGGACATTGTGATTACAGGGGTGAGGGAGTATTGTGACGACTAGTGATGGAACACTGTGATATCTCTGGTGAGAGAGCATTTTGATGAGATGTGCATGGACCATTGTGATTACAAGGTTTATGGAGCACTGCAATGACAAGTTTGTGGACCGTTGTGATGAAAAGCGAATGGCACATTGTTATGACAAGGGTCATGGAACATTTTTCAGATAAAGGCATCGAGCATTGTGATGACAATGGTCACGGAGCATTGTGATGAAAACGGCATGGGGCATTGTGATGAAAAAGCCATGGAGCCTTTTCGTGACAGGGTTCAAGGAGCATTCTGATGACAAGTGTCAGGGAGCATTGTGATGACAAGTGTACTGAGTATTGTGATGACAAACGTCATGGAGCATTGTGATGCAAAGGGCGTGGAGTATTGTGATGACAGGCATCATGGAGCGTTGTGATGACAAGTGTTATGGGACATTGTGATCACAAGGGTTTGGAGCATTGTGATGACAGAGGTCATGGATCATTTTGATTTCAAGGAGCATGGAGCATTGTGATGGCAAGGGCATGAAGCAATGTGATCCCAAGGTCATGGAGGATTGTGATGACAATGGAAATGGAGTATTGTGATGACAAGCGCATAGAGCATTGTAATGACAAGGTCATGTAGCATTTTGCTGACAAAGTCCTGGAGCATTGTCATGACAGGTGTCATGGAGCACTGTGATGACAAGCGTCACGGAGCATTGTGAATACAGGGGTCATTGAGCATTGGGATGACAAGGGCATGGATCATTGTGATGACAAGTGTCATGGAGCATTGGGCTGAAAATATTCATGGAGTATTGTGAGGATAGGGGTCATGGAGCATTGTGATGACAGATGTCATGGAGAATTTTGATTTCATTTTGCTGACAATAGCCGGAAGCATTATGATGATGGGCATGATGCATTGTGATCACAGGTTTCATGGAGCATTGAGATGAAAAGGGACATGGAGCATTGTGATTACAGGGGTCTTGGAGCACTGTGATGACAAGGGAATGGAGCATTTTGATGAGAAGGCCATGGAACATTCTGATGACATGTGTCATGGAGCTTTGTGATGACAAGGGCATGGAGCATTGTGATTACAGGGGTCTTGGAGCATTGTGATGACAAGTGTCATGGGGCCTTGTGATGACAAGGCCATGGAACATCATGATGGAAGGGGTCATGGAGCCCTGTTATGACAGGGGTAATGGAGCATTGTGATGAGAAGGGCATGGATCATTGTGATTACAAGGTTTAAGGAGCATTGCAATGAGAAACTTGTGGACCGTTGTGATGAAAAATGCGTGGCACATTATGATGGAAAGGGTCATGGAGCATATTTCTGACAAAGGCATGGAGCACTGTGATGAAAAGGGTCACGGTGCATTGTGATGAAAAGTTCATGGAACATTGTGGTTACAAATGTAACAGAGCCTTTTGATGATGCGGGCATCGATCACTGTGATGACAAATGTTATGAAGCATTGTGATGACTGGAGTCACGGAGCATTGTGATGACAGGGGTCATGAAGCATTGTGATGACAAGGGCATGGAGTATTGTGATGACAGGTGCATGTAGCATTGGTCTGAGAAGTTTCATAGATTATTGTGATGACAGTGGACATGGTGCAATGTGATGACAAGGGCATGGATCACTGTGATAAGAAGGTCATGGAGTATTGTGAAGACAGGTGTCAGGGAGCATTGTGATGATATATGTCATAGTCCATTGTGATGACAATAGCAGGGAGCATTGTGATGCCAAATGTAATAGAGGATTGTGATGACAAATATAATGGAGCATTGTGATGACTAGGGCTTGGAGCATTATGATGACAAGGGCCATTGAGAATTTTCAGGACAAGGTCGTGAAGCATTGTGAGGACAATGTCCTAGAGCATTGTGATGAGAAAACCATGGAGCCTTGTGATGACAAATCTCATGGAGCATACTGATGAAAATGGACAAGGACCATTGTGATTACAGGCGTCTTGGAACATTGTGATGACATGTGCATGGAGAATTGTGAGGAGAAGGCCAAGAGCATTCTGAAGACATGCGTCATTGAGCTTTTTGATGACAAGGGCATGGAGCATTGTTATTACATGGGTCTTGGAGCATTGTGATGAAAAGGGCATGGATCATTTTGATGAAAAATGCATGGAGCCTTGTCATGACAGGGTTCAAGGAGCATACAGACAACAAGAGTCAGGGAGCATTTTGATGACAAGTGTATTGAGCATTGTGATGATATAGGTCATGGAGCATTGTGATCAGAAGACCATGGATAATTGTGATGACGAGCGTCATGGGGCATTGTGATGACAAGTGTTATGGAATATTGTGATCACAAGGGTTGGGAACATTGTTATGACAGAGGACATGGAGTATTTTGATTTCATTGTGATGACAATAACATGAAGTATTATGATGATGGGCATGGTGCATTGTGATGACAGGGTTCATGGATCATTGAGTTGAAAATGGGCATGGAGCATGGTGAATACAGGGGTCTTGGAGCATTGTGATGAGAAGGGTCATGAAGCCTTGTGATTACAAGGCCATGGAACATCGTGATGGCAGGGGTCATGGAGCACTGTTATGACAGGGGTAATGGAGCATTGTGATCGCAAGGACATGGAACATTGTGATGAGAAGGCCATGGAGCATTCTGATGACATGTGTCATGGAGCTTTGTGATGACAAGGGCATGGAGCAATTTGATGAGAGCGTTCATGGAGCATTGTGATGGCAATGACATGGAGCATTGTGATGCCAAGGGTAATGGATCTTTGTGATGACAAAGGTCATAGAGCATTTTGATGACAAGGGCATTGTGCATTGTGATGAGAAGGGCAGGGAGCATTGTGATGACAGGGTCATGGAGCAATTTGATGAAAAGCGTCATGGAATATTTTTATGAGAGGGGTTATGGAACATTGTGATGCCAGTGGTCAGGGAGCATTTTGATGAAAAGATTTTGGGAGAAGTTTGATGACAAGGGTTATGGAACAATGTGATGTCAGGGGTCATCGAACATTGTGATGATAAGTGCATGTAGCATTGTGATGACAGGTGTCATGGAACATTGTGATGACAGCGGTGAGGGAATATTGTGACGAATAGTGATGTAACATTGTGATATCAGTGATGAGAGATCATTTTGATGAGAAGTGCATGGAGCATTGTGATGACAAGGTTACGGAGCATTGTGATGACAAGATTGTGATGCACTCTGATGACAAGCGCATGGTGCATTGTGATGACATGTGTCATGGAGCATTGTGCTGACAAGCGCATGGAGCATTGTGATGACAAGGGTCATGGAGCATTGTGCTGAGAAAGGCATAGAGCATTGTGATGACAAGCTTGTGGAGTATTTTGATGACAGTGGCATGGAGCATTGTGATGAAAACGGCATGGGACCTTGTGATGAAAAAGGCATGGAGCCTTTTCGTGACAGGGTTCAAGGAGCATTCTGATGACAAGTGTCAGGGAGCATTGTGATGACAAGTGTATTGAGAATTGTGATGATAACGGTCATGGAGCATTTTGATTTCAAGGAGCATGGAGCATTGTTATGACAAGAGCATGAAGCAATGTGATCCCAAGGTTCATGGAGGATTGTGATGACAATGGTAATGGAGTATTGTGATGACAAACGCATAGAGCATTGTAATGACAGGGTCATGTGGAATTTTGCTGACAAAGCCATTGAGCATTGTGATGATAAGGGAATGCAGCTTTGTGATAACAAGGCCCATTGAGAATTTTGATGACAATGTCGTGTAGCATTGTGATGACAACCACTTGGTGCTTGCTATGACAGGGTTCTTGGAGCATTGCAATGACAAGTGCATGGGGAATTCTGATGAAAAGTGCATGTAACATTGTTATGAGAAGTGACATGTAGCACTGTGATGACAAGGACGTGAAGAATTGTGATGACAAGGGATATGGCGCATTGTGATAACCAGGGCATGGAGCCTTGTGATGACAAGAGCATGTAACATTGTGATGAGAAGTGTCATGTAGCATTGTGATGACAAGGACGTGAAGAACTCTGATGACAATGTACATGGAGAATTGTGATAACCAGGGCATGGTGCATTGTGGTGACAGGGCTCATGGAGCATTATTATGACAAGGGACGTGGTGCATTCTGACATAAGATATCACTTATGAAGGGAATGTAAACATGGGTACATGTGAACTGAATTAGGAAAGAGAACAGAGTCTCAGATTTAGAAAAAATCTCTAATGCTTGCTTATGGGGAAAGGAGAGGTGGGGAGATGCACAACACCAGAGTTTGATATTCGCACAGGTACCATTCCATAATCAAATACAGAAGAGACAAGCCCTACTCCTTCCTCAGTGAATGGAGCTCAACACCCCTATTCCCCGCAGAAAAATATATTTGACTAGTAAGTATTTTAAAACCTATGTATTGATATGTCTCCATAAGAGAACCAAGTTTGTCTTGAATGACATAAACACGGCAGTGAGAATCAGCTCAAACCCACTATAAAAATGAATTTCAAAACAAAACAAAAAAAAAAACAGTAAAATTCTTACACAATACCTTCAGGGGTTCTAATGAATCCTGGAATGACCCTATCTACAACAACAGCTGTATGTGGCATAAGGCTGGTCACTTGGGACTGAGAGGATTGGTGAGATTGGGTGAGAAGATGCAGACCCTTTAAAACAATAATGCCTGCCACCCATTCCATGGTTCCCAACTCTCCAGGTAGAAGGGAATATCACTACAGTTATAACATGTTTGGGAAACCTAGAGAATGGAAACCCACTGATGGTGAAAGGTTTCTAAAACTCTACTATTTTTTTCTATCATTGTGTTCCAGTTTGACATTCCAACTGCTTTACTATCAATATCCCAAATTGGAGAGATAGCCCCTATAACCTCCTGGTTCGCACAGTTGGCAAATTGTTCAGAGGATATAAGGGAAGAGGGAGAACCAATGAGAGAGTAGCTGTAGACATGTGGACGGCCACATGTCACTCTAATTTCCCGTCACGAAGAAGAATTAACCAAACTCTCAGCCTACCGCCCCACAGAACCAGTATAAGTCCTGAAGCAAAATTATGGATTTGCGGTCAGCTCACAAAAACACAAGTTGAAAAAGGGAGCTCAGGGGCACAGCAATTCACTAACTTACAGAATTATAAAGGACTACTCACTTCCAAAAATCTATTGAGGGAAAGCCAGGAGGAGGACTTGAAAATGAGGCAGAATTGCACGAAACAGATTTCAAGAAGTACGTTGGAATGGCCTTTAAACATAGGAAAAGCATCACAACTTCGACAATTATGGAACTGGCCATAGAGGGCATATGCGTTTTCACTTGAATATATTCAGGAGGAAACACATATGCCCTTTTTGGCGAACCAAGCAACTGCACAATGCCAATCTGCACTACACTTCCCACCAGTCAAAGGGGGCATCAGTAAAAGGTGTAAAATCCAGAAAGGCAAGACAGGATCTGGAGAAAAGGGAGGCTTCTTATGCTAAAGGGCGGGATGTAAATTGCCAACTGCCTCTCTGGAGGAGTGCATTGTGTTCCCTAAAACAAGTAAACAACAGAGCTACAGAGCCAAGGGCACTTCCAGTCTAGGGAATATACCTTGGGAAAACTGAAAATCAGTAAGACAGAGCCATCCCAAAATTTAGGGATGCACTGCTTACAAGAACCTCAACTTGGGTACACCTTAAATATCCGAGGAAAGACAAAAATGGTTCAAAAAATTGTGGAACTAACGTACGATGGAATACCCCTCAGCCATGAAATCAATGTCATAAGGCCAGTAGCAGCAAAATGAGTGGATTCAGGTACGATGATTCTAAGTGAAATAAGTCACAGAGTAAAGAATCTTATCATAAGATATCACTTATGAAGGTTCAGTAAACATGGCTACACATGAACTGAGTTACGAAAGGAAACAGAGTCTCACATTTAGAAAACAATCTTATGACTGCGTAAGCGGGAAGGAGAGGTGGGGTGATGCATAAAACCAGAGTTTGATATTAGTACAAGTACCGTTCCAAAAATCAAATACAGAATAGACAAGACCTACACCTTCCTCAGTGAAAGGGACTCAAAACCCCATATTTCCCGCAGAGGAATATAACTTACTAGTAAGAATCTTTAAATCTATGTATTGATATGTCTCCATAAGGGAATCAAGTGTGTCTAGACTGGCAAAAACATGGCAGCGAGAATCAGCTCAAACCCACTATAAAAAGGAATTTGAAAAACAACAAAAAAGGGAAATTCTTTACAATTCCTTCATGGTCTCTGATGAAACCTGGAATGACCATATCTACAACGAAAGCTGTATGTGGCATAAAGCTGGACACTTGGGACTGAGAGGATTGGTGAGATTGGGTGAGCAATTGAAGACGCTTTAAAGCAATGATGCCTGGCACCCATTCCATGGGTCCCAACACTCCAGGTTGAAGGGAATATTACTACAGCTATAACATGTACGGGAAACCTAGAGAATGGACACACAGTGAATATGAAACGTTTCTAGAACTCAACTTACAGTCCCTCTCCTGGTGCTCCAGGTTTCACTTTCCAACTGCTTTACTATCAATCTGCCAACTTGGAGAGACAGCCCCTTTAACCTCCTGGTTCGCACAGGTTCACAATTTGGCAGAGGATGAAAGGGAAGAGGGAGAACTAATGAAAGAGTAGCTCTTAGGCATTTGGACGGGCACATGTCACTCTAATTTCCCAGCAGGAAGAAGAATTAACCAAAGTCTCAGCCACCCGCAGGGAACCATTATAGGTCCTGAACCAAAATTTTGGACTTGCGGTCAGCTCACAAAAAACTAGTTGAAAAATGGAGCTCAGGGGCACAGCATTTCAAAAACCGGCAAAGTAATAAAGGACAACTATCGTCGAAAAAATCTGCTCAGGGAAGGCAACGGGGCGGCCTTCAAAGCGAGGCAGAATAGCAGGAAACAGATTTCAAGAGGTACATTGGAATTGCCTTTAAAGCACAGGAAGAGGTGCACAACTTCGACAATGATGCACGTGGCCCAAAAGGGCGTATGCGTTTTCTCCTGAATATATTCAGGAGAAAACGCATACGCCCTTTTGGGCCAAGCAATGAAGCGGGCAATGCAAATCTGCACTACAATGAAGTATCACTTCCCAACGTTCAATAGGGACATCCACAAAATGTGTGAAAACCAGAAAGGCAAGACAGTCCCTGGAGAACTGGGAGCCTTGATATGCTAATGGGCGGGATGTAAATTGCCAACTGCCTCTCTGGAGCAGTGCATTGTGTGCTCTAAAACAAGTAAACAATGGAGCTACAGAGCCAAGGGCACTTCCAGTCTAGGGAATATACCTTAGGAAAACTGAAAATCAATAAGACCATGCCACCACAAAATTTAGGGCTGCACTGTTTACAGGAACCTCAACTTGGGTACACCTTAAATATCCCAGGAAGACAAAAATGGTTCAAGAAATTGTGGTACTTACGTACAATGGAATATCCCTCAGCCTTGAAATCAATGTCATGAGGCCAGTAGCAGCAAAATGAGTGGATTCAGGTACGAAAATTCTAAGTGAAATAAGTCACAGAGAAAAAGAAACTTATCATAAGATTTCACTTAGGAAGGTTCCGTAAACCTGGCTACACATGAACTGAGTTAGGAAAGAGAACAGAGTCTCACATTTAGAAAACAAACTTATGCCTGCTTATGGGGGAAAGAGAGGTGGGGTGATGCATAAAACCCGAGTTTGATATTAGTACAGGTACCGTTCCAAAAACCAAATACGGAATAGTCAAGACCTACACCTTCCTCAGTGAAAGGGACGCAACACCCCATATTTCCCGCAGAGGAAGATATCTGACTAGAATGAATCTTAAACTCTATGTATTGATATGTCTCCGTAAGCGAATCAAGTGTGCCTAGACTGGCATAAACCTGGCAGCGAGAATCATCTCAAAGCCACTTTTAAAAGGAATTTGAAAAACAAAACAAAAAAACAGAGAAATTCTTCACAATTCCTTCAGGGTCTTTGATGAAACCTGGAATGACCCTATCTACAACGACAGCTGGATGTGGCATAAGGCTGGACACTTGGGACTGAGAGGATTGGTGAGTTTTGGTGAGCAAATGCAGACCCTTTAAAGCAATAATGCGTGGCACCCATTCCATGATTCCCAACTCTCCAGGTTGAAGGGAATATTACTACAGCTATAACATGTATGGGAACCCTACAGAATGGACACACAGTGAATATGAAAGGTTTCTAAAACTCAACGAATAGTCCCTCTCCTGGTGCTCCGGTTTCACATTCCAACTGCTTTACTTTCAATATCCCATCTTGGAGAGACAGCCCCTTTAACATCCTGGTTAGCACAGGATGCCAAATTGTCAGAGGATGAACGGGAAAAGGGAGAACCAATGAGATAGTAGCTTTTAGGCATTTGGACGGGCACATATCGCTCTAATTTCATGGCAGGAAGAAGAATTAACCGAAGTCTCAGCAACCATCTGGGAACCAGTATAGGTCCTGACCAAAATTTGGACATGCGGTCAGCTCACAAAAAACGAGTTGAAAATTGGAGCCCAGGGGCACAACAATTCACAAACAGGCAGAGTAATAAAGGACAACTCTCGTACAAATATCTGTTGAGGGAAGGCAACGAGGCGGACTTGAAAGCGATGCAGAATAGCAGGAAACAGATTTAAAGAGGTACATTGGAATCACCTTTAAAGCACAGGAAGAGGGGCACAACTTCGACAATGATGCACTTGGCCAAAAAGGTGGTATGCATTTTCTCCTGAATATATTCAAGAGAAAACACATACGCCCTTTTTGGCCAATCAAGCAAGTGGGCCATGCAAATCTGCACTACAAAGAAGTATCACTTCCCACCGGCCAAAATGGATATCCGCAAAATGTGTAAAAACCAGAAAGGTAAGACAGGCCCTGGAGAACAGGAGTTCTTGTTATGCTGATGGGCGGGATGTAAATTGCCAACTGCCTCTCTGGAGGAGTGCATTGTGTTCCCTAAAACAAGTAAACAACAGAGCTACAGAGCCAAGGGCACTTCCTGTCTATGGAATGTATCTTGGGAATACTGAAAATCAATAAGACAGAGCCACCCCAAAATTTAGGGCTGCACTGCTTACAAGAACCTCAACTTGGGTACACCTTTATTATCCCAGGAAAGACAAAAGTGGTTCAAGAAATTGTGGTATTTACGTACGATGGAATATCCCTCAGCCATGAAATCAATGTCATAAGGCCAGTAGCAGCAAAATGAATGGATTCAGGTATGATGATTCTAAGTGAAATAAGTCACAGAGAAAAATAAACTTATCATAAGATATCACTTATGAAGGTCCTGTAAACATGGCCACACATGAACTGAGTTAGGAAAGAGAACAGAGTCTCAAATATAGAAAACACTCTTATGCCTGCTTAAGGGGGAAGGGGAGGTGGGGTGATGCATAAAACCAGAGTTTGATATTAGTACAGGTACTGTTCAAAAAACCAAATAAGGAATAGACAAGACCTACACCTTACTCTGTGAAAGGGACTCAACACCCCATATTCCCCACAGAGGAATATATGTGACTAGTAAGAACTTTAAAACCTATGTATTGATATGTCTCCGTAAGGGAATCAAGTGTGTCTAGAATGGCATAAACATGGCAGTGAGAATCAGCTCAAACCCACTATAAAATGGAATTTCAAAAACAAAACAAAAAAACATGGAATTTCTTTACAATTCCTTCAGGGTCTCTGATGATTTCTGGAATGACCATATCTACAACGAAATCTGGATGTGGCATAAGGCTGGACACTTGGGACTGAGAGGATTGGTGAGATTGGGTGAGCAAATGTAGACCCTTTAAAGCAGTACTGCATGGCACCCATTCCATCGGTCCCCACTCTCCTGGTTGAAGGTAATATTACTATAGATATAACAAGTACGGGAAACGTAGAGAATGGACACACTGTGAATACAAAATGTTTCTACATCTCAACAAATAGTCCCTCTCCTGGTGCTCCGGTTTGACTTTCCAACTGCTTTACTATCAATCTGCCAACTTGGAGAGACAGCCCCTTTAACCTCCTGGTCCGCAAAGGTTGCCTATTTGGCAAAGGATGAAAGAAAAGAGGGAGAACCAATGATAGAATAGCTGTTAGGCATTTGGACGGGCACATATCACTCTAATTTCCCAGCAGGAAGAAGAATTAACCAAAGTCTCAGCCACCCACCGGGAAGCAGTATAGGTCCTGAATCACAATTTTGGACTTGGGTTCAGCTGACAAAAAACGAGTAGAAAAATGGAGATCAGGGGCACAGCAATTCACAAACTGGCAGAGTAATAAAGGACAACTATCGTCCAAAAATCTGTTGAGGGAAGGCAACGAGGCAGACTTGAAACGAGGCAGAATAGCAGGAAACAGATTTCAAGAGTTACGTTGGAATCGGCTTTAAAGCACAGGAAAAGGGACACAACTTCGACAATGATGCACTTGGCCAAAAAGGGCTTATGCGTTTTCTCTTGAATATATTCAGGAGAAAACACATACGCCCTTTTTGGACAAGCAAGCAAGCGGGCAATACAAATCTGCACTACAAAGATGTATCACTTCCCACTGGTCAAAAGGGACATCCTCAAAATGTGTAAAAACCAGAAAGGCAAGACAGGCCCTTGAGAACAGGGAGCCTTTTTATGCTGATGGGCGGATGTAAATTGCCAACTGCCTCTCTGGAGGAGTGCATTGTGTTCCCTAAAACAAGTAAACAATGGAGCTACAGAGCCAAGGGCACTTCCAGTCTAGGGAATATACCTTGGGAAAACTGAAAATCAAAAAGACAGAGCCACCCCAAAATTTAGGGCTGCACTGCTTACAAAAACGTCAACTTTGGTACACTTTAAATATCACAGGAAAGATAAAAATGGATCAAAAATTTGTGGTACTTACGTACGATGGATTATCCCTCAGCCATGAAATCAATGTCATAAGGCCAGTAGCAGCAAAATGAGTGGATTCAGGTACGATGATTCTAAGTGAAATAAGTCACAGAGAAAAAGAAACTTATCATAAGATATCACTTATGTAGGTCCTGTAAACATGGCTACACAGGAACTGAGTTAGGAAGGTAAGAGATTCTCACATTTAGAGAACAATCGTATGCCTGCTTAAAGGGGAAAGAGAGGTGGGTAATGCATAAAACCAGAGTTTGATATTAGTACAGCTACCATTCTAAAAACCAAATAGAGAATAGACATTACCTACACCTTCTTAAGTGAAAGGGACTCAACCCCGCATATTCCCCGCAGAGGAATATATCTGACTAGTAAGAATCTTAAAACCTATGTATTGATATGTCTCCGTAAGGGAATCAAGTGTGTCTAGACTGGCATAAAAATAGCAGTGAGAATAAGCTCAAACCCACTATAAAATGGAATTTCAAACACAAAACAATAAAACAGGGAAATTCTTTACAATTCTTTCAGGGTCTCTGATGAAACCTGGAATGACCCTATCTACAATGACAGCTGGATTTGGCATAAGGCTGGACACTTGGGACTGAGAGGATTGGTGAGATTGGATGAGCAAATGCAGACCCTTTAAAGCAATAATGTGTGGCACCCATTCCATGGGTCCCAACTCTCCAGGTTGAAGTGAATATCACTAAAGCTATAACATGTACGGGAAACCTAGAGAATGGACACACTGTGAATATGAAGGTTTCTAAATCTCAACTAATAATCCCTCTCCTGGTGCTCCGGTTTGACTTTCCAACTGTTTTACTATCAATCTGCCAACTTGGAGAGACAGCCCCTTTAACCTCCTGGTTCGCACAGTTGCCATTTTGGCAAAGAGGAAAGGGAAGAGGGAGAACAAATGAGAGAGTAGATGTTAGGCATTTGGACGGGTACATGTCACATTAATTGCCCGGCAGGAAGAAGTATTAACCAAAGTCTCAGCCACGCGCCGGGAACCTGTATAGGTCCTGAACCAAAATTTTGGACTTGCGGTCTGCTCACAAAAAACGAATTTAAAAATGGAGCTCAGGGGCACAGCAATTCAGAATCTGGCAGAGTAATAAAGGACAACTATCGCCCAAAAATCTGCTGAGGGAAGGCAACGAGGCGGACTTGAAAGCGAGGCAGTATAGCAGGAAACAGATTTCAATAGGTATGTTGGAATCGCCTTTAAAGCACAGGAAGAGGGGCACAACTTCGACAATGATGCACTTGCCCAAAAAGGGTGTATGCGTTTTCTCCTGAATATATGCAGGAGAACACACATACACCCTTTTTGGCCAAGCAAGCAAGCGGGCAATGCAAATCTGCACTACAAAGAAGTATCACTTCCCACTGGTCAAAAGGGACATCTGCAAAATATGTAAAAACCAGAAAGGCAAGACAGGCCCTGGAGAACAGGGAGCCTTGTTATGCTGATGGGCGGGATTTAAATTGCGAACTGCCTCTCTGGAGGATTGCATTGTGTTCCCTAAAACAAGTAAACAACAGAGCTACAGAGTCAAGGGCACTTCCAGTCTAGGAAATATACCTTGGGAAAACTGAAAATCAATAAGACAGAGCCACCACAAAATTTAGGGCTTCACTGCTTATAAGAACCTCAACTTGGGTATACCTTAAATATCCCAGGGAAGACAAAAATGGTTCAAGAAATTGTGGTACTTACGTGCGATGGTATATCCCTCAGCCATGAAATCAATTTCATAAGGCCAGTAGCAGCAAAATGAGTGGATTCATGTACGATGATTCTAAGTGAAATAAGTCACACAGAAAAAGAAACTTATCATAAGATTTCACTTATGAAGGTCTTGTAAACATGGCCTCACATGAACTTATTTAGGAAAAATACCAGAGTAACGAATCTTATCATAAGATATCACTCATAGCAGGTATGTACACATGGCTACACATGAACTGATTTACAAACACAACGGAGTCACACATTTAGAAAACAAACTTTTGCCTGCTTAAGGGGAAAGGCGAGGTGGGGTGATGCATAAAATCACAGTTTTAAATTAGCACAGATACCGTTACATAAACCAAGTATGTAATAGACAACTCCAACTCCCGCCACAATGAACTGGACTCAACACCCCCTATTCATTGCAAGGAATATGTCTGACTCTCAGTATTTTAAAACATATGTATTCTCATGTCTCCATAAAGGAATCATGTGTGTGTATAACGGCATGAACAGAGCACTGAAATTCAGTTAAACCCACTTATAAAAATAAATTTCAAAAGCAAAATGCAAAAACAGCGAAACAGTGAGAAAGTCTTAAAAATTTCGTTCAGGGCCTGTGATGCAACCTGGATTGACCACCTTTACACGCACAGCTGGATGAGACATAAGACTGGACACTTGGGGCTGACAAGATTGCTGAGGTTGTGTGAGCAAAAGAACACCACTTAGAGCAATACTGTGTGCTACCCATTCTAGTGGTCCCAACTCTCCAGGTTTAAGGGAATCTTCCTACAGTTAAAACATGCATGGGAAACCCAGTGGATGGTACACTGTGTAATTGGGAAAGTTTTCTAAAAGGTACCTCATTTTTCCTTTTGTCGTGCTCGGCTTCGCCATTCCATCTGCATTACTAAAAATCTCCCCACTTGGAGTGTCAGCGCCTTTACCCTCCTGTTATGCACAGTTTGCAAATTGTGCAGAGGATGAACAGGAAGAGGAGGAATAAATGAGAGATTAGCTGTAGGTGTTTGGATGGGCACATGTCACTCTGGTTTCCCACCAGGAAGAAGAATTAACCAAAGGCTCAGCCTGAAGCCCCGGAACCAGACTAGTGCCTAAAGCCATCCTGCGGTATTGCAGCCAGCTCACAAAGAGGCGAGTTGAAAAATGGAAATCAGGGGCACAGCAATTCACAAACTTGCAGAGTTATAAAGGACAACTATCATCCAGAAATATATTGAGGAAAGGCAGTGAAGAGGATTTGAATGCAAGGCAGAATTGAAGGAAACAGATTTCAAGAGGTAGATTGGAGTCGTCTTTAAAGCACATGAAAAGCGACAGAATTTCGACAATGTTGCCCTTGGCTGAAAAGGGATTATGTGTATTTTCTTGAATATATTCGGGAAAAAATGCATATGCCCTTTTTGGCCAAGCAAGCCATCAGGCATTGCAAATCCACACTACAGAGAAGTGTCCCTTACCTCCAGTCAAAAGGGCCATCCACAAATAGTGTAAAAACCACAAATGCAGGACAGGCCATGGAGAAAAGGGAGCCTGGTTACGCCGATGGACAGGATGTAAATTGCCAACAGCCTCTCTGGAGAACTGTATGTTGTTTTCTAAAACAGAGCTACAGAGCATAGCACACTTCAACTCATGGGCGTGTATTTTGGGAAAACTAAAAATCCACAACACACAGCCAGCCCAAACTTTAGGGCTGCTCTGTTTACAAGAACCTCGACTTCAGTACACTTTAAATATCCCAGGAAAGGAAAAAAAATAGATATAGATGTTGTGGTACTTATATACAATGGAATGTCACTCAGACATAAAATCAATGTCATAAGGCCAATAGCAGCTTAATGAGTGGCTTTAGGTATGATGATGCTAAGTGAAATGAGCCACAAAGTAAAAGAAACTTATTGTAATATATCACTTATAGAGGGAATGTAGACATGGCTACACATGAACTGAATTTCAAAAGAGAACAGAGTTACACATTTAGAAAACACACTTATGCCTCCTTAAGGGGAAAGGTGACGTGGGGTGATGTGTAAAAGCAGAGTTTGAAATTAGCACAGATCCCATTCCATATACCAAATATGTAATAGACAAGACCTACTCCTTTCTCAATGAACTGGACACAAAACACCCTATTCACTGAAGAGGAATATATCTGACTGGTAATAACCTTGAAACCTATGTATTTATATGTCTCCATAATGGAATCAAGTGTATGTAGATTGGCATAAACACAGATCAATGGAACAGGACAGAAAGCCCAGAGATAAACCTACATACCTATGGCTATCTCATCTATGACAAAGGAACTAAGGATATACAATGGAGAAAAGACAGTCTCTTCAGTAATTGGTGCTGGGAAAACTGGACCCCTACACATAAAAGAATGAAATTAGAACACTCCATAACACCATACACAAAAATAAACTCTAAATTGATTAGAGATCTAAATATAACACAAGACACTATAAAACGCTTAGAGGAAACCATAGGCAGAACACTCTATGACATAAATCACAGCAAGATCCTTTTTGACCCACCACTTAGAGAAATGGAAATAAAAACAGAAATCAACAAATGGGACCTAATGAAACTTAAAAGCTTTTACACAGTACAGGAAAACAAAAATAAGATGCAAAAACAACCCTCAGAATGGGAGAAAATATTTTCAAATGAAGCAATTGACAAAGGATTAATCTCCTAACTTTACAAGCACCGCATGTAGCTCAATATCACAAAAACAAACAACCCAATCCAAAAACGGGCAGAAGACCTAAATAGACATTTCTCCAAAGAAGATATACAGATTACCAAGAAACACATGAAAGGATGCTGAACATCACTAATCATTAGAGAAATGCAAATCAAAACTACAGTGAGGTATCACCTCACAGCAGTCAGAGTGGCAATCATCAAAAAAATCTACAAAACAATAAATGCTGGAGAGGCCTTTATTGGAGAAAAGGGAACACACTTGCACTGTGGGTGGGAATGTAAATTGATATGGGCACTAGGGAGAACAGTACGGAGGTTCCTTTAAAAAACTATCAATAGAAGTACCATACGACACAACAATCCAACTACTGGACATTTGCCTTGCGAAAACCATAATTCAAAAAGAGTTATGTACAAAAATGTTCATTGCAGCTCTATTTGCAATAGCCAGGACGTGGAAGCAACCTAAGTGTCCATCGACAGATGAATGGATAAAGAAGATCTGGCACATATATACAATGGAATATTACTCAGCCATACATAGGAATGAAATTGGGTCATTTGTAGAGACCTTGATGGATCTAGAGACTGTCATACAGAGTGAAGTAAGTCAGAAAGAGAAAAACAAATATTGTATATTAATGCATATATGTGGAACCTAGAAAAATGTTACAGATGAACCAGTTTGCAGGGCAGAGATAGAGACACAGATGTAGAGAACAAACATATGGACACCAAGGTGGGAACACCATGTGAGGGTGGTGGTGGGATGAATTGGGAGACTAGGATTCACATGTGCACACTTATATGTATAAAATACATATCCAATAAGAACCTGCTGTATAAAAGAAATAAATAAATTTTAAAAAATTAAAAATAAATAAATAACATTTAATAAAATAAAACAGAAAAAAAGTTTTTCCCTTCACATAGACGTCTTTATATTAATGCATTATTTCCATGTTTATATCTCCAAATTAAAAAAAAAGAGGAATAAATAAAATCTACCTTGAACCAAAAAGAAAAAAAGAAAGAAAAAAAAAAACCAGAACCCACCAGTTATACAGAGGAAAATCGTATCAGGGCACTTGCTCCAGTGGTAAAAAATTCTTAAGTTGGTCAGAGGTGGGAAATCGTCTCCCATGCAGTCAGCAGCACTCCCCCCCACAAGGAGCATCCTCATTGCAAAGCTGGGGGACTGTGTCGAGGCGTCTGTGAGTAAATGTGAGCTGAGCCCCAGTCCTGCTGCAGCTGAACTCTTCCCACCCTTTCCAGGTAAAACACCTGAATATGTACAAGCACTTGCAAGCCTAGAGGAAGGGCTGTGGAGCCACACCAGCGACAGCACGCAGGCCGACTTGGTGCCTGCAGGCCAGTCAGGATGGTCCTGGCCCCAGATGCTCTTCTGGAATCTTTCCATTTCCCTGCCTGAGATACCCCTCCTGCCATGGCCCCCACTGCTTTTTTACTTCCTCACCTCTGCCTGGGGAGAAATTCCAGCGGCAGGTATGGATGACACATCCTCTTCTTTAGCAGGTGGCAGCCTGGCAACTCCTGCAGAAAGTCCAGCAGAACCCAAATCACACTGGGCCACCCACAAAGCCACGGCCTCTCCCTCCCTACCACCACCCCAGCCACGACACTGCTGACGGGGCAGAGAATATGGCGTCAGGCACAGCTACAGGGGCTCTTGCTGACTGGAGAGGTGTTTATATTGACCTCAACACAGGCAGACCTGGGGAGGGCTGGCAGGCAGTGTCAGGCTGCCCAAATCAGCCAATCCTCACCCCTCAGGGGCTCACAGTTGCAGAAAATGAAACTTGTTTAAACGGGCCAGGCCCAAGGAAGAGGTGTGGGCTCTTGAGAGTAAGGCTAGACAAGGGGCTGCAGCTGCGGCTTGTTTTCTTATCATTTTATCTAGTCCATGAGTGGAAAACAACTTCAAGAAGACCCTATCCTAATGAGAGGAACCCAGCAGTCAGGGAGAGGAGTGATGGTGGGAGGAGACAGAGGCCTGGTGCCCTGTCTGCAGTGGAAGGGTCTGGAAGACCAGGCAGAGAGAGGCTGCACAGAGTGATAGCCAGGGTCACAGACCTGTCAGAGCTGCTGTTTGTTAGTTCAAGTCCTGCACTGAGGTGTTCTGTGTCAGCTGTGAGCAACAGGTGAGCTGGGGGTTCTCTGCAAGGTGGGCTATGTGCACAGTTGCTGTATGTCCAGCCCTGCTGGGGTACCTGCCCTGGGGAGCTCCGTATCCTGGGAAGGGCCTGACTATGAGAGCCCCATGGGCTGCTGGGTAGCTGCACAGGTGAGCTCCATACCCTGGGAGGGACTTGAACACGAGAGCCCCGTGGGCTGTGGGGTGGGGGGTGCAGCCCAGGTGAGCTCCATATGTTGGGATTGGCCTGACCACGAGAGCCCCATGGGCTGCTGGAGACCTGGTAAAGGATATCAGGACAGTCAGTGAAGCCACCGAGGATATACATCCAGTAGCTCCTATTTCATACACCCTGCTGGAAATTCTACCATCCACCAGGCCATGGCATTCTGTATTACACTTCAATGATGCCTTTTTCTGTATTCCATTCATCTCAGAGTCACAAGAATTTTTGGCTTGTGAGTGGCAGGACACAACATGCAACACAAGCAATAATGCTGGGCTGTCCTGCCCCAATGGTTCAAAAATCCCCACACCATCATTGGGGAAATGTCCTCTAAAGACCTAAAAGTTCTACCTCTTTAAAAGGGAACCCTCCTTCAATATGCAGATGACATTCTGATCGCCAGGCCTACTAAAGACGCCTCGGAACTACCTAGCCAAGAAAGGATAGAAGGTGTCCAAGAAAATGGCTCAAATATCCCAGGCTCAGGTGACATGACTGGGCTTCATTCTCACAGATATTCAGAGAAACACATCCCAGGATAGGGAAGAAGCCATTTGCAGCCTTACCTCTTCTAAAACTAGAAGACAGCTTAGGGGTTCCTGGGGTGGCCAAGGTTTTCTGCATCTGGATCCCTAACTACAGTCTAATAGCTGGGCCTCTACATGAAACACTGACACGAAAAGATGATGATCCTTTTGTATAGAATCCAGAAGCAGCCTTTCAAGAATGGAAAGAGCAGTCAATTCAGACCCTTGCCCAGGAACTCGCTATTTTAGCTAAACCCTTTGATCTTTACATACCCGGTCAAAGGTTAATTGCCCTTGGAGCCTTAGTGCAAAAACTGGGACCACTTGAAATGGAGCAACACAAGAATGCCCTTCAGGTATGATAAACTATGGTCACCAAGGGCTTTGCCCACCGACTCATCAGGCCAGGATACTGGGGTATCTAAAAAGCTAGAAGTCAGCAGCCCATAAGGCCAGCTCCCTCCTAAGGGAAAAGGACCCCATGTGGTGATCCTAACCACCTATCATGCCCTGAATTTGCAGGGGTCGCTCTGTGGACACACTTACCTCGAGTGAGGAGGCCCTCCAACTCCAACCTCCAGAGAGACAAATGAGGGCAACAGGCCCCCAAGATGACTCATGTGACCATCACGTGACCTGGAGTTTCTCTAAGAAAACAACAAGACTGTGCCCCGAAAGAGCAGACTACTGCTTGCAGGACTTACTGCACCCAGAGGGGAGCTAATAAGCTTGGCGGGTGAAACGTATATCACGCTTTCACCATAGAAAACCCTACAGACACTGCGGTGATGGTGGCCAATATGACCGGCTGGACTGCTGGCTACTTCTAAAGGCCGTTGACTCAGTGGACGTCATGGTCCTGGATCACCACTGACTCTCGACTGTCTGGGAGTTGCGTGGGCATGGTTCTGACATATGGTGCTGTTTGTACATTAATTCAGGGACCTAATTAAAGAAAGCACAGACTACTGGTCAGAGCATCTAGGCTGGCAAAAACCGTCAGCCTAAGGTCGCCGAACAAATGTGGGGTGGGGTGAAACCTGCCACCTCAGCATCTCTGCCCATCTCTCTCCTGGACACTTAAAGGTCATTAGAATCTATAACACTTCCAATGCTGGTGCTCAGGCGTACGAGATGTGAGGCAGGAGACCTTGGGACAATCAACCTCACCTGGAGCCTGGTGGGGAGACATTTTGCCCCTCCCCCCAAGTATCAGGGCTACCACCACAGCATGAAGCAGTTACAAAAGAGGGGACTGCACCCTCAACACCCCAAGAATGAGGAACAGAACAAAAAGCAGAGGAGGTGTTCGTCTCTGGCAATGTTCATTAAAAATTCCTGGGAGATAAAAAGAGAATCTGGGCAATAAAATAAAGTCTAAGCTGTTTTTCCTTTGTGCTTTGTCTAATTTCACGTGCTCCTAGGGTTCCGCATGCAGAGGTCCCACACCCGGCACTTCAGACCCGATTTCGTAGTGCAGAATGGCTGGGTCCACACCTCAGCTAGCGGGGTCCCATGCAGACTCCACGGCATAGAGCCTGAGCTTCAGCCAACCGAGCCCTCGAGAGCTCCATCCCCTCCCTCCCAGTGACGCTCCTGGGATCCCTACACAGCATCCCAGCCCACAGCCCGTGGGGGAGTGCACGCTCTCACCTCTCCATTCTGTTTTCAAAATAATGTTTCCTTTGCTTCTGAACCAAACTCAGTCTTGATCTGTTGGCTCCAATGACACTGGGCACGGGGACTTCTGTTGGGGTCCACTCTGGAGGATCAGTAACAGAAATTGAGAACATTGTAACTTCAATGAACAGATGTGTGAGCCAAACTGTAGTTAACATAGAGCAGTGTATAATGCTCGGGTAAAATAAGATGTTTCTAAGACTTACCTTTGATATTTCCATCACTTTACTATAAGCAAGTTCAGTGAAGACGTCTGTCTTATTTGTCAGGTCAACATTAGAGAAATGAAGTGATTTATTTCCATGGATGTACATCGAATACTCATGGCTGAAGCTTCAATCTTGTTTTGAATGCTTTTCCATTGAAAATGATACCTCTCTTTCAGCTCCCCCATTTCTGAGAAGTATAAAATCTTATAATTTATTATTACCAAAGGGGAAAGGTAGGAGAAGGGATAAATTAACAGTGTGGGATTAACACATACACACTGCTATGTATAAAATAGATCATCAACAAGGAACTACTGTATAGCACAGGAAACTACACTGAATATTTTGCAATAACCTATAAGGGGAAATAATCTGAAAAAGAATAGATATTTTTATTGACATCGTCTATCAAAGACAGATAAAATGTAACCTAAGCAAGGCCGATGGTGAACGCTTCTGACCCTGAAGATTTCAATCATCTAAAGTTTGGGCTCTGCCTATTTCCCAAGGCACTTAATGGACATATGTGTAGCCGTAGCTTAAAAATTCCCCAGTTTGGGGTACGGGGAGGCACTGATTTGGAAAAATCTCTGGTGTTCTCCTTCCATGCACTGGACCCTTCCTACAGCTAAAACATGCCTGTCACACCTAGAGGATGGTACACCATTTGTTCAGAAAGAGTTTGGAAAAGGCACCTCATCTCCTCATCGCCTGGTGCTCGGGTTCACCCCTCCAGCATCTTTCCTAACAATCTCCTCACTTGGGGATATCAGCACCGTCAACATCCTGTTGCACACAGTTTGGAATTTGTCCAGAGGATGAAGCAGAAGGATGAGAAATATTTAGAGAGAAGTCTTAGTTGTTCGGACAGGCACATGCCACTCTAATTTCCAATCTGGAAGACAAATTCATCAAAGGCGAGAATTGCCCACAGAAACAGAATAGGGCTAGAGGAAATCCCGCTGTTTTGTGTCCAGTTTCCAAAAACACAAGTTGAAAAATGGAACTCAGGGGCACTAAAATTCATGAAACTGCAGAGTTGAAAATATCTATCGTCGAAAAATGTCTTGAGGTAAGTCACAGAAAAGGAGTTGTAAGCAAGGGAGAGTGGCAGGAAACAGATTTGAAGAGGTAGAAAGGACTCCCCATTAAAACACAAGAAAAGGGGCTGAACATCGCCAATGATGCAGTTGGCCCAAAAGGGCGTATGCAATTTTTTCCGAATATATTCAAGTAAAGGCCATACACACTTTTTATCCAACCAAACAGGTGGGCACTGGAAATCAATACTACAAAATGTATCACTTCACATCAGTCAGAAGGGCCATCCACATAAAGTGTAAACACCAGAAATGCAGGACAGGGCGAGGAGAAAAGGGAGCCCTGTGAGGCTGATAGTGGAATTGTAATTTGCCAACGGCTACTATGGAGAAGTGTATGTATTGTGTTTGCTAAAACATCTAAAAGATGAGCTACAGAGCATAGGGCACTTGCACTCATGGACGTATCTGCACTGTGATGAAAAGGTCATGGAGCATTGTGGTGACAAATTTCACAGAGCATTGTGATGATGAGGGCACTGACCATTGTGATGACACAGGTCATGAAGCCTTGTGATGACGGGACACACGGAGCATTGTGATGACTGGGGTCATGTAGCATTGTGATGACAGGGGCATGGAGCATTGGTCTGACAAGTTTCATGGATAATTGTGTTGACAGTGGGCATGGCACATTGTGATGACAAGGGCATGGAGCATTTTGATGACAAGGTCATGGAGTATGGTGAAGACAGGTGTCAGGGAGCATAGTGATGGCATATTTCATGTACCATTGTGATGACAATGGCATGGAGCAGTGTGATGCCAAGTGTTATGGAGGATTGTGATGACAAAGGTAATGGAGCATTGTGATGACAAAGGCTTGGAGCACTGTGATGACAAGGGTCATGGAGCATTGTGATGACAAGGGCATGGAGCATTGTGATGACAACGGCCATTGAGAATTTTGATGAAAATGTCATGAAGCATTGTGATGACAAAGGCATGGGGCTTGCTATGACAGGGGTCATGGGGCATTGCGATAGCAAGTACATGGAGAATTGTGATGACAAGAGCATGTAACATTGTGATGAGAACTGTCATGGAGCATTGTGATGACAAGGACGTGGACAATTGTGATGACCAGGGTATGGAGCATTGTGATGGCAAGACCGTGGAGCACTGTGATGAGAAGACCATGGATAATTCTGGTGACGAGCATCATGGAGCACTGTAATGACAAGGGGCATGGAGCATTGTGATGATACGTCTCATGGAGCATTGTGATGACAGGGGTCATGGATCATTGTGATGACAATGGTCATGGAGTATTCTGATGACAAGCTTGTGGAGTATTGTGATGACAAAGCATTTAACACTGTGATGGGAAGTGTCATGGAACATAGTGTTGCCAAGAACGTGGAGAATTGTGATGACAGGGAACATGGAGCATTGTGACGACCAGGGCATGGAGCATTGTGATGGCAAGATCGTGGATCATTGTGATGAGAAGACCACGGATAATTGTGAATGGCCAGCGTCATGGAGCAGTGTAATGACACGGGGTATGGAGCTTTGTGATGACAGTGCTCATAGAGCATTGTGATGACAAGTGTCATGGAGCATTCTGATGACAAGCTTGTGGAGTATTGTGATGACAATGGCATGGAGCATTGTGATGAAAAGGGCATGGAGCATTGTGATGAAAAATGCATGGAGCCTTTTCATGACAGGGTTCAAGGAGCATACTGATGACAAGTGTCAGAGAGCATTGTGATGACAAGTGTATTGAGAATTGTGATGAGAAATATAATGGAGCATTGTGACGACAAGGGCATGGAGTATTGTGATGACAGGCATCATGGAGCGTTGTGATGACAAGGGTTATGGAACATTGTGATCACATGGGTTTGGAGCATTGTGAAGACAGAGGTCATGGATCTTTGTGATTTCAAGGAGCATGGAGCATTGAGATGACAGGGGTCATGGAGCATTGTGATGTCAGGGGACATGGAACATTTTGATGAAAAGGGTCATGGAGCATTTTGGTGACAGGGGTTATGGAACATTGTGATGTCAGGGGTCATCGAACATTGTGATGATAAGTGCATGTAGCATTGTGATGACAAGGTTTATGGAGCATTGTGATGACAAGATTGTGGAGCACTGTGATAACAAGCGCATGGCAAATTGTGATGATATGTGTCAAGGAGCATTGTGCTGTCAAGCGCATGGAGCATTGTAATGACAACGGTCATGGAGAATTCTGCTGAGAAAGGCATAGTGTATTGAGATGACAAGGGTCAAAGAGCATTGTGATGAAAAGTTCATGGAGCACTGTAGTTAAAAAGGTCACAGAGACTGTTGATGATGAGGGCATGGACAATTGTGATGACAAAGGTCATGAAGCATTGTGATGACTGGAGTCACGGGGCATTGTGATGACAGGGTTCATGGAGCATTGTGATATCAAGGGCATGGAGCATTGTGAAGACCAGGTCATACAGTATTGTGAAGACAGGTGTCAGGGAGCATTGTGATGACATATGTAATGGCCCATTGTGATGACAATGGCATGGAGCATTGTGATGCAAGTGTCATGGAGGATTCTGATGACAAAGGTAATGGAACAGTGTGAGGACAATGGCTTGGAGCATTGTGATGACAAGGGTCAGGGAGCATTGTGCTGACAAGTGCATGGAGAATTGTGATGACAAGGGTCATGGAGCATTTTGATGACAAGCTTGTGGAGTATTTTGATGACAATGGCATGGATCATTGTGATGAAAACTGCATGGGGCTTTGTGAGGAAAAAGGCATGGAGACGTTCCGTGACAGGGTTCATGGAGCATTCTGAAGACAAGTGTCAGGGAGCATTGTGATGACAAGTGTATTGAGAATTGTGATGACAAAGGTCATGGAGCATTGTGATGAAAAGGGCATGGAGTATTGTGATGACAGGCATCATGGAGCTTTGTGATGACAAATGTTATGGAACTTGGTGATCACAAGTGTTTGGAGCATTGTGATGACACAGGTCATGGATCATGTTGATTTCAAGAAGCATGGAGCATTGTGATGGCAAGGGCAACAAACAATGTGATACCAAGGTTCATGGAGGGTTTTGATGACCATGGTAAAGGAGTATTGTGATGACAAGCGCATAGAACATTGTAATGACAAGTTCATGTAGCATTTTGCTGACAAAGGCATGGAGAATTGTGATGACAGGTGTCATGGAGCACTGTGATAACATGCGTCACAGAGCATTGTGAATACAGGGGTCATGGAGCTTTGGGATGAAAAGGGCATGGATCATTGTGATGACAAGAGTCATGGAGCATTGGGCTGAAAATGTTCATGGAGTATTGTGATGACAGGGGTCATTGAGCATTGTGAAGACAAGAGTCCCGGATCACTGTGTTGTCAGGGGTAATGGAGTGTTGTGATGACAGTGGTAATGGAGCATTGTGATGATATTGGTCATGGAGCATTGTGATGAGAGTGTCATGGAGAATTGGGCTGAAAATTTTCATGGAGTACTGTGATGACGGGGTCATGGAACATTGTGATGACAAGGAAATGGAGCATGGTGATGACAAGGTCCTGGAGCATTGTGATGAGCAGACCATGGACACATGTGATGACAAGTCTCATGGAGTATTCTGATGAAAAGGGGCATGGAGCATTGTGATTACAGTGGTCTTGGAGCATTGTTATGACAAGGGCATGGAGCATTGTGAAGAGAAGGACATGGAGCATTCTGATGAATGCGTCATGGAGTACTGTAATGACAAGTGCATGGAACATTGTGATTACGGGTGTCTTGGAGCACTGTGATGAAATGGGCATGGATCATTGTGATGAAGAAGGCATGGAGCCTTGTCATGACAGTGTTCAAGGAGCATACTGACGACAAGAGTCAGGGAGCATTGTGATGACCAGTGTATTGAGCATTGTGATGACAAAGGTTATGGAGCATAGTGATGAGAAGATCATGGATAACTGTGATTATGAGCTTCATGGGGTGTTGTGATGATAAGTGTTATGGAATATTGTGATCACAACGGTTTGGAGCATTGTGATGACAGAGGTCATGGAACATTTTGATTTCACTGTGATGACAATAGCCTGAAGCATTATGATGATGGGCATGGTGCATTGTGATGATAGGATTCATGGAGCTTTGAGATGAAAAGTGGCATCGAGCATTTTGATAACAAGGGTCTTGGAGCATTGTGATGACAAGGGCATGGAGCAATGTGATGAGAAGGCCATGGAACATTCTGATGACATGTGTCATGGGGCTTTCTGATGACAAGGGCATGGTGCATTGTGATTACAGGGGTCTTGGAACATTGTGATGACAAGTGTCATGGAGCCTTGTGAATGACAAGGCCGTGGAACATTGTGATGGCAGGGGTCATGAAACATTGTTATGACAGATGAAATGGAGCATTGTGATTAGAAGGGCATGGAGCATTGTTGTGAAATATTTCATGGATTATTGTGATGAGAGTGGGCATGGAGCATTGTGATGACAAGAGCACGGAACGCTGTCATACATGGGTCATGGAGGATTGTAATGACAAGGGCATGGAGCATTGTGATGACAAGGGCATCGAGAACTGTGATGACAAGTGTCATGGAGCTTTGTGATGACAAGGGCACGGAACAATGTGATTATAGGGTTCATGGAGCATTGTGATGACAATGACATGGAGCATTGCGATGTCAAGTGTCATGGAGCTTTGTGATGACAAAGGTCATGGAGCATTTTGATGACAAGGGCGTGGTGCATTGTGATGAGAATTGCAGGGAGCAGTTTGAAGACAGGGTCATGCAGCAATTTGATTAAAATTGTAATGGAACAATTTGATGACAGTGGTTATAGAACATTGTGATGTCATGGGTCATGGAGCTTTGGGATGAAAAGGGTCATGGAGAATTTTGATGACAGGGGTTGTGGAACATTGTGATGCCAGGGGTCATGGAACATTTTGATGATAAGGGGAGGTAGCATTGTGATGACAGGGGTCATGGAACATTGTGATTACAGGGGTGAAGGAGTAATGTGATGACTAGTGATGGAACATTATGATGTCTCATGTGAGAGAGCATTTTGATGAGAAGTGCATGGAGCATTGGGAGTATAAGTTTTATGGAGCATATCGATGACAAGGTTGTGGACCGTTGTGATGAAAAGCACGTGGCACATTTTGATGACAAGGGTCATGGAGCATTGTTCTGACAAAGGCATGGAGCACTGTGATGAAAATTTCATGGAATATTTTGGTAAAAAATATCACAGAGACTTTTGATGACTCGGTAATGGACCATTGTGATGACAAAGGTCATGGAGCATTGTGATGAATGGAGTCACGGAGCATTGTGATAACAAGGGTCATGGGGCAATGTGATGACAAGGGCATGGAGCATTGTGATGAGAAGAGCACTGAACATTGGTCTGAAATATTTCATGGATTATTGTGATGAGAGTGGGCATGAAGCATTGTGATGACATGGCCACGGAACACTGTTACATGGGTCATGGAGGATTGTAAAGACAACGGCATGGAGCACTGTGATGAGAAGGGCATCGAGCATTGTGATGACAAGTGTCACGGAACTTTCTGATGACAAGGGCATTGAGCAATATGATGAGAGGGTTCATGGAGCATTGTGATGACAATGACATGGAGCATAGTGATGTCAAGGATCATGGAGCTTTGTGATGACAAAGGTCATGGAGCCTTTTGATGACAAGGGCGTGGTGCACTGTGATGAGAAGGGTAGGGAGCATTTTGATGACAGTGTCATGCAGCAATTTGAGGAAGAGTGTAATGGAATATTTTGATGAGAGGGGTTATAGAATATTGTGATGTCATTGGTCATGGAGCTTTGGGTTGAAAAGGGTCATGGAGAATTTTGATGACAGGGGTTGTGGAACATTGTGATGTCAGGTGTCATGAAACATTGTGATGATAAGTGGATGTAGCATTGAGATGACAGGGGTCATGGAACATTGTGATTACAGGGATGAGGGAGTATGGTGATGACTAGTGATGGAACATTGTGATATCTCTGGTGAGAGAGCATTTTGATGAGAAGTGCATGGAGCACTGTGATTATAAGGTTTATGGAGCATAGCGATGACAAGGTTGTGAACCTTTGTAATGAAAAGTGCGTAGCACAATGTGATGACAAGGGTCATGGAGCATTGTTCTGACAAAGGCATGGAACATTGTGATGACAAGTGTCACGGAGCATTGTGATGAAAATTTCATGGAGCATTGTGGTTACAATTGTCACAGAGCCTTGTGATGACTGGGGCATGGAGCATTGTGATGACAAACGTTATGAAGCATTGTGATGACTGGAGTCACGGAGCATTGTGATGACAGGGGTCATGGAGCATTGTGATGACAAGGACATTGAGCAATGTGATGACAGGTGCACGGAGCATTGGTCTGAAAAGTTTCATAGATTATTGTGATGACAGTGGGCATGGTGCATTCTGATGACAAGGGCATGCAGCATTGTGATGTGAAGGTCATGGATTATTGTGAAGACAGTTGTCAGGGAGCATTGTGATGACATATGTCATGGTCGACTGCGATGACAAGGACATGCAGCATTGTGATGAGAATGTCATGGAGTATTGTGTAGACAGGTGTCAGCGAGCATTGGGATGATATATGTCATGGTCCATTGCGATGACAATGGCATGGAGCATTTTAATGCCAAATGTAATGGAGGATTGTGATGACAAATATAATGGAACATTGTGATAACTAGGGCTTGGAGCATTATGATGACAAGGGCCATTGAGAATTTTCATGACAAGGTCGTGAAGCATTGTGATGACAATGTCCTGGAGCATTGTGATGAGAAAACCATGGAGCCTTGTGATGACAAGTCTCATGGAGCATACTGATGAAAAGGGGCATGGAGCATTGTGAATACAGGGGTCTTGGAACATTGTGATGACAATGGCATGGAGCATTTTGAGGAGAAGGACAAGGAGCATTCTGATGACATGCGTCATTGAGCTTTGTGATGACAAGGACATGGAGCATTGTGATTAGAGGGGTCTTGGAGCACTGTGAAGAAAAGGGCATGGATCATTGTGATGAAAGAGGCATGGAGCCTCGTCATGACAGGGTTCAAGGAGCATACAGACAACAAGTGTCAGGGAGCATTTTGATGACAATGTCATTGTGCATTGTGATGAGAAGGGCAAGGAGCTTTGTGATCACAGTGTCATGGAGCAATTTGATGAAAAGGGTCATGGAACATTTTGATGACAGGGGTTATGGAACATTGTGATGATTAGTGCATGTAGCACTGTGATGACAGGAGTCATGGAACATTGTGATGACAGGGGTGATGGAGTATTGTGACAAATAGTGATGTATCATTGTGATATCAGTGGTGAGAGAGCATTTTGATGAGAAGTGCATGGAGCATTGTGATGACAACGTTTATGGAGCATTGTGATGACAAGATTGTGGAGCACTGTGATGACAAGTGCATGGAGCATTGTGATGACAAGGGTCATGGAGCATTGTGGTGACAAAGGCATAGAGCATTGTGATGACAGGGGTCAAAGAGCATTGTGATGAAAAGTTCATGGAGCATTGTGGTTAAAAAGGTCACAGAGACTGTTGATGACGAGGTCATGGACCATTGTGATGACAAAGGTCATGAAGCATTGTGATGACTGGAGTCACGGAGCATTGTGATGACAGGGGTCATGGAGCATTGTGCTGATAATGGCATGGAGCATTGTGATGACAAGGGTCATGGAGCATTCTGATGACAAGCTTGTGTAGTATTTTGATGACAGTGGCATGGAGCATTGTGATGAAAACGGCATGGGGCATTGTGATGAAAGTGCATGGAGCCTTTTCATGACAGGTTTCAAGGAGCATTCTGGCGACAAGTGTCAGGGAGCATTGTGATAACAAGTGTATTGAGAATTGTGATGACAATGGTCATGGAGCATTGTGAACAAAATGGCATGGAGTATTTTGATGATAGGCATCATGGAGCGTTGTGTTGACAAGTGTTATGGAACATTGTGATCAAAAGGGTTTGGAGCATTGTGATGGCAGAGGTCATGGATCATTTTGATTTCAAGGAGCATGGAGCATTGTGATGACAAGGACATGAAGCAATGTGATCCCAAAGTTCATGGAGGATTGTGATGACAATGGTAATGGAGAATTGTGATGACAAGCGCATAGAGCATTGTAATGACAAGGTCATGTAGCATTTTGCTGACATAGGCATGGAGGATTGTGATGACAGGTGTCATGGAGCACTGTGATGACAGGCGTCACGGAGCATTGTGAATACAGGGGTCATGGAGCATTGGGATGACAAGGGCATGGATCATTGTGATGACAAGGGTCATGGAGCATTGGGCTGAAAATGTTCATGGAGTATTGTGATGACAGGGGCATGGAGCATTGTGATTACAGGGGTCTTGGATCATTGTGATGACAAGTGTCATGGAGCCTTGTGATGACAAGGCCGTGGAACATTGTGATGGCAGGGGTCAAGGAGCACTGTTATGACAGGGGTAATGGAGCATTGTGATGAGAAGGGACCATTGTGATTACAAGGTTTATGGAGCATTGCCAGGACAAATTTGTGGACCGTTGTGATGAAAAGCATGTGGCACATTGTGATGACAAGCGTCATGGAAAATTTTTCTGACAAAGGCATGGAGCATTGTGATGACAAGAGTCACGGAGCATTGTGATGAAAAGTTCATGGAGCATTGTGGTTACAAAGGTCACAGAGCCTTGTGATGACGCTGGCATGGTCCATTGTGATGACAAATGTTATGAAGCATTGTGATGACTGGAATCACGGAGCATTGTGATGACAGGGTTCATGGAGCGTTGTGATGACAAGGGCATGGAGCATTTCGATGACAGGGGCATGGAGCATTGGTGTGACAAGATTCATAGATTATTGTGATGACAGTGGACATGGTGCATTGTGATAACAAGGGCATGGAGCATTGTGATGAGAAGGTCATGGATTATTTTGAAGATATGTGTCAGGGAGCATTGTGATGACATATGTCATGGTCCATTGCGATGACAATGGCATGGAGCATTGTGATGCCAAATGAAATGGAGGATTGTGATGACAAATATAATGGAGCATTGTGATGTCTAGGGCTTGGAGCATTATGATGACAAGGGCCATTGAGAATTTTCATGACAAGGTCGTGAAGCATTGTGATGACAATGTCCTGGAGCATTGTGATGAGAAAACCATGGAGCCTTGTGATGACAAATCT
Source organism: Mesoplodon mirus (assembly GCF_964341445.2). Lineage (NCBI taxonomy): Eukaryota > Metazoa > Chordata > Mammalia > Artiodactyla > Ziphiidae > Mesoplodon > Mesoplodon mirus. The sequence continues at coordinate 457,118 of NW_028295632.1, forward strand.
CATGGAGCATACTGTTGAAAAGGGGCATGGACCATTGTGTTTACAGGGGTCTTGGAACATTGTGATGAAAAGGGCATGGATCATTGTGATGAAAATGGCATGGAACCTTGTCATGACAGGGTTCAATGAGAGTACAGATAACAAGAGTCAGGGAGCATTTTGATGACAAGTGTATTGAGCATTGTGATGACAACGGTCATGGAGCATTGTGATGAGAAGACCATGGATTATTGTGATGATGAGCGTCATGGGGCATTGTGATGACAAGTGTTATGGAATATTGTGATTACAAGTGTTTGGAGCATTGTGATCACAGAGGTCATGGAGCATTTTGATTTCATTGTGATGACAATAGCCTGAAGCATTATGATGATGGGCATGGTGCATTGTGATGACAGGGTTCATGGATCATTGAGATGAAAAGGAACATGGATCATTGTGATGACAGGATTCGTGGAGCATTGTGATGAGAAAGGTCATGGAGCCCTTTGATGACAAGGCCATGGAACATCTTTATGGCAGGGATCATGGAGCATTGTTATGACAGGGGTAATGGAGCATTGTGATGGCAAGGACATGGAACATTGTGATGAGAAGGCCATGGAGCATTCTGATGACCTGTGCCATGGAGCACTGTGATGACAAGGGACACGGAGCATTGTGATGAAAAGTTCATGGAGCATTCTGGTTACAAAAGTCAAAGAGCCTTATGATGACGCGGGCAGGCAACATTGTGATGACTAACATTATGAAGCATTGTGATGACTGGTGTCATGGAGCATTGTGATGACAGGGGTCATGGAGCATTGTGATGACTAGGGAATGGAGCATTGTGATGATAAGAGTCCCGGATTATTGTGTTGTCAGGTGTCATGGAGTGTTGTGATGACAGTTGTCATGGTGCATTGTGATGATATTGGTCATGGAGCATTGTGATGAGAAGTTCATGGATCATTGGGCTGATAATATTAATGGAGTATTGTGATGACAGTGGTCATGGAGCATTGTGATGACAAGGGAATGGAGCATTGTGATGAGAAAACCATGGAGTCTTGTGATGACATATTTCATGGAGCATTCTGATGAAAATGGGTATGGGACACTGTGATTACAGTGGTCTTGGAGCATTGTGATGACAAGGGCATGGAACATTGTCATGAGACGGCCATGCAGCATTCTGATGACTTGCGTCATGGAGCTTTGTGATGACAATTCTCATGCTGCATTCTGATGAAAAGGGGCATGGAGCATTGTGCTTACAGTGGTCGTGGAGCATTGTGATGACAAGGGCATGGAGCATTGTCATGAGACCGCCATGCAGCATTCTGATGACATGCGTCATGGAGCTTTGTGATGACAAGGTCATGGAGTATTGTGATGACAGGGGCATGGACCATTGGTCTGGCAAGTTTCATAGATTACTGTGATGACAGTGGACATGGTGCATTGTGATGGCCAGGGCATGGAGCACTGTGATGAGAAGGGCATGGAGCATTCTGATGACATGTGTCATGGAGCTTTGTCATGAAAAGTGCATGAAGCAATGTGATGAGAGCGTTCATGGGGCATTGTGATGACAATGACATGGAACATTGTGATGCCAAGTGTCATGGATCTTTGTGATGACAAAGGTCATGGAGCATTTTGGTGACAAGGGCATGGTGCATTGTGATTACAGGGATCTTGGAGCATTGTGATGAAAAGGGCATGGATCATTGTGATGAAAAATGCATGGAGCCTTGTCATGAGAGTGTTCAAGGAGCATACAGACAAGAATTGTCAGGGAGCATATTGATGACAAGTGTATTTATCATTGTGATGAGAAAGGTCATTGAGCATTGTGATGAGAAGACCATGGATAATGTGATGACGAGCGTCATGGGGCACTGTGATGACAAATGTTATGGAATATTGTGATCACAAGGGTTTGGAGCATTGTGATGACAGGGTCTTGGAGCAATTTGATGAAAAGGGTAAAGGAATATTTTGATGACAGGGGTTATGGAACATTGTGATGTCACGTGTCATGGAGCACTTTGATGAAAAGGGTCATGGAGCATTTTCATGATAGGGGTATAGAACATTGGGATGTCAGGGGTCATCGAACATTGTGATGATAATGCCTGTAGCATTGTGGTGACAGGAGTCATGGAGCAATATGATGAAAAGGGTCAAGGAACATTTTGATGACTAGGGTTGTGGAACACTGTGATGTCATGGGTCATGGAGCTTTTTGATGAAAAGGATCATGGAGCATTTTGATGACAGGGGTTACGTAACATTTTGATGACAGGAGTTATGGAACATTGTGATGACGGGTGAGGGAGTATGGTGACGAATAGTGATTTAACATTGTGATAACAGTGGTGAGAGAGCATTTTGATGAGAAGTGCATGGAGCATTGTGATGACAAGATTTATGGAGTATTGTGATGAAAAGATTGTGGAGCACTGTGATGTCAAGCGCATGGTGCATTGTGATGACATCTGTCATGGAGCATTGTGCTGACAAGCTCATGGAGCATTGTGATGACAAGGGTCATGGAGCATTGTTCCGAGAAAGGCATAGAGCATTGTGATGACAAGGGTCAAAGAGCATTGTGATGAAAAGTTCATAGTGAATTGTGCTTAAAAAGGTCACAGAGACTGTTGATGACGGGGGCATGGACCATTGTGATGACAAAGGTCATGAAGCATTGTGATGACTGGAGTCACGGAGCATTGTGATGACAGGGGTCACGGAGCATTGTGATAACAAGGGCATGGAGCATTGTGATGACAAGGTCATGGATCATTGGACTAATAAGTTTCATGGATTATTGTGATGACAGTCGGAATGGCGCATTGTGATGACAAGGACATGGAGCATTGTGATGACAAGGGTCATGGATCATTGTGCTGAGAAAGGCACAGAGGATTGTGATGACAAGGGTCAAAGAGCATTGTGATGAAAAGTTCATGGAGCATTGTGGTTAAAAAGGTCACAGAGACTGTTGATGACGAGGGCATGGACCATTGTGATGACAAAGTTCATGAAACATTGTGATGACTGGAGTCACTGAACACTGTGATGACAGGGGTCATGGAGCATTGTGATAACAAGGGCATGGAGCATTGTGATGACTAGGGCATGCAGCATTGTGAAGACCAGGTCATGCAGTATTGTGAAGAGAGTTGTCAGGGAGCATTGTGATGACATATGTAATGGCCCATTGTGATGACAAAGGCATGGAGCATTGTGATGCCAAGTGTCATGGAGGATTCTGAGTACAAAGGAAATGGAACATTGATTGTGATGACAATGGCTTGGAGCATTGTGATGACAAGGGTCAGGGAATATTGTGCTGACAAGTGCATGGCGAATTGTGATGACAAGGGTCATGGAGCATTCTGATGACAAGCTTGTGGAGTATTTTGATGACAATGGCATGGAGCATTTTGTTGACAATGGCATGGGGCTTTGTGATGAAAAAAGCATGAAGCCTTTTCCTGACAGGGTTCAAGGAGCATTCCTACGACAAGTGTCAGGGAGCATTGTGATGACAAGTGTATTGAGAATTGTGATGACAAAGGTCATGGAGCATTGTGATGAAAAGGGCATGGAATATTATGATGACAGGCATCATGGAGCGTTGTGATGACAAGTGTTATGGAACATTGTGATCACAACTGTTTGGAGCATTGCGATGACAGAGGTCATGAATCATTTTGATTTCAAGGAGCATGGTGCATTGTGATGACAAGGGCATGAAGCAATGTGATCCCAAGGTTCATGGAGGATTGTGATGACAATGGTAATGGAGTTTTGTGATGAGAAGAGGATAGAGCATTGTAATGACAAGGTCATGTAGCATTTTGCTGACAAAGGCATGGAGCATTGTGATGACAGGTGTCATGGAGCACTGTGATGACAAGCGTCACGGAGCATTGTGAATACAGGGGTCATGGAGCACTGCGATGACAAGGGCATGGATCATTGTGATGACAAGGGTCATGGAGCATTGGGCTGAAAATGTTCATGGAGTACTGTGATGACAGGGGTCATGGAGAATTTTGATTTCATTGTGCTGACAATAGCCGGAAGCATTATGATGATGGGCATGGTGCATTGAGATGACAGGGTTCATGGAGCATTGAGATGACAAGGGACATGGAGCACTGTGTTTACAGTGGTCTTGGAGCATTGTGATGACAAGGGCATGGAGCATTTTGATGAGAAGGCCAAGGAACATTCTGATGACATGTGTCATGGAGCTTTGTGATGACAACGGCATGGAGCATTGTGATTACAGGGGTCTTGGAGCATTGTGATGACAAGTGTCATGGAGCCTTGTGATTACAAGTCAGTGGAACTTTGTGATGACAGGGGTCATGGAGAATTGTTATGACAGGGGTAATGGAGCATTTTGATGAGAAGGGCATGCAGCATTGTGATTACAATTTATATGGAGCATTGTGATGACAAATTTTTGGACCGTTGGGATGAAAAGTGCGTGGCACATCGTGATGACAATGGTCATGGAGCATTTTACTGACAAAGGCAAGGAGCATTGTGATGACAAATGTCAAGGAGCATTGTGATGAAATGTTCATGGAGCATTGTGGATCCAATTAAACAGATCCTTGTGGTGACGTGGGCAGGGACCACTGTGATGACAAATATTATGCAGCATTGTGATTACTGGAGTCACAGAGCATTGTGATGACAGGAGTCATGGAGCAATGTGATGACAAGGTCCTGGAGCATTGTGATGAGATGACCATGGAGACTTGTGATGACAAGTCTCATGGAGCATTCTGATGAAAAGGGGCATGGAGCATTGTGATTACAGGGGTCTTGGAGCATTGTGATGACAAGGGCATGGAGCATTGTGAGGAGAAGGCCATGGAGCATTCGGATGACATGCGTCTTGGAGCATTGTGCTGAGAAAGGCATAGAGCATTGTGATGACAGGGGTCAAAGAGCATTGTGAAGAAAAGTTCATGGAACATTGTGGTTAAAAAGGTCACAGAGACTGTTGATGATGAGGGCATGGACCATTGTGATGACAAAGGTCATGAAGCATTGTGATGACTGGAGTCACGGAGCATTGTGATGATAGGGGTCATGGAGCATTGTGATAACAAGGGCATGGAGCGTTGTGATGACCAGGTGATGCAGTACTGTGAAGACAGTTGTCAGGGAGCATTGTGATGACATATATAATGGCCCATTGTGATGACAATGGCATGGAGCATTGTGATGCCAAGTGTCATGGAGGATTCTGATGACAAAGGTAATGGAGCATGGTGATGACAATGGCTTGGAGCATTGTGATGACAAGGGTCAGGGAGCATTGTGCTGACAAGTGCATGGAGAATTGTGATGAAAAGGGTCATGGAGCATTCGGATGACAAGCTTGTGGAGTATTTTGATGACAATGGCATGGAGCATTGTGATGAAAACGGCATGGGGCATTGTGATGAAAAAGGCATGTAGCCTTTTCGTGACAGGGTTCAAGAAGCATTCTGACGACAATTGGCAGGGAGCATTGTGATGACAATGTATTGAGCATTGTGATGAAAACGGCATGGAGTATTGTGATGACAGGCATCATGGAGCGTTGTGACGACAAATGCTATGGAACACTGTGATCACAAGTGTTTGGAGCATTGTGATGACAGAGGTCATGGATCATTTTGATTTCAAGGAGCATGGAACATTGTGATGACAAGGGCATAAAGCAATGTGATCCCAAGGTTCATGGAGGATCGTGATGACAATGGTAATGCAGTATTGTGATGACAAGCGCACACAGCATTGTAATGACAAGGTCATGTAGCATTTTGCTGACAAAGGCATGGAGCATTGTGAAGCCAGGTGTCATGGAGCACTTTGATGACAAGCATCACGGAGCATTGTGAATACATGGGTCATGGAGCATTGGGATGACAAGGACATGTATCATTTTGATGACAAGGGTTATGCAGCATTGGGCTGAAAATGTTCATGGAGTATTGTGATGACAGGGTTCATGGAGCATTGTGATGACTAGGGAATGGAGCATTGTAATGACAAGAGTCACGGATCATTGTGTTGTCAGGTGTCATGGAGTGTTGTGATGACAGTGGTCATGGAGCATTGTAATGACAAGGGAATGGAACATGGTGATGACAGGGGTCATGGAACATTTTGATTAAAGTGTTGAGGGAGGATTGTGATGACTAGTGAGGGAACATGGTGATATCCCATGTGAGAGAGCATTTGGATGAGAAGAGCATGGAGCATTGTGATTACAAGGTTTATGGAGCACAGCGATGACAAGGTTGTGGATCATTGTGATGGAAAGCCCGTGGCACATTTTGATGACAAGGGTTATGGAGCATTGTTCTGACAAAGACATGGAGCATTGTGATGACAAGTGTCACGGAGCATTGTGATGAAAATTTCATGGAACATTGTGGTTACAAAGGTCACAGAGCCTTGTGATGATGCGGGCATGGACCGTTGTGATGACAAACGTTATGAAGCATTGTGTTGACAGGGGTCATGGATCATTGTGATGACAAGGGCATGGAGCATTGTGATGAGAAAGTCATGGAGTATTGTGAAGACAAGTGTCAGGGATCATTGTAATGACATATGTCATGGTCCATTTCGATGACAATGACATGGTGCATTGTGATGCCAAATGTAATGGAGGATTGTTATGACAAATATAATGGAGCATTGTGATGACTAGGGCTTGGATCATTATGATGACAAGGGCCATTGAGAATTTTCATGACAATGTCGTGAAGCATTATGATGAAAAGGTCCTGGAGCATTGTGATGAGAAAACCATGGAGCCTTGTGATGACAGGTCTCATGGAGCATACTGATGAAAAGGGGCATGGAGCATTCTGATTACAGGAGTCTTGGAACATTGTGATAGCAAGGGCATGGAGCATTGTGATGACAATGGCATGGAGCTTTGTTCTAATAAGTTTCATGGATTATTGTGATGACAGTTGGAATGGCGCATTGTGATGACAGTTGTCATGGATCATTGTGATGATACTGGTCATGGAGCATTGTGATGAGAAGGTCATGGAGCATTGGGTTGAAAATGTTCATGGAGTATTGTGATGACAGGGGTCATGGAGCATTGTGATGACAAGGGAATGTAGAATGGTGATGAAAAGGTCCTGGAGCATTGTGATGAGATGACGATGGAGACTTGTGTTGACAAATCTCATGGAGCATTCTGATGAAAAGGGGCGTGGATCATTCTGATTACAGGAGACTTGGAACACTGTGATCGCAAGGGCATGGAGCATTGTGATGACAAGGGCATGGAGCATTGTGAGGAGAAGGCCATGGAACATTCTGATGACATGCGTCATGGAGCTGTGTGATGACAAGGGCATGGAGCATTGGTTTGACAAGTTTCATACATTATTGTGATGACAGTGGGCATGTGCATTATGTTGACAAGGGCATGGTGCTTTGTGATGCGAAGGTCATGGAGTATTGTGAAGAGAGGTGTCAGGGAGAATTGTGATGCCAAATGTAACGGAGAATTGTGATGACAAATATAATGGAGCACTGTGATCACAATGACATGGAGCATTGTGATGCCAAGGGTCATGGATCTTTGTGATGACAATGGTCATGGAGCATTTTGATGGCAAGTGCGTTGTGCATTGTGATGAGAAGGGCAGGGAGCATTCTGATGACAGGGTCATGGAGCAATTAGATGAAAAGTGTCATGGAACATTTTGATGGCAGGGGTTATGGAACATTGTGATTTCAGGGGTCATCGAACATTGTGATGATAAGTGCATGTAGCTTTCTGATGACAGGAGTCATGGAACACTGTGATGACATGGGTGAGGGAGTATTGTGACAAATAGTGATGTAGCATTGTGATATCAGTGGTGAGAGAGCATTTTGATGAGAAGTGCATGGAGCATTGTGATGACAAATTTTAAGGAGCATTGTGATGACAAGATTGTGGAGCACTGTGATGACAAGCGCATGGTGCATTGTGAGAACAAGGGTCAAAGAGCATTGTGAAGAAAAGTTCATGGAGCATTGTGGTTAAAAAGGTCACAGAGACTGTTGATGACGTGGGCATGGACCATTGGGATGAAAAAGGTCATGAAGCATTGTGATGACTGGAATCACGGAGCATTGTGATGACAGGGGTCATGGAGCATTGTGATAACAAGGGCATGGAGCATTGTGATGACAAGGGCATGGAACATTGGTCTAATATGTTTCATGGATTATTGCAATGACAGTTGGAATGGCGCATTGTGATGACAACGGCATGGAGCATTGTGATGACCTGGTCATACATTATTGTGAAGACAGGTGTCAGGGATCATAGTGATGACATATGTAATGGCCCATTGTGATGACAATGGCATGGAGCATTGTGATGACAAGTGTCATTGAGGATTCGGATGACAAACGTAATGGAGCATTGTGATGACAATGGCTTGGAGCATTGTGATGACAAGTGTCAGAGAGAATTGTGCTGACAAGTGCATGGAGCATTGTGATGACAAGGGTCTTGAAGCATTCTGAGGACAAGCTTGTGGACTATTTTGATGACAATGGCATGTAGCATTGTGATGAAAATGGCATGGGGCATTGTGATTAAAAAGGCATGGAGCCTTTTCGTGGCAGGGTTCAAGGAGCATTATGATGACAAGTGTCAGGGAGCATTGTGATGACAAGTGTATTAAGAATTATGATGACAAAGGTCATGGAGCATTGTGATGAAAAGGGCATGGAGCATTGTGAAGAGAATGCCATGGAACATTCTGATGACATGCGTCATGGATTTTTGTGATGACAAAGGCATGGAACATTGTGATTACAGGGGTCTTGAAGCATTGTGATGAGAAGGGTCATGGAGCCTTGTCATGACAAGGCCATGGAACATCGTGATGGCAGGGGTCATGAAGCATTCTTATGACAGTGGTAATGGATCATTGTGATGGCATGGGCATGGAGCAATGTGATGAGAAGGCCATGGAGCATTATGATGACATGTGTCATGGAGGTTTTTGATGACAATGACATGGAGCAATGTGATGTGAACATTCATGGAGAATTGTGATGACAATGTCATGGAGAATTGTTATGCCAAGTGTCATGGATCTTTGTGATGACAAAGGTCATGGATTATTTTGATGACAAGGGCGTTGTGCATTGTGTTGAGAACAGTAGGGAGAATTGCGATGACAGGGTCATGGAACAATTTGATGAAAATGGTCATGGAACATTTTGATGACAGGGGTTATGGAACATTGTGATGCCAGGGGTCATCGAACATTGTGATGATAAGTGCATGTAGCATTGTGAGGACAGGAGTCATGGCACATTGTGATAACAGGGGTGAGTGAGTATTGTGACGAATAGTGATGTAACATTGTGATATCTGTGGTGAGAGAGCATTTTGATGAGAAGTGCATGGAGCATTTTGATGACAATTTTCATGGAGCATTGTGATGACATGATTGTGGAGCACTGTGATGACAAGCGCATGGTGCATTGGAATGAAATGTGTCATGGAGCATTATGCTGACAAGCGCATGGAGCATTGTGATGACAAGGGTCATGGAGCATAGTGCTGAGAAAGGCATAGAGCATTGTGATGACAAGGGTCAAAGAGCATTGTGATGAAAAGTTCATGTAGCATTGTGGTTAAAAAGGTCACAGAGACTGTTGATGAAGAGGGCATGGACCATTGTGATGACAAAGGTCATGAAGCATTGTGATGACTGGAGTCATGGAGCATTGTGATAACAAGGGCATGGAGCATTGTGATGACAAGGGCATGGAGCATTGGTCTAGTAAGTTTCATGGATTATTGCGATGACAGTTGGAATGGCGCATTGTGATGACAAGGGCATGGAGCATTGTGATGACAGAGGTCATGGAGAATTTTGATTTCATTGTGCTGACAATAGCCGGAAGCATTATGATGATGGGCATGATGCATTGTGATGAAAGGGTTCATGGAGCATTGAGATGAAAAGGGGCATGGAGCATTTTGATTACAGGGGTCTTGGAGCATTGTGATGAAATGGGCATGGAGCATTTTGATAAGAAGGACATGGAACATTCTGATGACATGTGTCATGTTGCTTTGTGATGACAAGGGCATGGAGCATTGTGATTACAGGGGTCTTGGAGCATTGTGATGACAAGGGTCATGGAGCTTAGTGATGACAAGGCCGTGGAACATTGTGATGGCAGGGGTCAAGGAGCATTGTTATGACAGGGGTAATGGAGCATTGTGATGAGAATGGCATGGAGCATTGGGATTACAAGTTTTATGGAGCATTGCGATGACAAATCAGTGGACCGTTGGGATAAAAAGCGCGTGGTACATTGTGATGACAAGGGTCATGGAGCATTTTTGTGACAAAGACATGGAGCACTGTGATGACAAGGGTCACGGAGCATTGTGATGAAAAGTTCATGAAGCATTGTGGTTAAAAATGTCACAAAGCCTTGTGATGACACGGACATGGACCATTGTGATGACAAATGTTATGAAGCATTGTGATGACTGGAGTCACGGAGCATTGTGATTACAGGGTCATGGAGCATTGTGATGACAAGGGCATAGAGCATTGTGCTGAGAAAGGCGTAGATCATTGTGATGACAAGGGTCAAAGAGCATTGTGATGAAAAGTTCATGGAGCATTGTGGTTAAAAAGGTCACAGTGACTGTTGATGATGAGGTAATGGACCATTGTGATGACAAAGGTCATGAAGCATTGTGATGACTGGAGTCACGGAGCATTGTGATGACAGGGGTCATGGAGCACTGTGATAACAAGGGCATGGAGCTTTGTGATGACAAGGGCATGGAGCTTTGGTCTAATATATTTCATGGATTATTGCGATGACATTTGGAATGGTGCATTGTGATGAGAAGGGCATGGAGCATTGTGATTATCAGCTCATGCAGTATTGTGAAGAGAAGTGTCAGGGAGCATTGTGATGACATATGTAATGGCCCATTGTGATAAAAATGGCATGGAGCATTGTGATGCCAAGTTTCATGAAAGATTCTGATGACAAAGGTAATGGAGCATTGTTATGACAATGGCTTGGAGCATTGTGATGACAAGGGTCAGGGAGCATTGTGATGACAATATATTGAGAATTGTGATGACAAATGTCATGGAGCATTGTGATGAAAAGGGCATGGAGTATTGTGATGACAGGCATCATGGAGCGTTGTGATGACAAGTGCTATGGAACATTGTGATCACAAGGGTTTGGAGCACTGTGATGACAGAGGTCATGGATCATATTGATTTCAAGGAGCATGGAACTTTGTGATGACAAGGGCATGAAGCAATGTGATCCCAAGGTTCATGGAGGTTTGTGATGATAATGGTAATGGAGTATTGTGATGACAAGCGCATAGAGCATTGTAGTGACAAGGTCATGTAGCATTCTGCTGACAAAGGCATGAAGCATTGTGATGCCAGGTGTCATGGAGCACTGTGATGACAAGCGTCACGGAGCATTGTGAATAGAGGGGTCATGGAGAATTGGGATGACAAGGGCATGGATCATTGTGATGACAAGTGTCATGGAGCATTGGGCTGAAAATGTTCATGGAGTATTGTGATGACAGGGGTCATGGAGCATTCTGATGACTAGGGAATGGAGCATTGTAATGAAAAGAGTCCCGGATCATTGTGTTGTCGGGTGTCATGGAGTGTTGTGATGACAGTGGTCATGGTGCATTGTGATGATATTTGTCATGGAGCATTGTGTTGAGAAGGTCATGGAGTATTTGGTTGAAAATATTCATGGAGTATTGTGATGACAGTGGTCATGGAACATTGTGATGACAAGGGAATGGAACATGGTGATGACAGGGGTCATGGAACATTTTGATTACAGGGGTGAGGGAGGATTGTGATGACTAGTGAGGGAACATGGTTATATCTCAGGTGAGAGAGCATTTGGATGAGAAGAGCATGGAACATTGTGATTACAAGGTTTATGGAGCGTAGCGATGACAAGGTTGTGTATCATTGTGATGGAAAGCCCGTGGCACATTTTGATGACAAGTGTCATGGAGCATTTTTCTGACAAATGCATGGAGCATTGTGATGACAAGTGTCACGGAGCACTGTGTTGAAATGTTCATGGAGCATTGTGGTTACAAAGGTCAGATAGACTTGTGATGACGCGGGCATGGACCGTTGTGATGACAAAGGTTATGAAGCATTGTGATGACTGGAGTCACGGAGCACTGTGTTGACAGGGTTCATGGAGCATTGTGATGACAAGGGCATGGAGCATTGTGATGACAATGTCATGGAGTATTGTGAAGACAGGTGTCAGGGAGCATTTTGATGACATATATCATGGTCCATTTCGATGACAATGGCATGGTGCATTGTGATGCCAAATGTAATGGAGGATTGTGATGACAAATATGATGGAGCATTGTGATGACTAGGGCTTGGAGTATTATGATGACAAGGGCCATTGAGAATTTTCATGACAATGTCGTGAAGCATTGTGATGACAAGGTCCTTGAGCATTGTGATGAGAAAACCATGGAGCCTTGTGATGACAGGTCTCATGGAGAATACTGATGAAAAGGGGCATGGAGCATTCTGATGACAGGGGTCTTGGAACATTGTGATAGCAAGGGCATGGAGCATTGTGATGACAAGGGCATGGAGCATTGTTATAATAAGTTTCATGGATTATTGTGATGACAGTTGGAATGGCGCATTGTGATGACAGTGGTCATGGAGCATTGTGATGATACTGGTCATGGAGCATTGTGATGAGAAGGTAATGGAGCACTGGGTTGAAAATGTTCATGGATTATTGTGATGACAGGTGTCATGGAGCATTGTGATGACAAGTAAATGAAGCATGGTGATGACCAGGTCCTGGAGCATTGTGATGAGAAGACCATGGAGACTTGTGATGACAAGTCTCATGGAGCATTCTGATGAAAAGGGGCATGGAGCATTGTGATTACAGGGGTCTTGGAGCATTGTGATGACAAGGGCATGGAGCATTGTGAGTAGAAGGCCATGGAACTTTCTGATGGCATGCATCATGGAGATTTGTGATGACAAGGGCATGGAGCATTGTGATTACAGGGGTCTTGGAGCATTGTGATGACAAGGGTCATGGAGCCTTTTGATGGCAAGGCCGTGGAACATTGTGATGGCAGGGGTCATAGAGCATTGTTATGACAGTGGTAATGGAGCATTGTGATGAGAAGGGCATTGAGCATTGGTCTGAAATGTTTCATGGATTATTGTGATGAGAGTGGGCATGGAGCATTGTGATGAAAAGGGCACGGTACACTGTGATACATGGGTCATGGAGGATTGTAATGACAAGGGCATGGAGCATTGTGATGAGAAAGGCATCGATCATTGTGATGACAAGTGTCATTCAGCTTTGTGATGACAAAGGCATGGAGCAATGTGATGAGAGGGTTCATGGAGCATTGTGATGACAATGACATGGAGCATTGTGATGCCAAGGGTCATGGAGCTTTGTGATGACAAAGGTCATGGAGCATTTTGATGACAAGTGTGTGGTGCATTGTGATGAGAAGGGCAGGGAGCATTTTGATGACAGGGTCATGCAGCTATTTGATGAAAAGTGTAAAGGAATATTTTGATGATTGGTTTTATAGAACATTGTGATGCCAGGGATCATGGAGCTTTGGGATGAAATGGGTCATGGAGCATTTTAATGACAGGGGTTATGGAACATTGTGATGTCAGGGGTCAAGGAACATTGTGCTGATAAGGGGATGTAGCATTGTGATGACAGGGGTCATGGAACATTGTGATAACAGGGGTGAGGGAGGATTGTGATGACTAGTGATGGAACATTGTGATATCTCATGTGAGTGAGCATTTGAATGAGAAGTGCATGGAGCATTCTGATTACAAGGTTTATGGAGCATAGCGATGACAAGGTTGTGGATCATTGTGATGAAAAGCGCACCGCACATTGTGATGACAAGGGTCATGGAGCATTGTTCTGACAAAGGCATGGAGCATTGTGATGACAAGGGTCACGGAGCATTGTTATGAAAAGGGCATGGAATATTGTGATGACAGGCATCATGGAGCGTTGTGATGACAAGTGTTATGGAACATTTTGATCACAAGGGTTTGAAGAATTGTGATGCCAGAGGTCATGGATCATTTTGATTTCAAGGATCATGGAGCATTGTGATGACAAGGGCATGAAGCAATGTGATTCCAATGTTCATGGAGGATTGTGATGAAAATGTTAATGGAGTACTGTGATGACAAGCACATAGAGCATTTTAATGGCAAGGTCATGTAGCATTTTGCTCACAAAGGCATGGAACATTGTGATGACATGTGTCATGGAGCACTGTGATGACAAGCGTCACGGAGCATTGTGAATAGAGGGGTCATGGAGCATTGTGATGACAAGGGCATGGAGCATTGTGATAACACGGGCATGAAACATTGGTCTGACATGTTGCTTAGATTATTGTGATGACTGTGGACATGGTGCATTGTGATGACAAGGGCATGGAGCATTGTGATGAGAATGTCATGGAATGTGGTGAAGACAGATGTTAGGGAGCATTGTGATGACATATGTGATGGTCCATTGCGATGACAGTGTAATGGAGCATTGTGATGCGAAATGTAATGGAGGATTGTGATGGAAAATATAATGAAGCATTGTGATGACTAGGGCTTGGAGCATTATGATGACAAGGGCCATTGAGAATTTTCATAACAAGGTCATGAAGCATTGTGATAAAAATGTCCTGGAGCATTTTGATGAGAAAACCATGGAGCCTTGTGATGACAAATCTCACGGAGCATACTGATGAAAAGGGGCATGGACCATAGTGATTACATGGGTCTAGGAACATTGTGATGACAAGGGCATGGAGCATTGTGATGAGAAGGCCATGGAATATGGTGAAGACTGATGTCAGGGAGCATTGTGATGACATATGTAATGGCCCATTGTGATGACAATGGCATGGAGCATTGTGATGCCAAGTGTGCTGGAGGATTCTGATGACAAAGGTAATGTAGTTTTGTGATGACAATGGCTTGGAGCATTGTGATGACAAGGGTCAGGGAGCATCTTGCTGACATGTGCATGGAGAATTGTGATGACAACGGTCATGGAGCATTCTGATGACAAGCTTGTGGAGTATTTTGATGACAATGGCATGGAGCATTGTGATGAAAATGGCATAGGGACTTGTGATGAAAAAGGCATGGAGACGTTTCGTGACAGGGTTCAAGGAGCATTCTAATGACAAGTGTCAGGGAGCATTGTGATGACAAGTGTTTGGAGCATTGTGATGACAGAGGTCATGGATCGTTTTGATTTCAAGTAGCATGGAGCATTGTGATGACAAGGGCATGAAGCAATGTGATCCCAAATTTCATGTATCATTGTGATGACAAGGGTCATGGAGCATTGGGCTGAAAATATTCATGGAGTATTTTGATGACAGGGGTCATGCAGCATTGTGATGGCTAGGGAATGGAGCATTGTGATGACAAAAGTCTCAGATCATTTTGTTGTCAGGTGTCATGGAGTGTTGTGACGACAGTGGTCATGGACCATTGTGATGATATTGGTCATGGAGCATGGTGATGAGAAGGTCATGGAGCATTGGGGTGAAAACGTTCATGGACTATTGCGATGTAAAGGGTCAAAGAGCATTGTGATGAAATGTTCATGGAGCATTGTGCTTAAGAAGTCACAGAGACTGTTGATGATGAGGGCATGGACCATTGTGATGACAAAGGTCATGATGCATTGTGATGACTGGAATCACGGAACATTGTGATGACACGGGTCATGGAGCACTGTGATAACAAGGGCATGGAGCACTGTGATGACAAGGGCATGGAGCATGTGTCTAATAAGTTTCATGAATTATTGCGATGAGAGTTGGAATGGCGATTTGTGATGAAAAGGGCATAGAGCATTGTGATGACCAGGTTATGCAGTATTGTAAAGAGAGGTGTCAGGGCACATTGTGATGACATATGTAATGGCCCATTGTGATGACAATGGCATGGAGCATTGTGATGCCAAGTGTCATGGAGGATTCTGATGACAAATGTAATGGAGCATTGTGATGACAATGGCTTGGAACATTGTGATGACAAGTGTCAGGGAGCATTTTGCTGGCAAGTGCATAGAGAATTATGATGACAAGAGTCATGTAGCATTCTGATGACAAGATTTGGAGTATTTTGATGACAATGACTTGGAACATTGTGATGAAAACGGCATGGGGCATTGTGATGAAAAAGTCATAGAACCTTTCGTGACATGGTTCAAGGGGCATTCTGACGACAAGTGTCATGGAGCCTTGTGATGACAAGTGTATTGCGAATTGTGATGACAAAGGTCATGGTGCATTGTGAGGAAAAGGGCATGGAGTATTGTGATGACAGGCATTATGGAGTGTTGTGATGACAAGTGTTATGGAACATTGTTATCACAATGTTTTGGAGTATTGTGATGACAGAGGTAATGGATCATTTTGATTTCAAGGAGCATGGAGCATTGTGATGACAAGGGCATGAAGCAATGTGATCCCAAGTTTCATGGAGGATTGTGATGAAAATGGTAATGGTGTATTGTGATGACAAGCACATAGAGCATTGTAATAACAGGGTCATGTAGCATTTTGCTGACAAAGGCATGGAGCATTGTGATGACAGGTGTCATGGAGCACTGTGAAGACAAGTGTCAAGGAGCATTGTGAATACAGGGGTCAGGGAGCATTGGGATGAAAAGGGCATGGATCATTGTGATGACAAGTGTCATGGAGCATTGGGCTGAAAATGTTCTTGGAGTATTGTGATGACAGGGGTCATGGAGCATTGCGATAACAGAGGTCATAGAGAATTTTGATTTCATTGTGCTGACAATAGACAGAAGCATTATGATGATGGGCATGATGCATTGTGATGACAGGGTTCATGGAGCATTGAGATGAAAAGGGGCCTGGAGCATTGTGATTACAGGGATGTGGTAGCATTGTGATGACAAGGGCATGGAGCATTTTGATGAGAAGGCCATGGAACATTCTGATGACATGTGTGATGGAGCTTTGTGATGACAAGGGCATTGAGCATTGTGATTATGTGGTCTTGGAGCATTGTGATGACAAAGGTCATGGAGCCTTGTGATGACAAGGCCTTGGAACTTTCTGATGGCAGTGGTCATGGAGCATTGTTATGACAGGGGTAATGGAGCATTGTGATTACAAGGTTTAGGGAGCATTGCGATGACAAATTTGTGGACCGTTGGGATGAAAAGCGTGTGGCACATTGTGATGACAAGTGTCATGGAGCATTTTTCTAACAAAGGCATGGAGCATTTTGATGACAAGGGTCACGGAGCATTGTGATGAAATGTTCATGGAGCATTTTGGTTAAAAAGGTAACAGAGCCTTGTGATGACGCGGGCATCGACCATAGTGATGACAAATGTTATGAAGAATTGTGATGACTGGAGTCAAGGAGCATTGTGATGACAGGGGTCATGGAGCATTGTGATGACAAGGGCATGGAGCATTGTGCTGAGAAAGGCATAGAGCTTTGTGATGACAAGTGTTAAAGAGCATTGTGATGAAATGTTCATGGAGCATTGTGGTTAAAAAGGTCACAGAGACTGTTGATGATGAGGGCATGGACAATTGTGATGACAAAGGTCATGGAGCATTGTGAGGACTGGAGTCACGGAGCATTGTGATGACAGGGTTCATGGAGCATTGTGATAACAAGGGCATGGAGCATTGTGATGACACGTGCATGGATCATTGGTGTAATACGTTTCATGGATTATTGTGATGACAGTTCGAATGGCGCATTGTGATGACATGGGCATGGAGCATTGTGATGACCAGGTCATGCAGTATTGTGAAGAGAGGTGTCACGGAGCATTGTGATGACATATGTAATGGTCCATTGTGATGACAATGGCATGGAGCATTGTGATGCCAAGTGTCATGGAGGATTCTGATGACAAAGGTAATGGAGCACTGTGATGACAATGGCTAGGAGCATTTTGAAGACAAGGGTCAGGGAGCATTATGCAGACAAGTGTATGGAGAATTATGATGACAAGGGTCAAGGAGCATTCTGAAGACAAGCCTGTAGAGTATTTTGATGACAATGGCATGGAGCATTGTGATGAAAACTGCATGGGATATTGTGATGAAAAAGGCATGGAGCCTTTTCGTGACAGGTTTCAAGGAGCATTCTGATGACAAGTGTCAGGGTGCATTGTGATGACAAGTGTATTGAGAATTGTGATGACAAATGTCATGGAGCATTGTGATGAAAAGGGCATGGAGTATCGTGATGACAGGCATCATGGAGCGTTGTGATGAAAAGTGTTATGGAACATTGTGATCACAAGTTTTTGGTGCATTGAGATGACAGAGGTCATGGATCATTTTGATTTCAAGGAGCATGGAGCATTGTGATGACAAGGGCATGAAGCAATGTGATCCCAAGGTTCATGGAGGATTGTGATGACAATTGTAATGGAGTAATGTGATGACAAACACATAGAGCATTGTAATGAAAAGGTCATGTAGCATTTTGCTGACAAAGGCATGGAGAATTGTGATGACATGTGTCATGGAGCACTGTGATGATAAGCGTCACGGAGCTTTGTGAATACAGGGGTCATGGAGCATTGGGATGACAAGGGCATGGATCATTGTGATGACAAGGGTCATGGAGCATTGTGATGAGTAGGGAATGGAGCATTGTGATGAGAAGACCATGGATAATTGTGATGACGAGCGTAATGGGGCATTGTGATGACAAGTTTTATGGAATATTGTGATCACAAGGGTTTGGAGCATTGTTATGCCAGAGGTCATGGAGCAATTTGATTTCATTGTGATTACAATAGCATGAAGCATTATGATGATGGGCATGGTGCATTGTGATGACAGGGTTCATGGATCATTGAGATGAAAATGGGCATAGAGCATTGTGATTACAGCGTTCTTGGTGCATTTTAATGAGAATGGTCATGGAGCCTTGTGATGACAAGGCCATGGAACATCGTGATGGCAGGGGTCATGGAGCATTGTTATGACAGTGGTAATGGAGCATTGTGATGGCAAGGGCATGGATCATTGTGATGAGAATGATATGGAGCATTCTGATGACATGTGTCATGGAGCTTTGTGAAGACAAGGGCAGGGAGCAATGTGATGAGAGCGTGCATGGAGCATTCTGATGACAATGACATGGAGCATTGTGATGCCAAGGGTCATGGATCTTTGTGATGACAAAGGTCATGGAGCATTTTGATGGCAAGGGCGTTGTGCATTGTGGTGAGAAAGGCAGGGAACATTCTGATGACAGGGTCTTTGAGCAATTTGATGAAAAGTGTCATGGAACATTTTGATGACAGGTGTTATGGAACATTGTGATGTCAGGGGTATTCGAATATTGTGATGATAAGTGCATGTAGCATTGTGATGACAGGAGTGACGGAGTATTGTGACAAATAGTGATGTAGCATTGTAATATCAGTGGTGAGAGAGCATTTTGATGAGAAGTGCATGGAGCATTTTGATGACAAATTTTATGGAGCATTGTGATGACAAGATTGTGGAGCACTGTGATGCCAAGCACATGATGCATTGTGATGACATGTGTCATGGAGCATTGTGCTGCCAAGCGCATGGAGCATTGTGATGACAAGGGTCAAAGAGCATTGTGATGAAAAGTTCATGGAGCATTGTGGTTAAAAAGTCACAAAGACTGTTGATGAGCAGGGCATGGACCATTGTGATGACAAAGGTCATGAAGCATTGTGATGATTGGAGTCACGGAGCATTGTGATGACAGGGGTCATGGAGCATTGTGATGAGTAGGTCGTGGAGCATTGGGCTGAAAATGTTAATGGACTTCTGTGATGACAGGGGTCATGGAGCATTGTGATGACAAGGGAATGGAGCATGGTGATGACAAGGTCCTGGAGCATTGTGAGGAGAAGACCATGGAGACTTGTGATGACAAGTCTCATGGAGCATTCTGATGAAAAGGGGCTTGGAGCATTGTGATTACAGGGGTCTTGGAGCATTGTGATGACAAGGGCATGGAGCACTCTCAGGAGAAGTCCATGGAACCTTCTGATGACATGAGTCATGGAGCTTTGTGATGACAAGGGCATGGAGCATTGTGATTACAGTGGTTTTGGAGCATTGTGATGACAAGGGTCATGGAGCCTTGTGATGACAAGGCTGTGGAGCATTGTGATGGCAGGGGTCATGGAGCATTGTTATGACAGAGGTAATGGAGCATTGTGATGAGAAGGGCATTGAACATTGGTCTGAAATGTTTCATGGATTATTGTGATGAGAGTGGGCATGGAGCATTGTGATGAGAAGGGCATGGTACACTGTGATACATGGGTCATGGGGGATTGTAATGACAAGGGCATGGAGCCTTGTGATGAGAAGGGCATCGAGCATTGTGATGACAAGTGTCATGGATCTTTGTGATGACAAGGGCATGGAACAATGTGATGAAAGGTTTCATGGAGCATTGTGATGGCAATGTCATGGAGCATTGTGATGCAAAGGGTCATGAAGCTTTGTGATGACAAATTTCATGGAGCATTTTGATGACAAGGGTGTGGTGCATTGTGTTGAGAATGGCAGGGAGCATTTGATGACATGGTCATGCAGCAATTTGATGAAAATTTTAATGAAACATTTTGTTGACAGTGGTTATAGAACATTGTGATGCCAGAGGTCATGGAGCTTTGCGATGAAAAGGGTGATGGAGCATTTTGACGACAGGTGTTATGGAACATTGTGATGTCAGGGGTCATGGAACATTTTGCTGATAAGGGGATGTAGCATTGTGATGACAGTGGTCATGGAACATTGTGATAACTGGGGTGAGGGAGGATTGTGATGACTAGTGATGGAACATTGTGATATCTCATGTGAGAGAGCACTTGGATGAGAAGTGCATGGAGCATTGTGATTACAAGGTTTATGGAGCATAGCGATGACAAGGTTGTGGATCATTGTGATAAAAAGGACATGGCACATTGTGATGACAAGGGTCATGGACCATTGTTCTGACAAAGACATGGAGCATTGTGATGACAAGTTTCACGGAGCCTTGTGATGAAATATTCATGGAGCATTGTGGTTACAAATGTCACAGAGCCTTGTGTTGACGTGGGCATGGACCATTCTGATGACAAACGTTATGAAACATTTTGATGACTGGAGTCACGCAGCATTGTGATGACACGGGTCATGGGGCATTGTGATGAAAAGCGCATGGAGCATTGCTCTAATAAGTTTCAGAGATTATTGTGATGACAGTGGGAATGGCGCATTGTGATGACAAGGGCATGGAGCATTGTGATGACCAGGTCATGCAGTATTGTGAAGAGAGGTGTCAGGGAGCATTGTGATGACATATGTAATGGCCCATTGTGATGACAATGACATGGAGCACTGTGATGCCAAGTGTCATGGAGGATTCTGATGACAAAGGTAATGGAGCATTGTGATGACAATGGCTTGGAGCATTGTGATGACAAGGGTCAGGGAGCATTGTGCTGACAAGTGCATGGAGAATTGTGATGACAAGGGTCATGGAGCATTCTGATGACAAGCTTGTGGAGTATGTTCATGACAATAGCATGGAGCATTGTGATGAAAATGGCATGGGGCTTTGTGATGAAAAAGACATGGAGCCTTTTCGTGACAGGTTTCAAGGATCATTCTGATGACAAGTGTCAGGGAGCATTGTGATGACAAGTGTATTGAGAATTGTGATGACATAGGTCATGGAGCATTGTGATGTAAAGGGCATGGAGTATTGTGATGACAGGCATCATGGAGCGTTGTGATGACAAGTGTTATGGAACATTGTGATCACAAGGGTTTGAAGTATTGTGATGACAGCGGTCATGGATCATTTTGATTTCAAGGAGCATGGAGCATTGTGATGACAAGGGCATGAAGAAAAGTGATCCCAAGGTTCATGGAGGATTGTGATGACAATGGTAATGGAGTATTGTGATGACAAGCGCATAGAGCATTGTAAAGACAAGGTCATGTAGCATTTTGCTGACAAAGACATGGAGCATTGTGATAACAGGTGTCATGGAGCACTGTGATGACAAGCGTCACGGAGCATTGTGAATACAGGGCTCATGGAGCATAGGGATGACAAGGGCATGGATCATTGTGATGACAAGGGTCATGGAGAATTGGGCTGAAAATGTTCATGGAGTATTGTGATGACAGGGGTCATGGAGCATTGTGATTACAGGGTTCTTGGATAATTGTGATGACAAGAGTCCCGGATCATTGTGTTGTCAGGTGTCATGGAGTGTAGTGATGACAGGGGTCATGGAGCATTGTGATGATATTGGTCATGGAGCATTGTGATGAGAATGTCATGGAGCATTGGGCTGAAAATATTCATGGAGTATTGTGATGACAGGGGTCATGGAGGATAATGATGACAAGGGAATGGAGCATGGTGATGGCAAGGTCCTGGAGCATTGTGATGAGAAGACCATGGAGACTTTTGATGACATGTCTCATGGAGCATTCTGATTAAAAGGTGCATGGAGCATTGTGATTACAGGGGTCTTGGAGCATTGTGATGACATGGGCATTGAGCACTGTGAGGAGAAGGCCATGAAACATTCTGATGACATGCGTCATGGAGCTCTGTGATGACAAGGGCATGTAGAATTGTGATTAGAGGTATCTTGTAGCATTGTGATGACAAGGGTCATGGAGCCTTGTGATGACAAGTCCGTGGAACAATGTGATGGCAGGGGTCATGGAGCATTGTTATGACAGATGTAATAGAGCATTGTGATGAGAAGGGCATTGAGCATTGGTCTGAAATGTTTCTTGAATTATTGTGATGAGAGCGGGCATGGAGCATTGTGATGATAAGGGCACGTACACTGTGATACATGGGTCAAGGGGGATTGTAATGACAAGGGCATGGAGCATTGTGATGAGAAGGGCATTGAGCATTGTGATGACAATTGTCATGGAGCTTTGTGATGACAAGGGCATTGAGCAATATGATGAGAGGGTTCATGGAGCATTATGATGACAATGACATGGAGCATTGAGATTACATGGGTCTTGGAGCATTGTGATGAAAAGGACATGGATCATTGTGATGAAAAAGGCATGGAGCCTTGTCATGACAGGATTCAAGGAGGATACAGACAACAAGTGTCAGGGGGCATTTTGATGACAAGTGTATTGAGCATTGTGATAACAAAGGTCATGGAGCATTGTGATGAGAAGACCATTGATAATTGTGATGACGAGAGTCATGGGACATTGTGATGAAAAGTGATATTGTATATTGTGATCACAAGTGTTTGGAACATTGTTATGACAGAGGTCATGGAGCATTTTGATTTCATTGTGATGACAATAGCATGATGCATTATGATGATGGGCATGGTGCATTGTGATGACAGGGTTCATGGATCATTGAGATGAAAAGAGGCATAGAGGATTGTGATTACAGGGTTATTGGAGCATTGTGATGAGAAGGGTCATGGAGCTTTGTGATGACAGGACCATGGACCATCGTGATGGCAGGGGTCAAGGAGCATTTTTATCACAAGGGTAATTGAGCCTTTTGATGGCAAGGGCATGCAGCATTCTGATGAGAAGGCCATGGAGCATTCTGATGACATGTGTCATGGAGCTTTGTGAAGACAAGGGCATGGAGCAATGTGGTGAGAGCGTTCGTGGAGCACTGTGATGACAATGAAATGGAGCATTGTGATGCTAAGTGTCATGGATCTTTGTGATGACAATGGTCATGGAGCATTTTGATGGCAAGGGCGTTGTGCAATGTGATGAGAAGGGCAGGGAGCATTGTGATGACAAATTTTAAGGAGCACTGTGATCACAAATTGGGGAGCACTGTGATGACAAGCACATGGTGCATTGTGATGACATGTGTCATTGAGCATTGTGCTGACAAGCGTATTAAGCATTGTGATGACAAGTCTCATGGAACATTCTGATGAAAAGGGGCATGGAGCATTGTGATTACAGGGGTCTTGGAGCATTGTGATTAGAAGGGCATGGAGCATTGTGATGAGAAGGCCATGAAGCATGCTGATGACATGCGTCATGGAGCTTTTTAATGACAAGGGCATGGAGCATTGTGATTACAGGGATCTTGGAGCATTGTGATGAATAGGGCATGGATCACTGTGATGAAAAAGGCATGGAACCTTGTCATGACAGAGTTCAAGGAACATACTGACGACACGTGTCAGGGAGCATTGTGATGACAATTGTATTGAGCATTGTTATGACAAAGATCATGGAGCATTGTTATGAGAAGACCATGGATAATTGTGATGATGAGTGTCATGGGGTGTTGAGATGAAAAGTGTTATTGAACATTGTGATCACAAGGGTTTGGAGCATTATGATGACAGAGGTCATGGAGAATATTGATTTCATTGTGATGACAATAGCCTGAAGCATTATGATGATGGGCATGGTGTATTGTGATGACACAGTTCATGGAGCATTGAGATGAAAAGGGTCATGGAGCACTGTGATTACAAGGGTCTTGGAGCATTGTGATGACATGGGAATGGAGCATTGTGAAGAGAAGACCATGGAACTTTCTGATGACATGCGTCATGGAGCTTTGTGATGACAAGGGCATGCAGCATTTTGATTTCAGGGGTCTTGAGCATTGTGATGACAAGTGTCATGGAACCTTGTGATGACTAGGTAGTGGAACATTGTGATGCCAAGAGTCATGGTGCATTGTTATGACAGGGGTAATGGAGCATTTTGATGAGAAGGGTATGGAACATTGGTCTGAAATGTTTCATGGATTATTGTGATGAGAGTGGGCATGGAGCATTGTGATGACAAGGGCACGGAACACTGTGATACATGGGTCATGCAGGATTGTAATGAAAAAGGCATGGAGCACTGTCATGAGAAGGGCATCGAGCATTGTGATGACAAGTGTCATGGAGCTTTGTGATGACAAGGACATGGAGCAATGTGATGAGAGGGTTCAGGGAGCATTGTGATGATAGTGACATGGAGCATTGTGATGCCATGGGACATGGAGCTTTGTGATGACAAGTCATGGAGCATTTTGATGACAAGGGCATGGTGCATTGTGATGAGAAGGGCAGGAAGCATTTTGATGAACGGGTCATGCAGCAATTTGATAAGAATTGTAATGGAATATTGTGATGGCAGTGTTTATAGAACATTGTGATGTCAGGGGTCTTGGATCTTTGGGATGAAAAGGGTCATGGAGCATTTTGCTGACAGGGGTTATGAAACATTGTGATGTCAGGGGTCATGGAACATTGTGCAGATAAGTGGATGTGGCACTGTGATGACAGGGTCATGGAACATTGTGATTCCAGGTGTGAGGGAGTATTGTGATGACTAGTGATGGAACATTGTGATATCTCTGGTGAGAGAGAATTTTGATGAGAAGTCCATGGACCTTTGTGATTACAAGGTTTATGGAGCATTGCAATGAAAATTTTGTGGTCGGCTCTGATGAAATGCGCGTGGCACATTGTGATGACAATGGTCATAGACCATTCTTCTGACAAAGACATGGAGCATTGTGATGACAAGGGTCACAGAGAATTGTGATGAAAAGTTCATGGTACATTGTGGTTACAAAAGTCACTGAGCCTTGTGATGATGCGGGCATGGACATTTGTGATGACAAACTTTATGAATCATTGTGATGACTGGAGTCACTGAGCATTGTGATGACAGGGGTCATGGAGCATTGTGATGACAAGGGCATGGAGCATTGTGTTGACAGGGGCATGGAGCATTGTTCTGACAAGTTTCATGGATTATTGTGATGACATTGGGCATGGTGCATTGTGATGACAAGGGCATGGATCATTGTGATGAGAAGGTCAAGGAGTATTGTGAAGACAGGTGTCAGGGAGCACTGAGATGACATATGTCATGGTCCATTGTGATGACAATGGCATGGAGCACTGTGAAGCCAAATGTAATGGAGAAATGTGAGGACAAATATAATGGAGCATTGTGATGACTAGGGCTTGGAGCATTATGATGACAAGGGCCATTGAAAATTTTCATGACAAGGTTGAGAAGCATTGTGATGACAAGGTCCTGGAGCATTGTGATGACAAAACCATGGAGTCTTGTGATGACAAGTCTCATGGAGCATACTGATGAAAAGGGGCATGGAGCACTGTGATTACAGGGGTCTTGGAACATTGTGATGACAAGGGCATGGCACATTTTGAGGAGAAGACCAAGGAGCATTCTGATGGCATGCGTCCCTGAGGTTTGTGATGACAAGGGCATGGAGCATTGTGATTACATGGGTCTTGGAGCACTGTGATGGAAAGGGCATGGAACATTGTGATGAAAAACGCATGGAGCCTTGTCATGACTGGGTTCAAGAAACATACTGACAAGTGTCATGGAGCATTGTGATGACAGGGGTCATGAAGAATTGTGATAACAAGAGCATGGAGCATTGTGATGACAAGAGCATGGAACATTGGTCTAATATGTTTCATGGATTATTGCGATGACAGTTGGAATGGCGCATTGTGATGACAAGGGCATGGAGCTTTGTGATGACCAGGTCATGCTGTATTGTGAAGAGAGGTGTCAGGGAGCATTCTGATGACATATGTAGTGGCTTGCTCTTATGACAATGGCATGGAGCATTGTGATGCCAAGTGTCATGGAGGATTCTGATGACAAAGGTAATGGAGCATTGTGATGACAATGGCTTGGAGCATTGTGATGACAAGGGTCAAGGAGCATTGTGCTGATAATCGCATGGAGAATTGTGATGACAAGGGTCATGGAGCATTCTGATGACAATCTTGTGGAGTATTTTGATGACAATGGCATGGAGCATTGTGATGAAAACGGCATGGGGCATTGTTATGAAAGAGGCATGGAGCCTTTTCCTGACATGGTTCAAGGAACATTCTGATGACAAGTGTCAGGGAGCATTGTGATGACAAGTGTATTGAGAATTGTGATGACAAAGGTCATGGAGCATTGTGATGAAAAGGGCATGGAGTATTGTGATGACAGGCCTCATGGAGCGTTGGGATGACAAGTGTTATGGAACATTGTGATCACAAGGGTTTGGAGCATTGTGATGACAGAGGTCATGGATCATTTTGATTTCAAGGAGCATGGAGCATTGTGATGACATGGGCCTGAAGCAATGTGATCCCAAGTTTCATGGAGGATTGTGATGAGAAGCAAATAGAGCATTGTAATGAGAAGGTCTTGTAGCATTTTGCTGACAAAGGCATGGAGCATTGTGATGACAGGTGTCATGGAGCACTGTGATGACAAGCGTCACAGATCATTGTGAAAACAGTGGTCATGGAGCATACGGATGACAAGGACATGGATCATTGTGATGACAAGGGTCATGGAACATTGGGCTGAAAATGTTCATGGAGTATTGTGATGACAGGTGTCATGGAGCAGTGTGATGAATAGGGAATGGAACATTGTGATTACAAGAGTCCCGAATCATTGTGTTGTCAGGTGTCATGGAGTGTTGTGATGACAGTGGTCATGGAGCATTTTGATGAGAAGACCTTGGGTAATTGTGATATCGAGTATCATGGTGCACTGCAATGACAAGTGGCATGAAGCATTGTGATGACAGGTGTCAGGGAGCATTGTGATGACAGGGGTCATGGAGCATTGTGATGACAAGGGCATGGAGCTTTGTGATGACATGTGCATGGAGCATTGTGATGACAAGTGCATGGAGCATTGCAATGTCAAGTGGATGGAGAATTGTGATGACAAGAGCATGTAACATTTTGATGAGAATTGTCATGTATCTTTGTAATGACAAGGAAGTGGAGAATTGTGATGACAAGGGACATGGAGCATTTTGATAACCAGGGCATGGTGCATTGTGATGACAGGGGTCATGGAGCATTATTATGAGAACGGCCATGGTGGATTCTGACATACGATATCACTTATGAAGGGAATGTAAACATGGCTACATATGAACTGATTTAGGGAAGAGAACAGAGTCTCAGATTTAGAAAACAATCTAACGCTTGCTTAAGGGGAAAGAGAGGTGGGAAGATGCACAAAACATAAGATTGATATTAGCACAGGTACCGTTCCATAATCCAAAAACAGAAGAGACAAGCCCTACTCCTTCCTCAGTGAATGGAACTCAACATCCCTATTCCCCTCAGAGAAATATATCTGACTAGTGAGAATTTTAAAACCTATGTATTGATATGTCTCCGTAAGGGAACCAAGTGTGTCTAGAACGACATAAACATGGCAGTGAGAATCAGCTCAAACCCACTATAAAAATGAATTTCAAAACAAAACATAAAAACAGTAAAATTCTTACACAATACCTTCAGTGTTTCTGATGAAACCTGGAATGACCGTATCTACAATGACAGCTGGATGTGGCATAATGCTGGTCACTTGGGACTGAGAGGATTGGTGAGATTGGGTGAAAAAATGCAGACCCTTTAAAGCAATAATGCCTGCCACCCATTCCATGGTTCCCATCTCTCCAGGTAGAAGGGAATATCACTATAGTTATAACGTGTATTGGAACCTAGAATATGGAATCCATCTGATGGTGAAAGGTTTCTAAAACTCTACTACTTTTTTCTCTCCTTGTGCTCCAGTTTGACATTCCAACTGCTTTACTATCAATCTCCCAAATTGGAAAGTCAGCCCCTATATCCTCCTGGTACGCACAGTTGGCAAATTGTGCAGAGGATATAAGGGAAGAGAGAGAACCAATGAGAGAGTAGCTGTAGGCATTTGGACGGCCACATGTCTCTCTAATTTTCCGTCACAAAGAGGAATTAACCAAAGTCTCAGCCTGCCCCCCAGAACCAGTATAAGTCCAGAAGCAAAACAGTTGATTTGCGGTCAGATCACAAAAACGCGAGTTAAAAAATGGAGCTCAGGGCCACAGCAATGCAATAACCTGCAGAGTTAAAAAGGACTACTCTCTTCGAAAAATCTGTTGAGGGAAAGCCACGAGGCGGAAGGGAAAATGAGGCAGAATGGCATGAAATAGATTTCAAAAGGTACATTGGAATCGCCTTTAAACACAGGAAAAGCATTACAACTCCGAAAATTATGGAAATGGCCATAAAGGGCATATGGGTTTTCACGTGCATATATGCAGGAGAAAACGCATATGCCATTTTTGGACAAGCAAGCAAGCGGACAATGCAAATCTGCACTACAAAGAAGTATCACTTCCCACCGGTCAAAAGGGACATCCACAAAATGGGTAAAAACCAGAAAGGCAAGACAGGCCCTGGAGAAGACGGAGCCTTGTTATGCTGATGGGCGGGATGTAAATTGCCAACTGCCTCTCTGGAGGAGTGCATTGTGTTCCCTAAAACAAGTAAACAACAGAGCTACAGAGTCAAAGGCACTTCCAGTCTAGGGAATATACCTTGGTAAAACTGAAAATATATAAGACAGATCCACACCAAAATTCAGGGCTGCACTGCTTACAAAAACCTCAACTTGGGTACACATTAAATATCCCAGGAAAGACAAAAATGGTTCAAGAAATTGTGGTACTTACGTATGATGGAATATCCCTCAGCCTTGAAATCAATGTCATAAGGCCAGTAGCAGCAAAATGAGAGGATTCAGGTACGATAATTCTAAGTGAAATAAGTAACACAGAAAAAGAAACTTATCATAAGATATCACTTATGAAGATCCTGTAAACATGGCTACACATGAACTGAGTTAGGAAAGAAAAGAGAGACTCACATTTAAAAAAAAACGCTTATGCTTGCTTAAGGGGGAAGGAGAGGTGGGGTGATGCATAAAATCAGAATTTGATATTAGTACAGGTACCGTTCCAAAAACCAAATACGAAATAGACAAAACCTACACCTTCCTCAGTGAAAGGGACTCAACACCCCATATTCACCACAGAGTAATATATCTTAAAAGTATGAATCTTAAAACCTATGTATTGATATGTCTCCATAAGGGAATCAAGTGTGTCTAGACTGGCATAAACATGACCGTGAGAATCAGCTCAAACCCACTATCAAATGGAATTTCAAAAACAAAACAAAAATACAGGGAAATTTCTTTCAATTCCTTCAGGGTCTCTGATGAAACTTGGAATGACCCTATCTACAATGACAGCTGGATGTGGCATAAGGCTGGACACTTAGGACTGAGAGGATTGGTGTGATTGGTTGAGCAAATGCAGACCCTTTAAAGCAATAATGAGGGGCACCCATTCCATGGGTCCCAACTCTCCAGGTTGAAGGGAATATTACTACAGCTATTACATGTACGGGAAACCTAGAGAATGGACACACAGTGAATACGAAAGGTCTCTAAAACTCAACAAATAGTCCCTCTCCTGGTGCTCCGGTTTGACTTTCCAACTGCTTTACTATCAATCTCCCAACTTGGAGAGACAGCCCCTTTAACCTCCCGGTTCTCACAGGTTGCCAATTTGGCAAAGGATGAAAGGGAAGAGGGAGAACCAATGAGAGAGTAGCTGTTAGGCATTTGGACGGGCACATGTCACTCTTATTTCCCGGGAGGAAGAAGAATTAACCAAAGATTTAGCCACCCACCAGGAACCAGTATAGGTCCTAAACCAAAATATGGGACTTGCGTTCAGCTCATGAAAAACGAGTTAAAAAATGGAGCTCAGGGGCACAGCAATTCACAAACTGGCAGAGTAATAAAGGACAACTATCATCCAAAAATCTGTTGAGGGAAGGCAAAGTGGCGGACTTGAAAGGGAGGCAGAATAGCAGGAAACAGATTTCAAGAGGTACGGTGGAATCGCCTTTAAAACACAGGAAGAGGGGCACAACTTCGACAATGATGCACTTGGCCAAAAAGGGCGTATGGGTTTTCTCCTGAGTATATTCAAGAGAAAACGCATACGCCCTTTTTGGCCAAGCAAGCAAGCGGACAATGTAAGTCTGCACTACAAAGAAGTATCATTTCCCACCGGTCCAAAGGGACATCCACAAAAAGGGTAAAAACCAGAAATTCAAGACAGGCCCTGGAGAACAGGGAGCCTTGTTATGCTGATGGGCGGGATGTAAATTGCCAACTGCCTCTCTGGTGGAGTGCATTGTGTTCCCTAAAACAAGTAAACAACAGAGCTACAGAGCCAAGGACACTTCCAGTCTGGGGAATATACCTTGTGAAAACTGAAAATCAATAAGTCAGAACCACCGCAAATTTTAGGGCTGCACTTCTTACAGGAACCTCAACTTGGGTACACCTTATATATCCCAGGAAATATAAAAATTGTTCAAAAAATTGTGGTTCTTACGTACGATGGAATATCCCTCAGCCATGAAATCAATGTCATAAGACCAGTAGCAGCAAAATGAGTGGATTCAGGTACGATGATTCTAAGTGAAATAAGTCACAGAGAAAAAGAAACTTATCATAAGATATCACTTATGAAGATCCTGTAAACATGGCTACACATGAACTGAGTTAGGAAAGAGAAGAGAGTCTCACATTTAGGAAACACTCTTATGCCTGCTTATGGGGGAAGGAGAGGTGGGGTGATGCATAAACCCAGAGTTTGATATAAGCACAAGTACCGTTCGAAAAACCAACTATGGAATAGAAAAGACCTACACCTTCCTCAGTGAAAGGGACTCAAAACCCCATATTTCCCGCAGAGGAATATATCTGACTAGTAAGAATCTTAAAACCTATGTATAGATATGTCTCCGTAAGGGAATCAAGTGTGTCTAGACTGGCACAAAGATGGCACCGAGAATCTGCTCAAACCCACTATAAAAAGGAATTTCAAAAACATAACAGAAAAACAATGAAATTCTTTACAATTCTTTCAGGTTCTCTGATGAAACTTGGAATGACCCTATCTAGAACGACAGCTGGAGGTGGCATATGGCTGGACACATGGGACTGAGAGGATTGGTGAGATTCGTGAGCAAATGCAGACCCTTTAAAGCAATAATGCATGGCACCCATTCCATGGGTCCCAACTCTGCAGATTGTAGGGAATATTACTACAGCTATAACATGTATGGGAAACCTAGAGAATGGACACACGGTGAATACGAAAGGTTTCTAAATCTCAATGAATAATCCCTCTCCAGGTGCTCCAGTTTGACTTTGTAACTGCTTTACTTTCAATCTCCCAACTTGGAAAGAGAGCACCTTTAACCTCCTTGTTCGCACATGTTGCCAATTTGGCAAAGGATGAAAGGGAAGAGGGAGAACCAAAGAGAGAGTAGCTGTTAGGCATTTGGACGGGCATATGTCACTCTTATTTCCCGGGAGGAAGAAGAATTGACCAAAGTCTCAGCCACCTACCGGGAACAAGTATAGGTCCTAAACCAAAATATGGGACTTGCGTTCAGCTCACAAAAAACGAGTTAAAAAATGTAGCTATAGGGCAGAGCAATTCACAAACTGGCAGAGTAATAAAGGACAACTATCATCGAAAAATCTGTTGAGGGAAATCAATGAGGTGGACTTGAAAATGAGGCAGAATACCAGGAAACAGATTTCAAGTGGTACGTTGGAATCGTCTTTAAAGCACAGGAAGAGGGGAACAACTTCGACAATGATGCACTTGGCCAAAAAGAGCGTATGCGTTTTCTCCTGGGTATATGCAGGAGAAAACGCATATGCCCAATTTGGGCAAGCAAGCAAGAGGACAATGTAAGTCTGCACTACAAACAAGTATCACTTCCCACCGGTCCAATGGGACATCCACAAAAAGGGTATAAAACAGAAATTCAAGACAGGCCCTGGAGAACAGGGAGCCTTGTTATTCTGATGGGCGGGATGTAAATTGCCAACTGCCTCTCTGGAGGAGTGCATTGTGTTCCCTAAAACAAGGAAACAACAGAGCTACAGAGCCAAGGACACTTCCAGTCTAGGGAATATTCCTTGGGAAAACTGAAAATCAATATGACAGAGCCACCCCGAAATTTAGGGCTGCACTGCTTACAAGAACCTCAACTTGGGTACACCTTAAATATCCCAGGAAATATAAAAATGGTTACAAAAATTGTGGTACTTACGTACGATGGAATATCCATCAGCCATGAAATCAATGTCAGAAGACCAGTAGCAGCTAAATGAGTGGATTCAGGTACGATGATTCTAAGTGAAATAAGTCACACAGAAAAATAAACGTATCATAAGATATCACTTATGAAGATCCTGTAAACATGGCTACACATGTACTGAGTTAGGAAAGAGAACAGAGTCTCACATTTAGAAAACACTCTTATGCCTGCTTAAGGGGGAAGGAGAGGTGGGGAGATGCATAAACCCAGAGTTTGATATAAGCACAGGTACCGTTCCAAAAACCAACTATGGAATAGACCAGACCTAAATCTTCCTCAGTGAAAGGGACTCAAAACCCCATATTTCCCGCAGAGGAATATATCTGAGTAGTAAGAATCTTAAAACCTATGTATTGATATGTCTCCATAAGGGAATCAAGTGTTTCTAGACTGGCATAATCATGGCAGCGAGAAACAGCTCAAACACAGTATAAAAAGGAATTTCTAAAACAAAACAAAAAAACAGGGAAATTCTTTACAATTCCTTCAGGGTCTCTGATGAAACTTGGAATGACCGTATCTAGAATGACAGCTGGAGGTGGCATAAGGCTGGACACATGGGACTGAGAGGATTGGTGAGATTCGTGAGCAAATGCAGACGCTTTAAAGCAATAATGCATGGCACACATTCCATGGGTCCCAACTCTCCAGGTTGAAGTCAATATTACTACAGCTATAACATGTATGGGAAACCTAGAGAATGGACACTCTGTGAATAAGAAATGTCTCTAAAGCTCAACGAATAGTCCCTCTCCTGGTGCTCCGGTTTGACTTTCCAACTGCTTTACTATCAATCTCCCAACCTGGAGAGACAGCACCTTTAAACTCCTGTATCGCACAGGTTGCCAATTTGGCAAAGGATGAAACGGAAGAGGGAGAACCTTATAGAGAGTAGCTGTTAGGCATTTGGACGGGCACATGTCATTCTTATTTCCCGGGAGGAAGAAGTATTAACCAAAGACTCAGCCAACGACTGGGAACCAGTATAGGTCCTGAACCAAAATATGGGACTGGCGTTAAGCTCACAAAAAACGAGATAAAAAAAATGAGCTATAGGGCAGAGCAATTCACCAACTGGCAGAGTAATAAAGGACAACTGTCATCCAAAAATCTGTTGAGGGAAGGCAACGAGGCGGACTTGAAAGTGACGCAGAATAGCAGGAAATGGATTTCAAGAGGTACGTTGGAATCACCTTTCAAGCACAGGAAGAGGGGCACAACTTCGACAATGATGCACTTGTCCAAAAAGGGCGTATGCGTTTTTTCCTGAGTATATTCAGGAGAAAACACATACGCACTTTTTGCCCAAGCAATCAAGCGGACAATGTAAGTCTGCACTACAAAGAAGTATCACTTCCCACCTGTCCAAAGGGACATCCACAAAATGGGTAAAAACCAGAAATTCAAGACCGGCCCTGGAGAACAGGGAGCCTTGTTATGCTGATGGGCGGGAAGTAAATTGCCAACTGCCTCTCAGGAGGAGTGCATTGTGTTCCCTAAAACAAGTAAACAACAGAGGTACAGAGCCAAGGACACTTCCAGTCTAGGGAATATACCTTGGGAAACCTGAAAATCAATAAGACAGAGCCACCTCAAAATTTAGGGCTTCACTGCTTACAAGAACCTCAACTTGGGTACACATTAAATATCGCAGGAAATATAAAAATGGTTCAAAAAATTGTGGTACTTACGCACGATGGAATATCCCTCAGCCATGAAATCAATGTCATAAGACCAGTAGCAGTAAAATGAGTGGATTCAGGTTCGATGATTCTAAGTGAAATAAGTCACACAGAAAAAGAAACTTATCATAAGATATCACTTATGAAGATACTGTAAACATGGCTACACATGAACAGAGTTATGAAAGAGAAAAGTGTCTCACATTTAGAAAACACTCTTATGCCTGCTTAAGGGGGAAGGAGAGGTGGGGTGATGCATAAAACCAGAGTTTGATATAAGCACAGGTACCGTTCCAAAAACCAAGTATGGAATAGACAAGACCTACACCTTCGTCAGTGAAAGGCACTCAAAACCCCATATTTCCCGCAGAGGAATATATCTGACTAGTAAGAATCTTAAAACCTATGTATTGATATGTCTCCATAAGGGAATGAAGTGTGTCTAGACTGGCATAAAGATGGCAGCGAAAATCAGCTCAAACCCACTATAAAAAGGAATTTCAAAAACAAAACAGAGAAACAGCGGAATTCTTTACAATTACTTCAGGGTCTCTGATGAAACTTGGAATGACCCTATCTAGAACGACACCTGGAAGTGGCATAAGGCTGGACACATGGGACTGAGAGGATTGGTGAGATTCGTGAGCAAATGCAGACCCATTAAAGCAATAATGCATGGCACCCATTTCATGGGTCCCAACTCTCCAGGTTGTAGGGAATATTACTATAGCTATAACATGTATGGGAAACCAAGAGAATGGACACACTGTGAATATGAAAGGTTTCTAAATCTCAACGAATAGTCCCTCTCCTGCTGCTCCAGTTTGACTTTCTAACAGCTTTACTATCAATCTCCCAACTTGGAGAGACAGCACGTTTAACCTCCTGGTTCGCACAGGTTGCCAATTTTGCAAAGGATGAAAGGGAATAGGGAGAACCAATGAGAGAGTAGCTGTTAGGCATTTGGACGGGCACGTGTCACTCTTATTTCCCGGGAGGAAGAAGAATTAACTAAAGTCTCAGCCACCCACCGGGAACCAGTATAGGTCCTAAACCAAAATATGGGACTTGCGTTCAGCTCACAAAAAACGAGTTAATATATGGAGCTATAGCGCAGAGCAATTCACAAACTGGCAGAGTAATAAAGGACAACTATCATCCAAAAATCTGTTGAGGGAAGGCAACGAGGCGGACTTGAAAGCGAGGCAGAATAGCAGGAAACAGATTTCAAGAAGTACGTTGGAATCACCTTTAAAGCACAGGAAGAGGGGCACAACTTCGACAATGATGCACTTGTCCAAAAAGGGCGTATGCGTTTTTTCCTGAGTATATTCAGGAGAAAACACATACGCACTTTTTGCCCAAGCAATCAAGCGGACAATGTAAGTCTGCACTACAAAGAAGTATCACTTCCCACCTGTCCAAAGGGACATCCACAAAAAGGGTAAAAACCAGAAATTCAAGACCGGCCCTGGAGAACAGGGAGCCTTGTTATGCTGATGGGCGGGAAGTAAATTGCCAACTGCCTCTCAGGAGGAGTGCATTGTGTTCCCTAAAACAAGTAATCAAAAGATCTGCAGAGCCAAGGACACTTCCAGTCTTGGGAATATACCTTGGGAAACTGAAAATCAATAAGACAGAGCCAACCCAAATTTAGGGCTGCACTGTTTACAACAACCTCACCTTGGGTACACCTTAAATATCGCAGGAAATATAAAAATGGTTCAAAAAATTGTGGTACTTACGTACGATGGAATATCCCTCAGCCATGAAATCAATGTCATAAGACCAGTAGCAGCAAAATGAGTGGATTCAGGTACGATGATTCTAAGTGAAATAAGTCACACAGAAAAAGAATCTTATCATAAGATATCACTTAAGAAGATCCTGTAAACATGGCTACACATGCACTGAGTTAGGAAAGAGAAGAGAGTCTCACATTTAGAAAACACTCTTATGCCTGCTTAAGGAGGAAGGAGAGGTGGGGTGATGCATAAACCCAGAGTTAGATATAAGCACACGTACCGTTCCAGAAACCAAATATGGAATAGACAAGACCTACACCTTCCTCAGTGAAAGGGACTCAAAACCCCATATTTCCCGCAGAGGAATATATCCGACTAGTAAGAATCTTAAAACCTATGTATTGATATGTCTCCGTAAGGGAATCAAGTGTGTCTAGAATGGCACAAAGATGGCACCGAGAATCAGCTCAAACCCACTATAAAAAGGAATTTCAAAAACAAAAACAAAAAAACAGTGAAATTCTTTACAATTCCTTCAGGGTCTCTGATGAAACCTGGAATGACCCTATCTACAATGACAGCTGGATATGGCATAAGGCTGGACACATGGGTCTGAGAGGATTGGTGAGATTGGTTGAGCAAAAGCATACCCTTTATAGCAGTAATGCATGGCACCCGTTCCATGGGTCCCAACTCTCCAGGTTGAAGGGAATATTAGTATAGCTATAACATGTATGGGAAACCTAGAGAATGGACACACTGTGAATATGAAAGATTTCTAAAACTCAAAGAAGAGTCCCTCTCCTTGTGCTCCAGTTTGACTTTCCAACTGCTTTACTATCAATCTTCCAAATTGGAGAGACAGAACCTTTAACCTCCTGGTTCGCACAGGTTGCCAATTTGGCAAAGGATGAAAGGGAAGAGGGAGAACCAATGAGAGAGTAGCTGTCAGGCATTTGGACGGGCACATGTCACTCTTATTTCCCGTGAGGAAGAAGAATTAACCAAAGTCTCAGCCACCCACCGAAAAACAGTATAGGTTCTGCAAAAAAAATATTGAACTTGCGTTCAGCTCACAAAAAACGAGTTACAAAATGGAGCTCAGGGGCACAGCAATTCACAAACTGGCAGAGTAATAAAGGGCAACTATCGTCCAAAAATCTGTTGAGGGAAGGCAACGAGGCGGACTTATAAGCGAGGCAGAATAGCAGGAAACAGATTTCAAGAGGTACGTTGGAATCACCTTTAACACAAAGGAATAGGGGCACAATTTCGACAATGATGCACTTGGCCAAAAAGGGCGTATGCGTTTACTCCTGAATATATTCAGGAGAAAACGCATACGCCCTTTTTGGCCAAGCAAGCAAGCGGGCAATGCAAATCTGCACTACAAAGAAGTATCACTTCCCACCGGTCATTAGGGGCATCCACAAAATGGGTAAAAACCAGAAAGGCAAGACAGGCCCTGGAGAACAGGGAGCCTTTTTATGCTGATGGGCGGGATGTAAATTGCCAACTGCCTATCTGGAGGAGTGCATTGTGTTCCCTAAAACAAGTAAACAACAGAGCTACAGAGCCAAGGGCACTTCGAGTCTAGGGAATATACCTTGTGAAAACTGAAAATCAATATGACAGAACCACCCGAAATTTTAGGGCTGCACTGCTTACAAGAACCTCAACTTGGATACACCTTAAATATCCCAGGAAATATAAAAATGGTTCAAAAAATTGTGGTACTTACGTACGATGGAATATCCCTCAGCCATGAAATCAATGTCATAAGACCAGTAGCAGCAAAATGAGTGGATTCAGGTACGATGATTCTAAGTGAAATAAGTCACACAGAAAAAGAATCTTATCATAAGATATCACTTAAGAAGAACCTGTAAACATGGCTACACATGAACTGAGTTAGGAAAGAGAAGAGAGTCTCACATTTAGAAAACACTCTTATGCCTGCTTAAGGGGGAAGGAGAGGTGGGGTGATGCATAAACCCAGAGTTAGATATAAGCACACGTACCGTTCCAGAAACCAAATATGGAATAGACAAGACCTACACCTTCCTCAGTGAAAGGGACTCAAAACCCCATATTTCCCGCAGAGGAATATATCTGACTAGTAAGAATCTTAAAACCTATGTATTGATATGTCTCCGTGAGGGAATCAAGTGTGTCTAGACTGGCACAAAGATGGCACCGAGAATCAGCTCAAACCCACTATAAAAAGGAATTTCAAAAACAAAACAAAAAAACAGTGAAATTCTTTACAATTCCTTCAGGGTCTCTGATGAAACTTGGAATGACCCTATCTAGAACGACAGCTGGAGGTGGCATAAGGCTGGACACATGGGAATGAGAGTATTGGTGAGATTCGTGAGCAAATGCAGACCCTTTAAAGCAATAATGCATGGCACCCATTCCATGGGTCCCAACTCTCCAGATTGTAGGGAATATTACTACAGCTATAACATGTATGGGAAACCTAGAGAATGGACACACTGTGAATACGAAAGATTTCTAAATCTCAACGAATAATCCCTCTCCAGTTGCTCCAGTTTGACTTTCTAAGTGCTTTACTTTCAATCTCCCAACTTGGAGAGAGAGCACCTTTAACATCCTGGTTCGCACATGTTGCCAATTTGGCAAAGGATGAAAGGGAAGAGGGAGAACCAAAGAGAGAGTAGCTGTTAGGCATTTGGACGGGCATATGTCACTCTTATTTCCCGGGAGGAAGAAGAATTGACCAGAGTCTCAGCCACCCACCGGGAACCAGTATAGGTCCTAAACCAAAATATGGGACTTGCGTTCAGCTCACAATAAACGAGTTAAAAAATGGAGCTATAGGGCAGAGCAATTCACAAACTGGCAGAGTAATAAAGGACAACTATCATCCAAAAATCTGTTGAGGGAAAGCAATGAGGCGGACTGGAAAATGAGGCAGAATACCAGGAAACAGATTTCAAGTGGTACGTTGGAATCACCTTTAAAGCACTGAAAGAGGGGCACAACTTCGACAATGATGCACTTGGCCAAAAAGGGCGTATGCGTTTTCTCCTGGTTATATGCAGGAGAAAACGCATACGCCCTTTTTGGGTAAGCAAGCAAGCGGACAATGTAAGTCTGCACTACAAAGAAGTATCACTTCCCACCGGTCCAAAGGGACATCCAAAAAAAGGGTAAAAACCAGAAATTCAAGACAGGCCCTGGAGAACAGGGAGCCTTGTTATGCTGATGGGCGGGATGTAAATTGCCAACTGCCTCTCTGGAGTTGTGCATTGTGTTCCCTAAAACAAGTAAACAACAGAGCTACAGAGTCAAGGGCACTTCCAGTCTAGGGAATATACCTTGGGAAAACTGAAAATCAATAAGACAGAGCCACCCCAAAATTTAGGGCTGCACTGCTTACAAGAAACTCAACATTGGTACACCTTAATTATCCCAGGAAATATAAAAATGGTTCAAAAAATTGTGGTACTTTCGTACCATGGAATATCCCTCAGCCAAGATATCAATGTCATAAGACCAGTAGCAGCAAAATGAGTGGATTCAGGTATGATGATTCTAAGTGAAATAAGTCACACAGAAAAAGAAACGTATCATAAGATATCACTTATGAAGATCCTGTAAACATGGCTACACATGAACTGAGTTAGGAAAGAGGACAGAGTCTCACATTTAGAAAACACTCTTGTGCCTTCTTAAGGGGGAAAGAGAGGTGGGGTGATGCATAAAACCAGAGTTTGATATAAGCACAGGTACCGTTCCAAAAACCAACTATGGAATAGACAAGACCTACACCTTCCTCAGTGAAAGGGACTCAAAATCCCATATTTCCCACAGAGGAATATATCTGACTATTAAAAATCTTAAAACCTGTGTATTGATATGTCTCCATAAGGCAAACAAGTGTGTCTAGACTGGCATAATCATGGCAGCGAGAATCAGCTCAAACCCACTATAAAAAGGAATTTCATAAACAAACCAAAAAAAAACAGGGAAATTCTTTACAATTCCTTCAGGGTCTCTGATGAAACCTGGAATGACACTATCTACAACGACAGCTGGATGTGGCATAAGGCTGGACACATGGGACTGAGAGGATTGGTGAGATTGGGTGAGCAAATGCAGACCCTTTAAAGCAATAATGCATGGCACCCATTCCATGGGTCCCAACTCTCCAGGTTGAAGGGAATATTACTACAGCTATAACATGTATGGGAAACCTAGAGAATGACACACTGTGAATACAAAATGTTTGTAAAACTCAATGAATAGTCCCTCTCCTGGTGCACCAATTTGACTTTCCAACTGCTTTACTATCAATCTCCCAACTTGGCGAGACAGCACCTTTAACCTCCTGGTTCACACAGGTTGCCAATTTGGCATAGGATGAAAGGGAAGAGGGAGAACCAATGAGAGACTAGCTGTTAGGCATTTGGATGGGCACATGTCACTCTTATTTCTCGGGAGGAAGAAGAATTAACCAAAGTCTCAGCCAACCACCGGGAACCAGTATAGGTCCTGAACCAAAATATTGGACTTGCGTTCAGCTCACAAAAAACGAGTTACAAAATGGAGCTCAGGGGCACAGCAATTCACAAACAGGCAGAGTAATAAAGGGCAACTATCGTCCAAAAATCGGTTGAGGGAAGGCAGTGAGGCGAACTTGAAAGGGAGGCAGAATAGCAGGAAACACATTTCAAGAGGTACGTTGGAATCACCTTTATAGCACAGGAAGAGGGGCACAACTTCGACAATGATGCCCTTGGCCAAAAAGGGCGTATGCGTTTTGTCCTTAATATATTCAGGAGAAAACGCATACACCCTTTTTGGCCAAGCAAGCAAGCGGGCAATGCAAATCTGGTCTACAAAGAAGTATCACTTCCCACAAGTCAAAAGGGACATACGCAAAATGTTTAAAAAACAGAAATGCAAGACAGGCCCTTGAGAAATGGGAGCCTTGCTATGCTGATGGGCGGGATGTAAATTGCCAACTGCCTCCCTGGAGGAGTGCATTGTGTTCCCTAAAACAAGTAAACAACAGAGCTACAGAGCCAAGGGCACTTCGACTCTAGGGAATATACATTGGAAAAACTGATAATCAATAAGACAGAACCACCCCAAAATTTAGGGCTGCACTGCTTACAAGAACCTCAACTTGGGTACACCTTAAATATCCCAGGAAATATAAACATGGCTCAAAAAATTGTGGTACTTAAGTATGATGGAATATCCCTCAGCCATGAAATCAATGTCATAAGACCAGTAGCAGCAAAATGAGTGGATTCAGGTACGATGATTCTAAGTGAAATATGTCACACAGAAAAAGAATCTTATCATAAGATATCACTTAAGAAGATCCTGTAAACATGGCTACACATGAACTGAGTTAGGAAAGAGAACAGTGTCTCACATTTAGAAAAGACTCTTATGCCTGCTTAAGGGGGGAAGGAGAGGTGGGGTGATGCATAATACAGAGTTTGATATAGGCACAATTACCGTTCCAAAAACCATCTATGGAATAGAGAAGACCTACAACTTCCTCACTGAAAGGGACTCAAAACCCCATATTTTCCGCAGAGGTATATATCTGACTAGTAAGAATCTTAAAACCTATGTATTGATATGTCTCCATAAGGGAATCAAGTGTGTCTAGACTGGCATAAACATGGCAGTGAGAATCAGCTCAAACCCACTATGAAAAGGAATTTGAAAAAAAAAAGGGAAATTCTATACAATTCCTTCAGGGTATCTGATGTAACCTGGAATGACCCTATCTACAATGACAGCTGGATGTGGCATAAGGCTGGACACATGGGACTGAGAGGATTGGTGAGATTGGGTGAGCAAAAGCATACCCTTTATAGCAGTAATGCATGGCACCCGTTCCATGGGTCCCAACTCTCCAGGTTGAAGGGAATATTAGTATAGCTATAACATGTATGGGAAACCTAGAGAATGGACACACTGTGAATATGAAAGGTTTCTAAAACTCAACGAATAGTCCCTCTCCTTGTGCTCCAGTTTGACTTTCCAACTGCTTTACTATCAATCTCCCAAGTTGGAGAGACAGAACCTTTAACCTCCTGGTTCGCACAGGTTGCCAATTTGGCAAAGGATGAAAGGGAAGAGGGAGAACCAATGAGAGAGTAGCTGTCAGGCATTTGGACGGGCACATGTCACTCTTATTTCCCGTGAGGAAGAAGAATTAACCAAAGTCTCAGCCACCCACCGAAAACCAGTATAGGTTCTGCAAAAAAAATATTGAACTTTCGTTCAGCTCACAAAAAACGAGTTAGAAAATGGAGCTCAGGGGCACAGCAATTCACAAACGGGCAGAGTAATAAAGGGCAACTATCGTCCAAAAATCTGTTGAGGGAAGGCAACGAGGCAGACTTATAAGCGAGGCAGAATAGCAGGAAACAGATTTCAAGAGGTACGTTGGAATGACCTTTAACACACAGGAATAGGGGCACAACTTCGACATGATGCACTTGGCCAAAAAGGGCATATGCGTTTTCTCCTGAATATATTCAGGAGAAAACGCATACGCCCTTTTTGGCCAAGCAAGGAAGCGGGCAATGCAAATCTGCACTACAAAGAAGTATCTCTTCCCACCGGTCATTAGGGGCATCCACAAAATGGGTAAAAACCAGAAAGGCAAGACAGGCCCTGGAGAACAGGGAGCCTTTTTATGCTGATGGGCGGGATGTAAATTGCCAACTGCCTATCTGGAGGAGTGCATTGTGTTCCCTAAAACAAATAAACAACAGAGCTACAGAGCCGAGGGCACTTCGAGTCTAGGGAATATACCTTGGGAAAACTGAAAATCAATAAGACAGAGCCACCCCAAAATTTAGACCTGCACTGCTTACAAGAACCTCAACTTGGGTACACCTTACATATCCCTGGAAATATAAAAATGGTTCAAAAATTTGTGGTACTTACGTACGATGGAATATCCCTCAGCCATGAAATCAATGTCATAAAACCAGTAGCAGCAAAATGAGTGGATTCAGGTACGATGATTCTAAGTGAAATATGTCACACAGAAAAAGAAACTTATCATAAGATATCATTTATGAAGATCCTGTAAACATGGCTACACATGAACTGATTTAGGAAAGAGAACAGAGTCTCACATTTAGAAAAAACTCTTATGCCTTCTTAAGGGGGAAGGAGTGGTGGGGTGATGCATAAAACC
Organism: Mesoplodon mirus; assembly: GCF_964341445.2. NCBI lineage: Eukaryota > Metazoa > Chordata > Mammalia > Artiodactyla > Ziphiidae > Mesoplodon > Mesoplodon mirus. The sequence goes on from NW_028295632.1 coordinate 500,962, forward strand.
AGAGTTTGATATAAGCACAGGAACCGTTCCAAAACCCAACTATGGAATAGACAAGACCTACACCTTCCTCAGTGAAAGGGACTCAAAATCTCATATTTCCCACAGAGGAATATATCCGACTAGTAAGAAACTTAAAACCTATGTACTGATATGTCTCTGTAATGGAATCAAGTGTGTCTAGACTGGCATAAACATGGCAGCGAGAATCAGCTCAAACCCAATCTAAAAAGGAATTTCAAAACAAAACAAAAAAACAGGGAAATTTTTTACAATTCCTTCAGGGTCTCTGATGAAACCTGGAATGACCCTATCTACAATGACAGCTGGATATGGCATAAGGCTGGACACATGGGTCTGAGAGGATTGGTGAGATTGGTTGAGCAAAAGCATACCCTTTATAGCAGTAATGCATGGCACCCGTTCCATGGGTCCCAACTCTCCAGGTTGAAGGGAATATTAGTATAGCTATAACATGTATGGGAAACCTAGAGAATGGACACACTGTGAATATGAAAGGTTTCTAAAACTCAACGAATAGTCCCTCTCCTTGTGCTCCAGTTTGACTTTCCAACTGCTTTACTATCAATCTCCCAACTTGGAGAGACAAAACCTTTAACCTCCTGGTTCGCACAGGTTGCCAATTTGGCAAAGGATGAAAGGGAAGAGGGAGAACCAATGAGAGAGTAGCTGTCAGGCATTTGGACGGGCACATGTCACTCTTATTTCCCGTGAGGAAGAAGAATTAACCAAAGTCTCAGCCACCCACCGAAAACCAGTATAGGTTCTGCAAAAAAAATATTGAACTTGCGTTCAGCTCACAAAAAACGAGTTACAAAATGGAGCTCAGGGGCACAGCAATTCACAAACTGGCAGAGTAATAAAGGGCAACTATCGTCCAAAAATCTGTTGAGGGAAGGCAACGAGGCGGACTTATAAGCGAGGCAGAATAGCAGGAAACAGATTTCAAGAGGTACGTTGGAATCACCTTTAACACAAAGGAATAGGGGCACAATTTCGACAATGATGCACTTGGCCAAAAAGGGCGTATGCGTTTTCTCCTGAATATATTCAGGAGAAAACGCATACGCCCTTTTTGGCCAAGCAAGCAAGCGGGCAATGCAAATCTGCACTACAAAGAAGTATCACTTCCCACCGGTCATTAGGGGCATCCACAAAATGGGTAAAAACCAGAAAGGCAAGACAGGCCCTGGAGAACAGGGAGCCTTTTTATGCTGATGGGCGGGATGTAAATTGCCAACTGCCTCTCTGGAGGAGTGCATTGTGTTCCCTAAAACAAGTAAACAACAGAGCTACAGAGCCAAGGGCACTTCGAGTCTAGGGAATATACCTTGTGAAAACTGAAAATCAATATGACAGAACCACCCGAAATTTTAGGGCTGCACTGCTTACAAGAACCTCAACTTGGATACACCTTAAATATCCCAGGAAATATAAAAATGGTTCAAAAAATTGTGGTACTTACGTACGATGGAATATCCCTCAGCCATGAAATCAATGTCATAAGACCAGTAGCAGCAAAATGAGTGGATTCAGGTACGATGATTCTAAGTGAAATAAGTCACACAGAAAAAGAATCTTATCATAAGATATCACTTAAGAAGAACCTGTAAACATGGCTACACATGAACTGAGTTAGGAAAGAGAAGAGAGTCTCACATTTAGAAAACACTCTTATGCCTGCTTAAGGGGGAAGGAGAGGTGGGGTGATGCATAAACCCAGAGTTAGATATAAGCACACGTACCGTTCCAGAAACCAAATATGGAATAGACAAGACCTACACCTTCCTCAGTGAAAGGGACTCAAAACCCCATATTTCCCGCAGAGGAATATATCTGACTAGTAAGAATCTTAAAACCTATGTATTGATATGTCTCCGTGAGGGAATCAAGTGTGTCTAGACTGGCACAAAGATGGCACCGAGAATCAGCTCAAACCCACTATAAACAGGAATTTCAAAAACAAAACAAAAAAACAGTGAAATTCTTTACAATTCCTTCAGGGTCTCTGATGAAACTTGGAATGACCCTATCTAGAACGACAGCTGGAGGTGGCATAAGGCTGGACACATGGGAATGAGAGTATTGGTGAGATTCGTGAGCAAATGCAGACCCTTTAAAGCAATAATGCATGACACCCATTCCATGGGTCCCAACTCTCCAGATTGTAGGGAATATTACTACAGCTATAACATGTATGGGAAACCTAGAGAATGGACACACTGTGAATACGAAAGATTTCTAAATCTCAACGAATAATCCCTCTCCAGTTGCTCCAGTTTGACTTTCTAAGTGCTTTACTTTCAATCTCCCAACTTGGAGAGAGAGCACCTTTAACATCCTGGTTCGCACATGTTGCCAATTTGGCAAAGGATGAAAGGGAAGAGGGAGAACCAAAGAGAGAGTAGCTGTTAGGCATTTGGACGGGCATATGTCACTCTTATTTCCCGGGAGGAAGAAGAATTGACCAGAGTCTCAGCCACCCACCGGGAACCAGTATAGGTCCTAAACCAAAATATGGGACTTGCGTTCAGCTCACAATAAACGAGTTAAAAAATGGAGCTATAGGGCAGAGCAATTCACAAACTGGCAGAGTAATAAAGGACAACTATCATCCAAAAATCTGTTGAGGGAAAGCAATGAGGCGGACTGGAAAATGAGGCAGAATACCAGGAAACAGATTTCAAGTGGTACGTTGGAATCACCTTTAAAGCACTGAAAGAGGGGCACAACTTCGACAATGATGCACTTGGCCAAAAAGGGCGTATGCGTTTTCTCCTGGTTATATGCAGGAGAAAACGCATACGCCCATTTTGGGTAAGCAAGCAAGCGGACAATGTAAGTCTGCACTACAAAGAAGTATCACTTCCCACCGGTCCAAAGGGACATCCAAAAAAAGGGTAAAAACCAGAAATTCAAGACAGGCCCTGGAGAACAGGGAGCCTTGTTATGCTGATGGGCGGGATGTAAATTGCCAACTGCCTCTCTGGAGTTGTGCATTGTGTTCCCTAAAACAAGTAAACAACAGAGCTACAGAGTCAAGGGCACTTCCAGTCTAGGGAATATACCTTGGGAAAACTGAAAATCAATAAGACAGAGCCACCCCAAAATTTAGGGCTGCACTGCTTACAAGAAACTCAACATTGGTACACCTTAATTATCCCAGGAAATATAAAAATGGTTCAAAAAATTGTGGTACTTTCGTACCATGGAATATCCCTCAGCCAAGATATCAATGTCATAAGACCAGTAGCAGCAAAATGAGTGGATTCAGGTATGATGATTCTAAGTGAAATAAGTCACACAGAAAAAGAAACGTATCATAAGATATCACTTATGAAGATCCTGTAAACATGGCTACACATGAACTGAGTTAGGAAAGAGGACAGAGTCTCACATTTAGAAAACACTCTTGTGCCTTCTTAAGGGGGAAAGAGAGGTGGGGTGATGCATAAAACCAGAGTTTGATATAAGCACAGGTACCGTTCCAAAAACCAACTATGGAATAGACAAGACCTACACCTTCCTCAGTGAAAGGGACTCAAAATCCCATATTTCCCAGAGAGGAATATATCTGACTATTAAAAATCTTAAAACCTGTGTATTGATATGTCTCCATAAGGCAAACAAGTGTGTCTAGACTGGCATAATCATGGCAGCGAGAATCAGCTCAAACCCACTATAAAAAGGAATTTCATAAACAAACCAAAAAAAAACAGGGAAATTCTTTACAATTCCTTCAGGGTCTCTGATGAAACCTGGAATGACACTATCTACAACGACAGCTGGATGTGGCATAAGGCTGGACACATGGGACTGAGAGGATTGGTGAGATTGGGTGAGCAAATGCAGACCCTTTAAAGCAATAATGCATGGCACCCATTCCATGGGTCCCAACTCTCCAGGTTGAAGGGAATATTACTACAGCTATAACATGTATGGGAAACCTAGAGAATGACACACTGTGAATACAAAATGTTTGTAAAACTCAATGAATAGTCCCTCTCCTGGTGCACCAATTTGACTTTCCAACTGCTTTACTATCAATCTCCCAACTTGGCGAGACAGCACCTTTAACCTCCTGGTTCACACAGGTTGCCAATTTGGCATAGGATGAAAGGGAAGAGGGAGAACCAATGAGAGACTAGCTGTTAGGCATTTGGATGGGCACATGTCACTCTTATTTCTCGGGAGGAAGAAGAATTAACCAAAGTCTCAGCCAACCACCGGGAACCAGTATAGGTCCTGAACCAAAATATTGGACTTGCGTTCAGCTCACAAAAAACGAGTTACAAAATGGAGCTCAGGGGCACAGCAATTCACAAACAGGCAGAGTAATAAAGGGCAACTATCGTCCAAAAATCGGTTGAGGGAGGGCAGTGAGGCGAACTTGAAAGGGAGGCAGAATAGCAGGAAACACATTTCAAGAGGTACGTTGGAATCACCTTTATAGCACAGGAAGAGGGGCACAACTTCGACAATGATGCCCTTGGCCAAAAAGGGCGTATGCGTTTTGTCCTTAATATATTCAGGAGAAAACGCATACACCCTTTTTGGCCAAGCAAGCAAGCGGGCAATGCAAATCTGGTCTACAAAGAAGTATCACTTCCCACAAGTCAAAAGGGACATACGCAAAATGTTTAAAAAACAGAAATGCAAGACAGGCCCTGGAGAAATGGGAGCCTTGCTATGCTGATGGGCGGGATGTAAATTGCCAACTGCCTCCCTGGAGGAGTGCATTGTGTTCCCTAAAACAAGTAAACAACAGAGCTACAGAGCCAAGGGCACTTCGACTCTAGGGAATATACATTGGAAAAACTGATAATCAATAAGACAGAACCACCCCAAAATTTAGGGCTGCACTGCTTACAAGAACCTCAACTTGGGTACACCTTAAATATCCCAGGAAATATAAACATGGCTCAAAAAATTGTGGTACTTAAGTATGATGGAATATCCCTCAGCCATGAAATCAATGTCATAAGACCAGTAGCAGCAAAATGAGTGGATTCAGGTACGATGATTCTAAGTGAAATATGTCACACAGAAAAAGAATCTTATCATAAGATATCACTTAAGAAGATCCTGTAAACATGGCTACACATGAACTGAGTTAGGAAAGAGAACAGTGTCTCACATTTAGAAAAGACTCTTATGCCTGCTTAAGGGGGGAAGGAGAGGTGGGGTGATGCATAATACAGAGTTTGATATAGGCACAGTTACCGTTCCAAAAACCATCTATGGAATAGAGAAGACCTACAACTTCCTCACTGAAAGGGACTCAAAACCCCATATTTTCCGCAGAGGTATATATCTGACTAGTAAGAATCTTAAAACCTATGTATTGATATGTCTCCATAAGGGAATCAAGTGTGTCTAGACTGGCATAAACATGGCAGTGAGAATCAGCTCAAACCCACTATGAAAAGGAATTTGAAAAAAAAAAGGGAAATTCTATACAATTCCTTCAGGGTATCTGATGTAACCTGGAATGACCCTATCTACAATGACAGCTGGATGTGGCATAAGGCTGGACACATGGGACTGAGAGGATTGGTGAGATTGGGTGAGCAAAAGCATACCCTTTATAGCAGTAATGCATGGCACCCGTTCCATGGGTCCCAACTCTCCAGGTTGAAGGGAATATTAGTATAGCTATAACATGTATGGGAAACCTAGAGAATGGACACACTGTGAATATGAAAGGTTTCTAAAACTCAACGAATAGTCCCTCTCCTTGTGCTCCAGTTTGACTTTCCAACTGCTTTACTATCAATCTCCCAACTTGGAGAGACAGAACCTTTAACCTCCTGGTTCGCACAGGTTGCCAATTTGGCAAAGGATGAAAGGGAAGAGGGAGAACCAATGAGAGAGTAGCTGTCAGGCATTTGGACGGGCACATGTCACTCTTATTTCCCAGGAGGAAGAAGAATTAACCAAAGTCTCAGCCACCCACCGAAAACCAGTATAGGTTCTGCAAAAAAAATATTGAACTTTCGTTCAGCTCACAAAAAACGAGTTAGAAAATGGAGCTCAGGGGCACAGCAATTCACAAACTGGCAGAGTAATAAAGGGCAACTATCGTCCAAAAATCTGTTGAGGGAAGGCAACGAGGCAGACTTATAAGCGAGGCAGAATTGCAGGAAACAGATTTCAAGAGGTACGTTGGAATGACCTTTAACACACAGGAATAGGGGCACAACTTCGACATGATGCACTTGGCCAAAAAGGGCGTATGCGTTTTCTCCTGAATATATTCAGGAGAAAACGCATACGCCCTTTTTGGCCAAGCAAGGAAGCGGGCAATGCAAATCTGCACTACAAAGAAGTATCTCTTCCCACCGGTCATTAGGGGCATCCACAAAATGGGTAAAAACCAGAAAGGCAAGACAGGCCCTGGAGAACAGGGAGCCTTTTTATGCTGATGGGCGGGATGTAAATTGCCAACTGCCTATCTGGAGGAGTGCATTGTGTTCCCTAAAACAAATAAACAACAGAGCTACAGAGCCGAGGGTACTTCGAGTCTAGGGAATATACCTTGGGAAAACTGAAAATCAATAAGACAGAACCACCCCAAAATTTAGACCTGCACTGCTTACAAGAACCTCAACTTGGGTACACCTTACATATCCCTGGAAATATAAAAATGGTTCAAAAATTTGTGGTACTTATGTACGATGGAATATCCCTCAGCCATGAAATCAATGTCATAAAACCAGTAGCAGCAAAATGAGTGGATTCAGGTACGATGATTCTAAGTGAAATATGTCACACAGAAAAAGAAACTTATCATAAGATATCATTTATGAAGATCCTGTAAACATGGCTACACATGAACTGATTTAGGAAAGAGAACAGAGTCTCACATTTAGAAAACACTCTTATGCCTTCTTAAGGGGGAAGGAGAGGTGGGGTGATGCATAAAACCAGAGTTTGATATAAGCACAGGTACCGTTCCAAAACCCAACTATGGAATAGACAAGACCTACACCTTCCTCAGTGAAAGGGACTCAAAATCTCATATTTCCCACAGAGGAATATATCCGACTAGTAAGAAACTTAAAACCTATGTACTGATATGTCTCTGTAATGGAATCAAGTGTGTCTAGACTGGCATAAACATGGCAGCGAGAATCAGCTCAAACCCAATCTAAAAAGGAATTTCAAAACAAAACAAAAAAACAGGGAATTTTTTTACAATTCCTTCAGGGTCTCTGATGAAACCTGGAATGACCCTATCTACAATGACAGCTGGATATGGCATAAGGCTGGACACATGGGTCTGAGAGGATTGGTGAGATTGGTTGAGCAAAAGCATACCCTTTATAGCAGTAATGCATGGCACCCGTTCCATGGGTCCCAACTCTCCAGGTTGAAGGGAATATTAGTATAGCTATAACATGTATGGGAAACCTAGAGAATGGACACACTGTGAATATGAAAGGTTTCTAAAACTCAACGAATAGTCCCTCTCCTTGTGCTCCAGTTTGACTTTCCAACTGCTTTACTATCAATCTCCCAACTTGGAGAGACAAAACCTTTAACCTCCTGGTTCGCACAGGTTGCCAATTTGGCAAAGGATGAAAGGGAAGAGGGAGAACCAATGAGAAAGTAGCTGTCAGGCATTTGGACGGGCACATGTCACTCTTATTTCCCGTGAGGAAGAAGAATTAACCAAAGTCTCAGCCACCCACCGAAAACCAGTATAGGTTCTGCAAAAAAAATATTGAACTTGCGTTCAGCTCACAAAAAACGAGTTACAAAATGGAGCTCAGGGGCACAGCAATTCACAAACTGGCAGAGTAATAAAGGGCAACTATCGTCCAAAAATCTGTTGAGGGAAGGCAACGAGGCGGACTTATAAGCGAGGCAGAATAGCAGGAAACAGATTTCAAGAGGTACGTTGGAATCACCTTTAACACAAAGGAATAGGGGCACAATTTCGACAATGATGCACTTGGCCAAAAAGGGCGTATGCGTTTTCTCCTGAATATATTCAGGAGAAAACGCATACGCCCTTTTTGGCCAAGCAAGCAAGCGGGCAATGCAAATCTGCACTACAAAGAAGTATCACTACCCACCGGTCATTAGGGGCATCCACAAAATGGGTAAAAACCAGAAAGGCAAGACAGGCCCTGGAGAACAGGGAGCCTTTTTATGCTGATGGGCGGGATGTAAATTGCCAACTGCCTATCTGGAGGAGTGCATTGTGTTCCCTAAAACAAGTAAACAACAGAGCTACAGAGCCAAGGGCACTTCGAGTCTAGGGAATATACCTTGTGAAAACTGAAAATCAATATGACAGAACCACCCCAAATTTTAGGGCTGCACTGCTTACAAGAACCTCAACTTGGATACACCTTAAATATCCCAGGAAATATAAAAATGGTTCAAAAAATTGTGGTACTTACGTACGATGGAATATCCCTCAGCCATGAAATCAATGTCATAAGACCAGTAGCAGCAAAATGAGTGGATTCAGGTACGATGATTCTAAGTGAAATAAGTCACACAGAAAAAGAATCTTATCATAAGATATCACTTAAGAAGAACCTGTAAACATGGCTACACATGAACTGAGTTAGGAAAGAGAAGAGAGTCTCACATTTAGAAAACACTCTTATGCCTGCTTAAGGGGGAAGGAGAGGTGGGGTGATGCATAAACCCAGAGTTAGATATAAGCACACGTACCGTTCCAGAAACCAAATATGGAATAGACAAGACCTACACCTTCCTCAGTGAAAGGGACTCAAAACCCCATATTTCCCGCAGAGGAATATATCTGACTAGTAAGAATCTTAAAACCTATGTATTGATATGTCTCCGTGAGGGAATCAAGTGTGTCTAGACTGGCACAAAGATGGCACCGAGAATCAGCTCAAACCCACTATAAAAAGGAATTTCAAAAACAAAACAAAAAAACAGTGAAATTCTTTACAATTCCTTCAGGGTCTCTGATGAAACTTGGAATGACCCTATCTAGAACGACAGCTGGAGGTGGCATAAGGCTGGACACATGGGAATGAGAGTATTGGTGAGATTCGTGAGCAAATGCAGACCCTTTAAAGCAATAATGCATGGCACCCATTCCATGGGTCCCAACTCTCCAGATTGTAGGGAATATTACTACAGCTCTAACATGTATGGGAAACCTAGAGAATGGACACACTGTGAATACGAAAGATTTCTAAATCTCAACGAATAATCCCTCTCCAGTTGCTCCAGTTTGACTTTCTAAGTGCTTTACTTTCAATCTCCCAACTTGGAGAGAGAGCACCTTTAACATCCTGGTTCGCACATGTTGCCAATTTGGCAAAGGATGAAAGGGAAGAGGGAGAACCAAAGAGAGAGTAGCTGTTAGGCATTTGGACGGGCATATGTCACTCTTATTTCCCGGGAGGAAGAAGAATTGACCAAAGTCTCAGCCACCCACCGGGAACCAGTATAGGTCCTAAACCAAAATATGGGACTTGCGTTCAGCTCACAATAAACGAGTTAAAAAATGGAGCTATAGGGCAGAGCAATTCACAAACTGGCAGAGTCATAAAGGACAACTATCATCCAAAAATCTGTTGAGGGAAAGCAATGAGGCGGACTGGAAAATGAGGCAGAATACCAGGAAACAGATTTCAAGTGGTACGTTGGAATCACCTTTAAAGCACTGAAAGAGGGGCACAACTTCGACAATGATGCACTTGGCCAAAAAGGGCGTATGCGTTTTCTCCTGGTTATATGCAGGAGAAAACGCATACGCCCATTTTGGGTAAGCAAGCAAGCGGACAATGTAAGTCTGCACTACAAAGAAGTATCACTTCCCACCGGTCCAAAGGGACATCCAAAAAAAGGGTAAAAACCAGAAATTCAAGACAGGCCCTGGAGAACAGGGAGCCTTGTTATGCTGATGGGCGGGATGTAAATTGCCAACTGCCTCTCTGGAGTTGTGCATTGTGTTCCCTAAAACAAGTAAACAACAGAGCTACAGAGTCAAGGGCACTTCCAGTCTAGGGAATATACCTTGGGAAAACTGAAAATCAATAAGACAGAGCCACCCCAAAATTTAGGGCTGCACTGCTTACAAGAAACTCAACATTGGTACACCTTAATTATCCCAGGAAATATAAAAATGGTTCAAAAAATTGTGGTACTTTCGTACCATGGAATATCCCTCAGCCAAGATATCAATGTCATAAGACCAGTAGCAGCAAAATGAGTGGATTCAGGTATGATGATTCTAAGTGAAATAAGTCACACAGAAAAAGAAACGTATCATAAGATATCACTTATGAAGATCCTGTAAACATGGCTACACATGAACTGAGTTAGGAAAGAGGACAGAGTCTCACATTTAGAAAACACTCTTGTGCCTTCTTAAGGGGGAAAGAGAGGTGGGGTGATGCATAAAACCAGAGTTTGATATAAGCACAGGTACCGTTCCAAAAACCAACTATGGAATAGACAAGACCTACACCTTCCTCAGTGAAAGGGACTCAAAATCCCATATTTCCCACAGAGGAATATATCTGACTATTCAAAATCTTAAAACCTGTGTATTGATATGTCTCCATAAGGCAAACAAGTGTGTCTAGACTGGCATAATCATGGCAGCGAGAATCAGCTCAAACCCACTATAAAAAGGAATTTCATAAACAAACCAAAAAAAAACAGGGAAATTCTTTACAATTCCTTCAGGGTCTCTGATGAAACCTGGAATGACACTATCTACAACGACAGCTGGATGTGGCATAAGGCTGGACACATGGGACTGAGAGGATTGGTGAGATTGGGTGAGCAAATGCAGACCCTTTAAAGCAATAATGCATGGCACCCATTCCATGGGTCCCAACTCTCCAGGTTGAAGGGAATATTACTACAGCTATAACATGTATGGGAAACCTAGAGAATGACACACTGTGAATACAAAATGTTTGTAAAACTCAATGAATAGTCCCTCTCCTGGTGCACCAATTTGACTTTCCAACTGCTTTACTATCAATCTCCCAACTTGGCGAGACAGCACCTTTAACCTCCTGGTTCACACAGGTTGCCAATTTGGCATAGGATGAAAGGGAAGAGGGAGAACCAATGAGAGACTAGCTGTTAGGCATTTGGATGGGCACATGTCACTCTTATTTCTCGGGAGGAAGAAGAATTAACCAAAGTCTCAGCCAACCACCGGGAACCAGTATAGGTCCTGAACCAAAATATTGGACTTGCGTTCAGCTCACAAAAAACGAGTTACAAAATGGAGCTCAGGGGCACAGCAATTCACAAACAGGCAGAGTAATAAAGGGCAACTATCGTCCAAAAATCGGTTGAGGGAGGGCAGTGAGGCGAACTTGAAAGGGAGGCAGAATAGCAGGAAACACATTTCAAGAGGTACGTTGGAATCACCTTTATAGCACAGGAAGAGGGGCACAACTTCGACAATGATGCCCTTGGCCAAAAAGGGCGTATGCGTTTTGTCCTTAATATATTCAGGAGAAAACGCATACACCCTTTTTGGCCAAGCAAGCAAGCGGGCAATGCAAATCTGGTCTACAAAGAAGTATCACTTCCCACAAGTCAAAAGGGACATACGCAAAATGTTTAAAAAATAGAAATGCAAGACAGGCCCTGGAGAAATGGGAGCCTTGCTATGCTGATGGGCGGGATGTAAATTGCCAACTGCCTCCCTGGAGGAGTGCATTGTGTTCCCTAAAACAAGTAAACAACAGAGCTACAGAGCCAAGGGCACTTTGACTCTAGGGAATATACATTGGAAAAACTGATAATCAATAAGACAGAACCACCCCAAAATTTAGGGCTGCACTGCTTACAAGAACCTCAACTTGGGTACACCTTAAATATCCCAGGAAATATAAACATGGCTCAAAAAATTGTGGTACTTAAGTATGATGGAATATCCCTCAGCCATGAAATCAATGTCATAAGACCAGTAGCAGCAAAATGAGTGGATTCAGGTACGATGATTCTAAGTGAAATATGTCACACAGAAAAAGAATCTTATCATAAGATATCACTTAAGAAGATCCTGTAAACATGGCTACACATGAACTGAGTTAGGAAAGAGAACAGTGTCTCACATTTAGAAAAGACTCTTATGCCTGCTTAAGGGGGGAAGGAGAGGTGGGGTGATGCATAATACAGAGTTTGATATAGGCACAGTTACCGTTCCAAAAACCATCTATGGAATAGAGAAGACCTACAACTTCCTCACTGAAAGGGACTCAAAACCCCATATTTTCCGCAGAGGTATATATCTGACTAGTAAGAATCTTAAAACCTATGTATTGATATGTCTCCATAAGGGAATCAAGTGTGTCTAGACTGGCATAAACATGGCAGTGAGAATCAGCTCAAACCCACTATGAAAAGGAATTTGAAAAAAAAAAGGGAAATTCTATACAATTCCTTCAGGGTATCTGATGTAACCTGGAATGACCCTATCTACAATGACAGCTGGATGTGGCATAAGGCTGGACACATGGGACTGAGAGGATTGGTGAGATTGGGTGAGCAAAAGCATACCCTTTATAGCAGTAATGCATGGCACCCGTTCCATGGGTCCCAACTCTCCAGGTTGAAGGGAATATTAGTATAGCTATAACATGTATGGGAAACCTAGAGAATGGACACACTGTGAATATGAAAGGTTTCTAAAACTCAACGAATAGTCCCTCTCCTTGTGCTCCAGTTTGACTTTCCAACTGCTTTACTATCAATCTCCCAACTTGGAGAGACAGAACCTTTAACCTCCTGGTTCGCACAGGTTGCCAATTTGGCAAAGGATGAAAGGGAAGAGGGAGAACCAATGAGAGAGTAGCTGTCAGGCATTTGGACGGGCACATGTCACTCTTATTTCCCAGGAGGAAGAAGAATTAACCAAAGTCTCAGCCACCCACCGAAAACCAGTATAGGTTCTGCAAAAAAAATATTGAACTTTCGTTCAGCTCACAAAAAACGAGTTAGAAAATGGAGCTCAGGGGCACAGCAATTCACAAACTGGCAGAGTAATAAAGGGCAACTATCGTCCAAAAATCTGTTGAGGGAAGGCAACGAGGCAGACTTATAAGCGAGGCAGAATTGCAGGAAACAGATTTCAAGAGGTACGTTGGAATGACCTTTAACACACAGGAATAGGGGCACAACTTCGACATGATGCACTTGGCCAAAAAGGGCGTATGCGTTTTCTCCTGAATATATTCAGGAGAAAACGCATACGCCCTTTTTGGCCAAGCAAGGAAGCGGGCAATGCAAATCTGCACTACAAAGAAGTATCTCTTCCCACCGGTCATTAGGGGCATCCACAAAATGGGTAAAAACCAGAAAGGCAAGACAGGCCCTGGAGAACAGGGAGCCTTTTTATGCTGATGGGCGGGATGTAAATTGCCAACTGCCTATCTGGAGGAGTGCATTGTGTTCCCTAAAACAAATAAACAACAGAGCTACAGAGCCGAGGGCACTTCGAGTCTAGGGAATATACCTTGGGAAAACTGAAAATCAATAAGACAGAGCCACCCCAAAATTTAGACCTGCACTGCTTACAAGAACCTCAACTTGGGTACACCTTACATATCCCTGGAAATATAAAAATGGTTCAAAAATTTGTGGTACTTACGTACGATGGAATATCCCTCAGCCATGAAATCAATGTCATAAAACCAGTAGCAGCAAAATGAGTGGATTCAGGTACGATGATTCTAAGTGAAATATGTCACACAGAAAAAGAAACTTATCATAAGATATCATTTATGAAGATCCTGTAAACATGGCTACACATGAACTGATTTAGGAAAGAGAACAGAGTCTCACATTTAGAAAACACTCTTATGCCTTCTTAAGGGGGAAGGAGAGGTGGGGTGATGCATAAAACCAGAGTTTGATATAAGCACAGGTACCGTTCCAAAACCCAACTATGGAATAGACAAGACCTACACCTTCCTCAGTGAAAGGGACTCAAAATCTCATATTTCCCACAGAGGAATATATCCGACTAGTAAGAAACTTAAAACCTATGTACTGATATGTCTCTGTAATGGAATCAAGTGTGTCTAGACTGGCATAAACATGGCAGCGAGAATCAGCTCAAACCCAATCTAAAAAGGAATTTCAAAACAAAACAAAAAAACAGGGAAATTTTTTACAATTCCTTCAGGGTCTCTGATGAAACCTGGAATGACCCTATCTACAATGACAGCTGGATATGGCATAAGGCTGGACACATGGGTCTGAGAGGATTGGTGAGATTGGTTGAGCAAAAGCATACCCTTTATAGCAGTAATGCATGGCACCCGTTCCATGGGTCCCAACTCTCCAGGTTGAAGGGAATATTAGTATAGCTATAACATGTATGGGAAACCTAGAGAATGGACACACTGTGAATATGAAAGGTTTCTAAAACTCAACGAATAGTCCCTCTCCTTGTGCTCCAGTTTGACTTTCCAACTGCTTTACTATCAATCTCCCAACTTGGAGAGACAAAACCTTTAACCTCCTGGTTCGCACAGGTTGCCAATTTGGCAAAGGATGAAAGGGAAGAGGGAGAACCAATGAGAGAGTAGCTGTCAGGCATTTGGACGGGCACATGTCACTCTTATTTCCCGTGAGGAAGAAGAATTAACCAAAGTCTCAGCCACCCACCGAAAACCAGTATAGGTTCTGCAAAAAAAATATTGAACTTGCGTTCAGCTCACAAAAAACGAGTTACAAAATGGAGCTCAGGGGCACAGCAATTCACAAACTGGCAGAGTAATAAAGGGCAACTATCGTCCAAAAATCTGTTGAGGGAAGGCAACGAGGCGGACTTATAAGCGAGGCAGAATAGCAGGAAACAGATTTCAAGAGGTACGTTGGAATCACCTTTAACACAAAGGAATAGGGGCACAATTTCGACAATGATGCACTTGGCCAAAAAGGGCGTATGCGTTTTCTCGTGAATATATTCAGGAGAAAACGCATACGCCCTTTTTGGCCAAGCAAGCAAGCGGGCAATGCAAATCTGCACTACAAAGAAGTATCACTACCCACCGGTCATTAGGGGCATCCACAAAATGGGTAAAAACCAGAAAGGCAAGACAGGCCCTGGAGAACAGGGAGCCTTTTTATGCTGATGGGCGGGATGTAAATTGCCAACTGCCTATCTGGAGGAGTGCATTGTGTTCCCTAAAACAAGTAAACAACAGAGCTACAGAGCCAAGGGCACTTCGAGTCTAGGGAATATACCTTGTGAAAACTGAAAATCAATATGACAGAACCACCCCAAATTTTAGGGCTGCACTGCTTACAAGAACCTCAACTTGGATACACCTTAAATATCCCAGGAAATATAAAAATGGTTCAAAAAATTGTGGTACTTACGTACGATGGAATATCCCTCAGCCATGAAATCAATGTCATAAGACCAGTAGCAGCAAAATGAGTGGATTCAGGTACGATGATTCTAAGTGAAATAAGTCACACAGAAAAAGAATCTTATCATAAGATATCACTTAAGAAGAACCTGTAAACATGGCTACACATGAACTGAGTTAGGAAAGAGAAGAGAGTCTCACATTTAGAAAACACTCTTATGCCTGCTTAAGGGGGAAGGAGAGGTGGGGTGATGCATAAACCCAGAGTTAGATATAAGCCCACGTACCGTTCCAGAAACCAAATATGGAATAGACAAGACCTACACCTTCCTCAGTGAAAGGGACTCAAAACCCCATATTTCCCGCAGAGGAATATATCTGACTAGTAAGAATCTTAAAACCTATGTATTGATATGTCTCCGTGAGGGAATCAAGTGTGTCTAGACTGGCACAAAGATGGCACCGAGAATCAGCTCAAACCCACTATAAAAAGGAATTTCAAAAACAAAACAAAAAAACAGTGAAATTCTTTACAATTCCTTCAGGGTCTCTGATGAAACTTGGAATGACCCTATCTAGAACGACAGCTGGAGGTGGCATAAGGCTGGACACATGGGAATGAGAGTATTGGTGAGATTCGTGAGCAAATGCAGACCCTTTAAAGCAATAATGCATGGCACCCATTCCATGGGTCCCAACTCTCCAGATTGTAGGGAATATTACTACAGCTATAACATGTATGGGAAACCTAGAGAATGGACACACTGTGAATACGAAAGATTTCTAAATCTCAACGAATAATCCCTCTCCAGTTGCTCCAGTTTGACTTTCTAAGTGCTTTACTTTCAATCTCCCAACTTGGAGAGAGAGCACCTTTAACATCCTGGTTCGCACATGTTGCCAATTTGGCAAAGGATGAAAGGGAAGAGGGAGAACCAAAGAGAGAGTAGCTGTTAGGCATTTGGACGGGCATATGTCACTCTTATTTCCCGGGAGGAAGAAGAATTGACCAAAGTCTCAGCCACCCACCGGGAACCAGTATAGGTCCTAAACCAAAATATGGGACTTGCGTTCAGCTCACAATAAACGAGTTAAAAAATGGAGCTATAGGGCAGAGCAATTCACAAACTGGCAGAGTCATAAAGGACAACTATCATCCAAAAATATGTTGAGGGAAAGCAATGAGGCGGACTGGAAAATGAGGCAGAATACCAGGAAACAGATTTCAAGTGGTACGTTGGAATCACCTTTAAAGCACTGAAAGAGGGGCACAACTTCGACAATGATGCACTTGGCCAAAAAGGGCGTATGCGTTTTCTCCTGGTTATATGCAGGAGAAAACGCATACGCCCATTTTGGGTAAGCAAGCAAGCGGACAATGTAAGTCTGCACTACAAAGAAGTATCACTTCCCACCGGTCCAAAGGGACATCCAAAAAAAGGGTAAAAACCAGAAATTCAAGACAGGCCCTGGAGAACAGGGAGCCTTGTTATGCTGATGGGCGGGATGTAAATTGCCAACTGCCTCTCTGGAGTTGTGCATTGTGTTCCCTAAAACAAGTAAACAACAGAGCTACAGAGTCAAGGGCACTTCCAGTCTAGGGAATATACCTTGGGAAAACTGAAAATCAATAAGACAGAGCCACCCCAAAATTTAGGGCTGCACTGCTTACAAGAAACTCAACATTGGTACACCTTAATTATCCCAGGAAATATAAAAATGGTTCAAAAAATTGTGGTACTTTCGTACCATGGAATATCCCTCAGCCAAGATATCAATGTCATAAGACCAGTAGCAGCAAAATGAGTGGATTCAGGTATGATGATTCTAAGTGAAATAAGTCACACAGAAAAAGAAACGTATCATAAGATATCACTTATGAAGATCCTGTAAACATGGCTACACATGAACTGAGTTAGGAAAGAGGACAGAGTCTCACATTTAGAAAACACTCTTGTGCCTTCTTAAGGGGGAAAGAGAGGTGGGGTGATGCATAAAACCAGAGTTTGATATAAGCACAGGTACCGTTCCAAAAACCAACTATGGAATAGACAAGACCTACACCTTCCTCAGTGAAAGGGACTCAAAATCCCATATTTCCCACAGAGGAATATATCTGACTATTCAAAATCTTAAAACCTGTGTATTGATATGTCTCCATAAGGCAAACAAGTGTGTCTAGACTGGCATAATCATGGCAGCGAGAATCAGCTCAAACCCACTATAAAAAGGAATTTCATAAACAAACCAAAAAAAACAGGGAAATTCTTTACAATTCCTTCAGGGTCTCTGATGAAACCTGGAATGACACTATCTACAACGACAGCTGGATGTGGCATAAGGCTGGACACATGGGACTGAGAGGATTGGTGAGATTGGGTGAGCAAATGCAGACCCTTTAAAGCAATAATGCATGGCACCCATTCCATGGGTCCCAACTCTCCAGGTTGAAGGGAATATTACTACAGCTATAACATGTATGGGAAACCTAGAGAATGACACACTGTGAATACAAAATGTTTGTAAAACTCAATGAATAGTCCCTCTCCTGGTGCACCAATTTGACTTTCCAACTGCTTTACTATCAATCTCCCAACTTGGCGAGACAGCACCTTTAACCTCCTGGTTCACACAGGTTGCCAATTTGGCATAGGATGAAAGGGAAGAGGGAGAACCAATGAGAGACTAGCTGTTAGGCATTTGGATGGGCACATGTCACTCTTATTTCTCGGGAGGAAGAAGAATTAACCAAAGTCTCAGCCAACCACCGGGAACCAGTATAGGTCCTGAACCAAAATATTGGACTTGCGTTCAGCTCACAAAAAACGAGTTACAAAATGGAGCTCAGGGGCACAGCAATTCACAAACAGGCAGAGTAATAAAGGGCAACTATCGTCCAAAAATCGGTTGAGGGAGGGCAGTGAGGCGAACTTGAAAGGGAGGCAGAATAGCAGGAAACACATTTCAAGAGGTACGTTGGAATCACCTTTATAGCACAGGAAGAGGGGCACAACTTCGACAATGATGCCCTTGGCCAAAAAGGGCGTATGCGTTTTGTCCTTAATATATTCAGGAGAAAACGCATACACCCTTTTTGGCCAAGCAAGCAAGCGGGCAATGCAAATCTGGTCTACAAAGAAGTATCACTTCCCACAAGTCAAAAGGGACATACGCAAAATGTTTAAAAAACAGAAATGCAAGACAGGCCCTGGAGAAATGGGAGCCTTGCTATGCTGATGGGCGGGATGTAAATTGCCAACTGCCTCCCTGGAGGAGTGCATTGTGTTCCCTAAAACAAGTAAACAACAGAGCTACAGAGCCAAGGGCACTTTGACTCTAGGGAATATACATTGGAAAAACTGATAATCAATAAGACAGAACCACCCCAAAATTTAGGGCTGCACTGCTTACAAGAACCTCAACTTGGGTACACCTTAAATATCCCAGGAAATATAAACATGGCTCAAAAAATTGTGGTACTTAAGTATGATGGAATATCCCTCAGCCATGAAATCAATGTCATAAGACCAGTAGCAGCAAAATGAGTGGATTCAGGTACGATGATTCTAAGTGAAATATGTCACACAGAAAAAGAATCTTATCATAAGATATCACTTAAGAAGATCCTGTAAACATGGCTACACATGAACTGAGTTAGGAAAGAGAACAGTGTCTCACATTTAGAAAAGACTCTTATGCCTGCTTAAGGGGGGAAGGAGAGGTGGGGTGATGCATAATACAGAGTTTGATATAGGCACAGTTACCGTTCCAAAAACCATCTATGGAATAGAGAAGACCTACAACTTCCTCACTGAAAGGGACTCAAAACCCCATATTTTCCGCAGAGGTATATATCTGACTAGTAAGAATCTTAAAACCTATGTATTGATATGTCTCCATAAGGGAATCAAGTGTGTCTAGACTGGCATAAACATGGCAGTGAGAATCAGCTCAAACCCACTATGAAAAGGAATTTGAAAAAAAAAAGGGAAATTCTATACAATTCCTTCAGGGTATCTGATGTAACCTGGAATGACCCTATCTACAATGACAGCTGGATGTGGCATAAGGCTGGACACATGGGACTGAGAGGATTGGTGAGATTGGGTGAGCAAAAGCATACCCTTTATAGCAGTAATGCATGGCACCCGTTCCATGGGTCCCAACTCTCCAGGTTGAAGGGAATATTAGTATAGCTATAACATGTATGGGAAACCTAGAGAATGGACACACTGTGAATATGAAAGGTTTCTAAAACTCAACGAATAGTCCCTCTCCTTGTGCTCCAGTTTGACTTTCCAACTGCTTTACTATCAATCTCCCAACTTGGAGAGACAGAACCTTTAACCTCCTGGTTCGCACAGGTTGCCAATTTGGCAAAGGATGAAAGGGAAGAGGGAGAACCAATGAGAGAGTAGCTGTCAGGCATTTGGACGGGCACATGTCACTCTTATTTCCCAGGAGGAAGAAGAATTAACCAAAGTCTCAGCCACCCACCGAAAACCAGTATAGGTTCTGCAAAAAAAATATTGAACTTTCGTTCAGCTCACAAAAAACGAGTTAGAAAATGGAGCTCAGGGGCACAGCAATTCACAAACTGGCAGAGTAATAAAGGGCAACTATCGTCCAAAAATCTGTTGAGGGAAGGCAACGAGGCAGACTTATAAGCGAGGCAGAATTGCAGGAAACAGATTTCAAGAGGTACGTTGGAATGATCTTTAACACACAGGAATAGGGGCACAACTTCGACATGATGCACTTGGCCAAAAAGGGCGTATGCGTTTTCTCCTGAATATATTCAGGAGAAAACGCATACGCCCTTTTTGGCCAAGCAAGGAAGCGGGCAATGCAAATCTGCACTACAAAGAAGTATCTCTTCCCACCGGTCATTAGGGGCATCCACAAAATGGGTAAAAACCAGAAAGGCAAGACAGGCCCTGGAGAACAGGGAGCCTTTTTATGCTGATGGGCGGGATGTAAATTGCCAACTGCCTATCTGGAGGAGTGCATTGTGTTCCCTAAAACAAATAAACAACAGAGCTACAGAGCCGAGGGCACTTCGAGTCTAGGGAATATACCTTGGGAAAACTGAAAATCAATAAGACAGAGCCACCCCAAAATTTAGACCTGCACTGCTTACAAGAACCTCAACTTGGGTACACCTTACATATCCCTGGAAATATAAAAATGGTTCAAAAATTTGTGGTACTTACGTACGATGGAATATCCCTCAGCCATGAAATCAATGTCATAAAACCAGTAGCAGCAAAATGAGTGGATTCAGGTACGATGATTCTAAGTGAAATATGTCACACAGAAAAAGAAACTTATCATAAGATATCATTTATGAAGATCCTGTAAACATGGCTACACATGAACTGATTTAGGAAAGAGAACAGAGTCTCACATTTAGAAAACACTCTTATGCCTTCTTAAGGGGGAAGGAGAGGTGGGGTGATGCATAAAACCAGAGTTTGATATAAGCACAGGTACCGTTCCAAAACCCAACTATGGAATAGACAAGACCTACACCTTCCTCAGTGAAAGGGACTCAAAATCTCATATTTCCCACAGAGGAATATATCCGACTAGTAAGAAACTTAAAACCTATGTACTGATATGTCTCTGTAATGGAATCAAGTGTGTCTAGACTGGCATAAACATGGCAGCGAGAATCAGCTCAAACCCAATCTAAAAAGGAATTTCAAAACAAAACAAAAAAACAGGGAAATTTTTTACAATTCCTTCAGGGTCTCTGATGAAACCTGGAATGACCCTATCTACAATGACAGCTGGATATGGCATAAGGCTGGACACATGGGTCTGAGAGGATTGGTGAGATTGGTTGAGCAAAAGCATACCCTTTATAGCAGTAATGCATGGCACCCGTTCCATGGGTCCCAACTCTCCAGGTTGAAGGGAATATTAGTATAGCTATAACATGTATGGGAAACCTAGAGAATGGACACACTGTGAATATGAAAGGTTTCTAAAACTCAACGAATAGTCCCTCTCCTTGTGCTCCAGTTTGACTTTCCAACTGCTTTACTATCAATCTCCCAACTTGGAGAGACAAAACCTTTAACCTCCTGGTTCGCACAGGTTGCCAATTTGGCAAAGGATGAAAGGGAAGAGGGAGAACCAATGAGAGAGTAGCTGTCAGGCATTTGGACGGGCACATGTCACTCTTATTTCCCGTGAGGAAGAAGAATTAACCAAAGTCTCAGCCACCCACCGAAAACCAGTATAGGTTCTGCAAAAAAAATATTGAACTTGCGTTCAGCTCACAAAAAACGAGTTACAAAATGGAGCTCAGGGGCACAGCAATTCACAAACTGGCAGAGTAATAAAGGGCAACTATCGTCCAAAAATCTGTTGAGGGAAGGCAACGAGGCGGACTTATAAGCGAGGCAGAATAGCAGGAAACAGATTTCAAGAGGTACGTTGGAATCACCTTTAACACAAAGGAATAGGGGCACAATTTCGACAATGATGCACTTGGCCAAAAAGGGCGTATGTGTTTTCTCGTGAATATATTCAGGAGAAAACGCATACGCCCTTTTTGGCCAAGCAAGCAAGCGGGCAATGCAAATCTGCACTACAAAGAAGTATCACTACCCACCGGTCATTAGGGGCATCCACAAAATGGGTAAAAACCAGAAAGGCAAGACAGGCCCTGGAGAACAGGGAGCCTTTTTATGCTGATGGGCGGGATGTAAATTGCCAACTGCCTATCTGGAGGAGTGCATTGTGTTCCCTAAAACAAGTAAACAACAGAGCTACAGAGCCAAGGGCACTTCGAGTCTAGGGAATATACCTTGTGAAAACTGAAAATCAATATGACAGAACCACCCCAAATTTTAGGGCTGCACTGCTTACAAGAACCTCAACTTGGATACACCTTAAATATCCCAGGAAATATAAAAATGGTTCAAAAAATTGTGGTACTTACGTACGATGGAATATCCCTCAGCCATGAAATCAATGTCATAAGACCAGTAGCAGCAAAATGAGTGGATTCAGGTACGATGATTCTAAGTGAAATAAGTCACACAGAAAAAGAATCTTATCATAAGATATCACTTAAGAAGAACCTGTAAACATGGCTACACATGAACTGAGTTAGGAAAGAGAAGAGAGTCTCACATTTAGAAAACACTCTTATGCCTGCTTAAGGGGGAAGGAGAGGTGGGGTGATGCATAAACCCAGAGTTAGATATAAGCCCACGTACCGTTCCAGAAACCAAATATGGAATAGACAAGACCTACACCTTCCTCAGTGAAAGGGACTCAAAACCCCATATTTCCCGCAGAGGAATATATCTGACTAGTAAGAATCTTAAAACCTATGTATTGATATGTCTCCGTGAGGGAATCAAGTGTGTCTAGACTGGCACAAAGATGGCACCGAGAATCAGCTCAAACCCACTATAAAAAGGAATTTCAAAAACAAAACAAAAAAACAGTGAAATTCTTTACAATTCCTTCAGGGTCTCTGATGAAACTTGGAATGACCCTATCTAGAACGACAGCTGGAGGTGGCATAAGGCTGGACACATGGGAATGAGAGTATTGGTGAGATTCGTGAGCAAATGCAGACCCTTTAAAGCAATAATGCATGGCACCCATTCCATGGGTCCCAACTCTCCAGATTGTAGGGAATATTACTACAGCTATAACATGTATGGGAAACCTAGAGAATGGACACACTGTGAATACGAAAGATTTCTAAATCTCAACGAATAATCCCTCTCCAGTTGCTCCAGTTTGACTTTCTAAGTGCTTTACTTTCAATCTCCCAACTTGGAGAGAGAGCACCTTTAACATCCTGGTTCGCACATGTTGCCAATTTGGCAAAGGATGAAAGGGAAGAGGGAGAACCAAAGAGAGAGTAGCTGTTAGGCATTTGGACGGGCATATGTCACTCTTATTTCCCGGGAGGAAGAAGAATTGACCAAAGTCTCAGCCACCCACCGGGAACCAGTATAGGTCCTAAACCAAAATATGGGACTTGCGTTCAGCTCACAATAAACGAGTTAAAAAATGGAGCTATAGGGCAGAGCAATTCACAAACTGGCAGAGTCATAAAGGACAACTATCATCCAAAAATATGTTGAGGGAAAGCAATGAGGCGGACTGGAAAATGAGGCAGAATACCAGGAAACAGATTTCAAGTGGTACGTTGGAATCACCTTTAAAGCACTGAAAGAGGGGCACAACTTCGACAATGATGCACTTGGCCAAAAAGGGCGTATGCGTTTTCTCCTGGTTATATGCAGGAGAAAACGCATACGCCCATTTTGGGTAAGCAAGCAAGCGGACAATGTAAGTCTGCACTACAAAGAAGTATCACTTCCCACCGGTCCAAAGGGACATCCAAAAAAAGGGTAAAAACCAGAAATTCAAGACAGGCCCTGGAGAACAGGGAGCCTTGTTATGCTGATGGGCGGGATGTAAATTGCCAACTGCCTCTCTGGAGTTGTGCATTGTGTTCCCTAAAACAAGTAAACAACAGAGCTACAGAGTCAAGGGCACTTCCAGTCTAGGGAATATACCTTGGGAAAACTGAAAATCAATAAGACAGAGCCACCCCAAAATTTAGGGCTGCACTGCTTACAAGAAACTCAACATTGGTACACCTTAATTATCCCAGGAAATATAAAAATGGTTCAAAAAATTGTGGTACTTTCGTACCATGGAATATCCCTCAGCCAAGATATCAATGTCATAAGACCAGTAGCAGCAAAATGAGTGGATTCAGGTATGATGATTCTAAGTGAAATAAGTCACACAGAAAAAGAAACGTATCATAAGATATCACTTATGAAGATCCTGTAAACATGGCTACACATGAACTGAGTTAGGAAAGAGGACAGAGTCTCACATTTAGAAAACACTCTTGTGCCTTCTTAAGGGGGAAAGAGAGGTGGGGTGATGCATAAAACCAGAGTTTGATATAAGCACAGGTACCGTTCCAAAAACCAACTATGGAATAGACAAGACCTACACCTTCCTCAGTGAAAGGGACTCAAAATCCCATATTTCCCACAGAGGAATATATCTGACTATTCAAAATCTTAAAACCTGTGTATTGATATGTCTCCATAAGGCAAACAAGTGTGTCTAGACTGGCATAATCATGGCAGCGAGAATCAGCTCAAACCCACTATAAAAAGGAATTTCATAAACAAACCAAAAAAAACAGGGAAATTCTTTACAATTCCTTCAGGGTCTCTGATGAAACCTGGAATGACACTATCTACAACGACAGCTGGATGTGGCATAAGGCTGGACACATGGGACTGAGAGGATTGGTGAGATTGGGTGAGCAAATGCAGACCCTTTAAAGCAATAATGCATGGCACCCATTCCATGGGTCCCAACTCTCCAGGTTGAAGGGAATATTACTACAGCTATAACATGTATGGGAAACCTAGAGAATGACACACTGTGAATACAAAATGTTTGTAAAACTCAATGAATAGTCCCTCTCCTGGTGCACCAATTTGACTTTCCAACTGCTTTACTATCAATCTCCCAACTTGGCGAGACAGCACATTTAACCTCCTGGTTCACACACGTTGCCAATTTGGCATAGGATGAAAGGGAAGAGGGAGAACCAATGAGAGACTAGCTGTTAGGCATTTGGATGGGCACATGTCACTCTTATTTCTCGGGAGGAAGAAGAATTAACCAAAGTCTCAGCCAACCACCGGGAACCAGTATAGGTCCTGAACCAAAATATTGGACTTGCGTTCAGCTCACAAAAAACGAGTTACAAAATGGAGCTCAGGGGCACAGCAATTCACAAACAGGCAGAGTAATAAAGGGCAACTATCGTCCAAAAATCGGTTGAGGGAGGGCAGTGAGGCGAACTTGAAAGGGAGGCAGAATAGCAGGAAACACATTTCAAGAGGTACGTTGGAATCACCTTTATAGCACAGGAAGAGGGGCACAACTTCGACAATGATGCCCTTGGCCAAAAAGGGCGTATGCGTTTTGTCCTTAATATATTCAGGAGAAAACGCATACACCCTTTTTGGCCAAGCAAGCAAGCGGGCAATGCAAATCTGGTCTACAAAGAAGTATCACTTCCCACAAGTCAAAAGGGACATACGCAAAATGTTTAAAAAACAGAAATGCAAGACAGGCCCTGGAGAAATGGGAGCCTTGCTATGCTGATGGGCGGGATGTAAATTGCCAACTGCCTCCCTGGAGGAGTGCATTGTGTTCCCTAAAACAAGTAAACAACAGAGCTACAGAGCCAAGGGCACTTCGACTCTAGGGAATATACATTGGAAAAACTGATAATCAATAAGACAGAACCACCCCAAAATTTAGGGCTGCACTGCTTACAAGAACCTCAACTTGGGTACACCTTAAATATCCCAGGAAATATAAACATGGCTCAAAAAATTGTGGTACTTAAGTATGATGGAATATCCCTCAGCCATGAAATCAATGTCATAAGACCAGTAGCAGCAAAATGAGTGGATTCAGGTACGATGATTCTAAGTGAAATATGTCACACAGAAAAAGAATCTTATCATAAGATATCACTTAAGAAGATCCTGTAAACATGGCTACACATGAACTGAGTTAGGAAAGAGGACAGAGTCTCACATTTAGAAAAGACTCTTATGCCTGCTTAAGGGGGGAAGGAGAGGTGGGGTGATGCATAATACAGAGTTTGATATAGGCACAGTTACCGTTCCAAAAACCATCTATGGAATAGAGAAGACCTACAACTTCCTCACTGAAAGGGACTCAAAACCCCATATTTTCCGCAGAGGTATATATCTGACTAGTAAGAATCTTAAAACCTATGTATTGATATGTCTCCATAAGGGAATCAAGTGTGTCTAGACTGGCATAAACATGGCAGTGAGAATCAGCTCAAACCCACTATGAAAAGGAATTTGAAAAAAAAAAGGGAAATTCTATACAATTCCTTCAGGGTATCTGATGTAACCTGGAATGACCCTATCTACAATGACAGCTGGATGTGGCATAAGGCTGGACACATGGGACTGAGAGGATTGGTGAGATTGGGTGAGCAAAAG
Source organism: Mesoplodon mirus (assembly GCF_964341445.2). Lineage (NCBI taxonomy): Eukaryota > Metazoa > Chordata > Mammalia > Artiodactyla > Ziphiidae > Mesoplodon > Mesoplodon mirus. The sequence continues at coordinate 527,393 of NW_028295632.1, forward strand.
CATACCCTTTATAGTAGTAATGCATGGCACCCGTTCCATGGGTCCCAACTCTCCAGGTTGAAGGGAATATTAGTATAGCTATAACATGTATGGGAAACCTAGAGAATGGACACACTGTGAATATGAAAGGTTTCTAAAACTCAACGAATAGTCCCTCTCCTTGTGCTCCAGTTTGACTTTCCAACTGCTTTACTATCAATCTCCCAACTTGGAGAGACAGAACCTTTAACCTCCTGGTTCGCACAGGTTGCCAATTTGGCAAAGGATGAAAGGGAAGAGGGAGAACCAATGAGAGAGTAGCTGTCAGGCATTTGGACGGGCACATGTCACTCTTATTTCCCGTGAGGAAGAAGAATTAACCAAAGTCTCAGCCACCCACCGAAAACCAGTATAGGTTCTGCAAAAAAAATATTGAACTTTCGTTCAGCTCACAAAAAACGAGTTAGAAAATGGAGCTCAGGGGCACAGCAATTCACAAACTGGCAGAGTAATAAAGGGCAACTATCGTCCAAAAATCTGTTGAGGGAAGGCAACGAGGCAGACTTATAAGCGAGGCAGAATTGCAGGAAACAGATTTCAAGAGGTACGTTGGAATGATCTTTAACACACAGGAATAGGGGCACAACTTCGACATGATGCACTTGGCCAAAAAGGGCGTATGCGTTTTCTCCTGAATATATTCAGGAGAAAACGCATACGCCCTTTTTGGCCAAGCAAGGAAGCGGGCAATGCAAATCTGCACTACAAAGAAGTATCTCTTCCCACCGGTCATTAGGGGCATCCACAAAATGGGTAAAAACCAGAAAGGCAAGACAGGCCCTGGAGAACAGGGAGCCTTTTTATGCTGATGGGCGGGATGTAAATTGCCAACTGCCTATCTGGAGGAGTGCATTGTGTTCCCTAAAACAAATAAACAACAGAGGTACAGAGCCGAGGGCACTTCGAGTCTAGGGAATATACCTTGGGAAAACTGAAAATCAATAAGACAGAGCCACCCCAAAATTTAGACCTGCACTGCTTACAAGAACCTCAACTTGGGTACACCTTACATATCCCTGGAAATATAAAAATGGTTCAAAAATTTGTGGTACTTACGTACGATGGAATATCCCTCAGCCATGAAATCAATGTCATAAAACCAGTAGCAGCAAAATGAGTGGATTCAGGTACGATGATTCTAAGTGAAATATGTCACACAGAAAAAGAAACTTATCATAAGATATCATTTATGAAGATCCTGTAAACATGGCTACACATGAACTGATTTAGGAAAGAGAACAGAGTCTCACATTTAGAAAACACTCTTATGCCTTCTTAAGGGGGAAGGAGAGGTGGGGTGATGCATAAAACCAGAGTTTGATATAAGCACAGGTACCGTTCCAAAACCCAACTATGGAATAGACAAGACCTACACCTTCCTCAGTGAAAGGGACTCAAAATCTCATATTTCCCACAGAGGAATATATCCGACTAGTAAGAAACTTAAAACCTATGTACTGATATGTCTCTGTAATGGAATCAAGTGTGTCTAGACTGGCATAAACATGGCAGCGAGAATCAGCTCAAACCCAATCTAAAAAGGAATTTCAAAACAAAACAAAAAAACAGGGAAATTTTTTACAATTCCTTCAGGGTCTCTGATGAAACCTGGAATGACCCTATCTACAATGACAGCTGGATATGGCATAAGGCTGGACACATGGGTCTGAGAGGATTGGTGAGATTGGTTGAGCAAAAGCATACCCTTTATAGCAGTAATGCATGGCACCCGTTCCATGGGTCCCAACTCTCCAGGTTGAAGGGAATATTAGTATAGCTATAACATGTATGGGAAACCTAGAGAATGGACACACTGTGAATATGAAAGGTTTCTAAAACTCAACGAATAATCCCTCTCCTTGTGCTCCAGTTTGACTTTCCAACTGCTTTACTATCAATCTCCCAACTTGGAGAGACAAAACCTTTAACCTCCTGGTTCGCACAGGTTGCCAATTTGGCAAAGGATGAAAGGGAAGAGGGAGAACCAATGAGAGAGTAGCTGTCAGGCATTTGGACGGGCACATGTCACTCTTATTTCCCGTGAGGAAGAAGAATTAACCAAAGTCTCAGCCACCCACCGAAAACCAGTATAGGTTCTGCAAAAAAAATATTGAACTTGCGTTTAGCTCACAAAAAACGAGTTACAAAATGGAGCTCAGGGGCACAGCAATTCACAAACTGGCAGAGTAATAAAGGGCAACTATCGTCCAAAAATCTGTTGAGGGAAGGCAACGAGGCGGACTTATAAGCGAGGCAGAATAGCAGGAAACAGATTTCAAGAGGTACGTTGGAATCACCTTTAACACAAAGGAATAGGGGCACAATTTCGACAATGATGCACTTGGCCAAAAAGGGCGTATGTGTTTTCTCCTGAATATATTCAGGAGAAAACGCATACGCCCTTTTTGGCCAAGCAAGCAAGCGGGCAGTGCAAATCTGCACTACAAAGAAGTATCACTTCCCACCGGTCATTAGGGGCATCCACAAAATGGGTAAAAACCAGAAAGGCAAGACAGGCCCTGGAGAACAGGGAGCCTTTTTATGCTGATGGGCGGGATGTAAATTGCCAACTGCCTATCTGGAGGAGTGCATTGTGTTCCCTAAAACAAGTAAACAACAGAGCTACAGAGCCAAGGGCACTTCGAGTCTAGGGAATATACCTTGTGAAAACTGAAAATCAATATGACAGAACCACCCCAAATTTTAGGGCTGCACTGCTTACAAGAACCTCAACTTGGATACACCTTAAATATCCCAGGAAATATAAAAATGGTTCAAAAAATTGTGGTACTTACGTACGATGGAATATCCCTCAGCCATGAAATCAATGTCATAAGACCAGTAGCAGCAAAATGAGTGGATTCAGGTACGATGATTCTAAGTGAAATAAGTCACACAGAAAAAGAATCTTATCATAAGATATCACTTAAGAAGAACCTGTAAACATGGCTACACATGAACTGAGTTAGGAAAGAGAAGAGAGTCTCACATTTAGAAAACACTCTTATGCCTGCTTAAGGGGGAAGGAGAGGTGGGGTGATGCATAAACCCAGAGTTAGATATAAGCCCACGTACCGTTCCAGAAACCAAATATGGAATAGACAAGACCTACACCTTCCTCAGTGAAAGGGACTCAAAACCCCATATTTCCCGCAGAGGAATATATCTGACTAGTAAGAATCTTAAAACCTATGTATTGATATGTCTCCGTGAGGGAATCAAGTGTGTCTAGACTGGCACAAAGATGGCACCGAGAATCAGCTCAAACCCACTATAAAAAGGAATTTCAAAAACAAAACAAAAAAACAGTGAAATTCTTTACAATTCCTTCAGGGTCTCTGATGAAACTTGGAATGACCCTATCTAGAACGACAGCTGGAGGTGGCATAAGGCTGGACACATGGGAATGAGAGTATTGGTGAGATTCGTGAGCAAATGCAGACCCTTTAAAGCAATAATGCATGGCACCCATTCCATGGGTCCCAACTCTCCAGATTGTAGGGAATATTACTACAGCTATAACATGTATGGGAAACCTAGAGAATGGACACACTGTGAATACGAAAGATTTCTAAATCTCAACGAATAATCCCTCTCCAGTTGCTCCAGTTTGACTTTCTAAGTGCTTTACTTTCAATCTCCCAACTTGGAGAGAGAGCACCTTTAACATCCTGGTTCGCACATGTTGCCAATTTGGCAAAGGATGAAAGGGAAGAGGGAGAACCAAAGAGAGAGTAGCTGTTAGGCATTTGGACGGGCATATGTCACTCTTATTTCCCGGGAGGAAGAAGAATTGACCAAAGTCTCAGCCACCCACCGGGAACCAGTATAGGTCCTAAACCAAAATATGGGACTTGCGTTCAGCTCACAATAAACGAGTTAAAAAATGGAGCTATAGGGCAGAGCAATTCACAAACTGGCAGAGTCATAAAGGACAACTATCATCCAAAAATATGTTGAGGGAAAGCAATGAGGCGGACTGGAAAATGAGGCAGAATACCAGGAAACAGATTTCAAGTGGTACGTTGGAATCACCTTTAAAGCACTGAAAGAGGGGCACAACTTCGACAATGATGCACTTGGCCAAAAAGGGCGTATGCGTTTTCTCCTGGTTATATGCAGGAGAAAACGCATACGCCCATTTTGGGTAAGCAAGCAAGCGGACAATGTAAGTCTGCACTACAAAGAAGTATCACTTCCCACCGGTCCAAAGGGACATCCAAAAAAAGGGTAAAAACCAGAAATTCAAGACAGGCCCTGGAGAACAGGGAGCCTTGTTATGCTGATGGGCGGGATGTAAATTGCCAACTGCCTCTCTGGAGTTGTGCATTGTGTTCCCTAAAACAAGTAAACAACAGAGCTACAGAGTCAAGGGCACTTCCAGTCTAGGGAATATACCTTGGGAAAACTGAAAATCAATAAGACAGAGCCACCCCAAAATTTAGGGCTGCACTGCTTACAAGAAACTCAACATTGGTACACCTTAATTATCCCAGGAAATATAAAAATGGTTCAAAAAATTGTGGTACTTTCGTACCATGGAATATCCCTCAGCCAAGATATCAATGTCATAAGACCAGTAGCAGCAAAATGAGTGGATTCAGGTATGATGATTCTAAGTGAAATAAGTCACACAGAAAAAGAAACGTATCATAAGATATCACTTATGAAGATCCTGTAAACATGGCTACACATGAACTGAGTTAGGAAAGAGGACAGAGTCTCACATTTAGAAAACACTCTTGTGCCTTCTTAAGGGGGAAAGAGAGGTGGGGTGATGCATAAAACCAGAGTTTGATATAAGCACAGGTACCGTTCCAAAAACCAACTATGGAATAGACAAGACCTACACCTTCCTCAGTGAAAGGGACTCAAAATCCCATATTTCCCACAGAGGAATATATCTGACTATTCAAAATCTTAAAACCTGTGTATTGATATGTCTCCATAAGGCAAACAAGTGTGTCTAGACTGGCATAATCATGGCAGCGAGAATCAGCTCAAACCCACTATAAAAAGGAATTTCATAAACAAACCAAAAAAAACAGGGAAATTCTTTACAATTCCTTCAGGGTCTCTGATGAAACCTGGAATGACACTATCTACAACGACAGCTGGATGTGGCATAAGGCTGGACACATGGGACTGAGAGGATTGGTGAGATTGGGTGAGCAAATGCAGACCCTTTAAAGCAATAATGCATGGCACCCATTCCATGGGTCCCAACTCTCCAGGTTGAAGGGAATATTACTACAGCTATAACATGTATGGGAAACCTAGAGAATGACACACTGTGAATACAAAATGTTTGTAAAACTCAATGAATAGTCCCTCTCCTGGTGCACCAATTTGACTTTCCAACTGCTTTACTATCAATCTCCCAACTTGGCGAGACAGCACATTTAACCTCCTGGTTCACACACGTTGCCAATTTGGCATAGGATGAAAGGGAAGAGGGAGAACCAATGAGAGACTAGCTGTTAGGCATTTGGATGGGCACATGTCACTCTTATTTCTCGGGAGGAAGAAGAATTAACCAAAGTCTCAGCCAACCACCGGGAACCAGTATAGGTCCTGAACCAAAATATTGGACTTGCGTTCAGCTCACAAAAAACGAGTTACAAAATGGAGCTCAGGGGCACAGCAATTCACAAACAGGCAGAGTAATAAAGGGCAACTATCGTCCAAAAATCGGTTGAGGGAGGGCAGTGAGGCGAACTTGAAAGGGAGGCAGAATAGCAGGAAACACATTTCAAGAGGTACGTTGGAATCACCTTTATAGCACAGGAAGAGGGGCACAACTTCGACAATGATGCCCTTGGCCAAAAAGGGCGTATGCGTTTTGTCCTTAATATATTCAGGAGAAAACGCATACACCCTTTTTGGCCAAGCAAGCAAGCGGGCAATGCAAATCTGGTCTACAAAGAAGTATCACTTCCCACAAGTCAAAAGGGACATACGCAAAATGTTTAAAAAACAGAAATGCAAGACAGGCCCTGGAGAAATGGGAGCCTTGCTATGCTGATGGGCGGGATGTAAATTGCCAACTGCCTCCCTGGAGGAGTGCATTGTGTTCCCTAAAACAAGTAAACAACAGAGCTACAGAGCCAAGGGCACTTCGACTCTAGGGAATATACATTGGAAAAACTGATAATCAATAAGACAGAACCACCCCAAAATTTAGGGCTGCACTGCTTACAAGAACCTCAACTTGGGTACACCTTAAATATCCCAGGAAATATAAACATGGCTCAAAAAATTGTGGTACTTAAGTATGATGGAATATCCCTCAGCCATGAAATCAATGTCATAAGACCAGTAGCAGCAAAATGAGTGGATTCAGGTACGATGATTCTAAGTGAAATATGTCACACAGAAAAAGAATCTTATCATAAGATATCACTTAAGAAGATCCTGTAAACATGGCTACACATGAACTGAGTTAGGAAAGAGGACAGAGTCTCACATTTAGAAAAGACTCTTATGCCTGCTTAAGGGGGGAAGGAGAGGTGGGGTGATGCATAATACAGAGTTTGATATAGGCACAGTTACCGTTCCAAAAACCATCTATGGAATAGAGAAGACCTACAACTTCCTCACTGAAAGGGACTCAAAACCCCATATTTTCCGCAGAGGTATATATCTGACTAGTAAGAATCTTAAAACCTATGTATTGATATGTCTCCATAAGGGAATCAAGTGTGTCTAGACTGGCATAAACATGGCAGTGAGAATCAGCTCAAACCCACTATGAAAAGGAATTTGAAAAAAAAAAGGGAAATTCTATACAATTCCTTCAGGGTATCTGATGTAACCTGGAATGACCCTATCTACAATGACAGCTGGATGTGGCATAAGGCTGGACACATGGGACTGAGAGGATTGGTGAGATTGGGTGAGCAAAAGCATACCCTTTATAGTAGTAATGCATGGCACCCGTTCCATGGGTCCCAACTCTCCAGGTTGAAGGGAATATTAGTATAGCTATAACATGTATGGGAAACCTAGAGAATGGACACACTGTGAATATGAAAGGTTTCTAAAACTCAACGAATAGTCCCTCTCCTTGTGCTCCAGTTTGACTTTCCAACTGCTTTACTATCAATCTCCCAACTTGGAGAGACAGAACCTTTAACCTCCTGGTTCGCACAGGTTGCCAATTTGGCAAAGGATGAAAGGGAAGAGGGAGAACCAATGAGAGAGTAGCTGTCAGGCATTTGGACGGGCACATGTCACTCTTATTTCCCGTGAGGAAGAAGAATTAACCAAAGTCTCAGCCACCCACCGAAAACCAGTATAGGTTCTGCAAAAAAAATATTGAACTTTCGTTCAGCTCACAAAAAACGAGTTAGAAAATGGAGCTCAGGGGCACAGCAATTCACAAACTGGCAGAGTAATAAAGGGCAACTATCGTCCAAAAATCTGTTGAGGGAAGGCAACGAGGCAGACTTATAAGCGAGGCAGAATTGCAGGAAACAGATTTCAAGAGGTACGTTGGAATGATCTTTAACACACAGGAATAGGGGCACAACTTCGACATGATGCACTTGGCCAAAAAGGGCGTATGCGTTTTCTCCTGAATATATTCAGGAGAAAACGCATACGCCCTTTTTGGCCAAGCAAGGAAGCGGGCAATGCAAATCTGCACTACAAAGAAGTATCTCTTCCCACCGGTCATTAGGGGCATCCACAAAATGGGTAAAAACCAGAAAGGCAAGACAGGCCCTGGAGAACAGGGAGCCTTTTTATGCTGATGGGCGGGATGTAAATTGCCAACTGCCTATCTGGAGGAGTGCATTGTGTTCCCTAAAACAAATAAACAACAGAGGTACAGAGCCGAGGGCACTTCGAGTCTAGGGAATATACCTTGGGAAAACTGAAAATCAATAAGACAGAGCCACCCCAAAATTTAGACCTGCACTGCTTACAAGAACCTCAACTTGGGTACACCTTACATATCCCTGGAAATATAAAAATGGTTCAAAAATTTGTGGTACTTACGTACGATGGAATATCCCTCAGCCATGAAATCAATGTCATAAAACCAGTAGCAGCAAAATGAGTGGATTCAGGTACGATGATTCTAAGTGAAATATGTCACACAGAAAAAGAAACTTATCATAAGATATCATTTATGAAGATCCTGTAAACATGGCTACACATGAACTGATTTAGGAAAGAGAACAGAGTCTCACATTTAGAAAACACTCTTATGCCTTCTTAAGGGGGAAGGAGAGGTGGGGTGATGCATAAAACCAGAGTTTGATATAAGCACAGGTACCGTTCCAAAACCCAACTATGGAATAGACAAGACCTACACCTTCCTCAGTGAAAGGGACTCAAAATCTCATATTTCCCACAGAGGAATATATCCGACTAGTAAGAAACTTAAAACCTATGTACTGATATGTCTCTGTAATGGAATCAAGTGTGTCTAGACTGGCATAAACATGGCAGCGAGAATCAGCTCAAACCCAATCTAAAAAGGAATTTCAAAACAAAACAAAAAAACAGGGAAATTTTTTACAATTCCTTCAGGGTCTCTGATGAAACCTGGAATGACCCTATCTACAATGACAGCTGGATATGGCATAAGGCTGGACACATGGGTCTGAGAGGATTGGTGAGATTGGTTGAGCAAAAGCATACCCTTTATAGCAGTAATGCATGGCACCCGTTCCATGGGTCCCAACTCTCCAGGTTGAAGGGAATATTAGTATAGCTATAACATGTATGGGAAACCTAGAGAATGGACACACTGTGAATATGAAAGGTTTCTAAAACTCAACGAATAATCCCTCTCCTTGTGCTCCAGTTTGACTTTCCAACTGCTTTACTATCAATCTCCCAACTTGGAGAGACAAAACCTTTAACCTCCTGGTTCGCACAGGTTGCCAATTTGGCAAAGGATGAAAGGGAAGAGGGAGAACCAATGAGAGAGTAGCTGTCAGGCATTTGGACGGGCACATGTCACTCTTATTTCCCGTGAGGAAGAAGAATTAACCAAAGTCTCAGCCACCCACCGAAAACCAGTATAGGTTCTGCAAAAAAAATATTGAACTTGCGTTTAGCTCACAAAAAACGAGTTACAAAATGGAGCTCAGGGGCACAGCAATTCACAAACTGGCAGAGTAATAAAGGGCAACTATCGTCCAAAAATCTGTTGAGGGAAGGCAACGAGGCGGACTTATAAGCGAGGCAGAATAGCAGGAAACAGATTTCAAGAGGTACGTTGGAATCACCTTTAACACAAAGGAATAGGGGCACAATTTCGACAATGATGCACTTGGCCAAAAAGGGCGTATGTGTTTTCTCCTGAATATATTCAGGAGAAAACGCATACGCCCTTTTTGGCCAAGCAAGCAAGCGGGCAGTGCAAATCTGCACTACAAAGAAGTATCACTTCCCACCGGTCATTAGGGGCATCCACAAAATGGGTAAAAACCAGAAAGGCAAGACAGGCCCTGGAGAACAGGGAGCCTTTTTATGCTGATGGGCGGGATGTAAATTGCCAACTGCCTATCTGGAGGAGTGCATTGTGTTCCCTAAAACAAGTAAACAACAGAGCTACAGAGCCAAGGGCACTTCGAGTCTAGGGAATATACCTTGTGAAAACTGAAAATCAATATGACAGAACCACCCCAAATTTTAGGGCTGCACTGCTTACAAGAACCTCAACTTGGATACACCTTAAATATCCCAGGAAATATAAAAATGGTTCAAAAAATTGTGGTACTTACGTACGATGGAATATCCCTCAGCCATGAAATCAATGTCATAAGACCAGTAGCAGCAAAATGAGTGGATTCAGGTACGATGATTCTAAGTGAAATAAGTCACACAGAAAAAGAATCTTATCATAAGATATCACTTAAGAAGAACCTGTAAACATGGCTACACATGAACTGAGTTAGGAAAGAGAAGAGAGTCTCACATTTAGAAAACACTCTTATGCCTGCTTAAGGGGGAAGGAGAGGTGGGGTGATGCATAAACCCAGAGTTAGATATAAGCCCACGTACCGTTCCAGAAACCAAATATGGAATAGACAAGACCTACACCTTCCTCAGTGAAAGGGACTCAAAACCCCATATTTCCCGCAGAGGAATATATCTGACTAGTAAGAATCTTAAAACCTATGTATTGATATGTCTCCGTGAGGGAATCAAGTGTGTCTAGACTGGCACAAAGATGGCACCGAGAATCAGCTCAAACCCACTATAAAAAGGAATTTCAAAAACAAAACAAAAAAACAGTGAAATTCTTTACAATTCCTTCAGGGTCTCTGATGAAACTTGGAATGACCCTATCTAGAACGACAGCTGGAGGTGGCATAAGGCTGGACACATGGGAATGAGAGTATTGGTGAGATTCGTGAGCAAATGCAGACCCTTTAAAGCAATAATGCATGGCACCCATTCCATGGGTCCCAACTCTCCAGATTGTAGGGAATATTACTACAGCTATAACATGTATGGGAAACCTAGAGAATGGACACACTGTGAATACGAAAGATTTCTAAATCTCAACGAATAATCCCTCTCCAGTTGCTCCAGTTTGACTTTCTAAGTGCTTTACTTTCAATCTCCCAACTTGGAGAGAGAGCACCTTTAACATCCTGGTTCGCACATGTTGCCAATTTGGCAAAGGATGAAAGGGAAGAGGGAGAACCAAAGAGAGAGTAGCTGTTAGGCATTTGGACGGGCATATGTCACTCTTATTTCCCGGGAGGAAGAAGAATTGACCAAAGTCTCAGCCACCCACCGGGAACCAGTATAGGTCCTAAACCAAAATATGGGACTTGCGTTCAGCTCACAATAAACGAGTTAAAAAATGGAGCTATAGGGCAGAGCAATTCACAAACTGGCAGAGTCATAAAGGACAACTATCATCCAAAAATCTGTTGAGGGAAAGCAATGAGGCGGACTGGAAAATGAGGCAGAATACCAGGAAACAGATTTCAAGTGGTACGTTGGAATCACCTTTAAAGCACTGAAAGAGGGGCACAACTTCGACAATGATGCACTTGGCCAAAAAGGGCGTATGCGTTTTCTCCTGGTTATATGCAGGAGAAAACGCATACGCCCATTTTGGGTAAGCAAGCAAGCGGACAATGTAAGTCTGCACTACAAAGAAGTATCACTTCCCACCGGTCCAAAGGGACATCCAAAAAAAGGGTAAAAACCAGAAATTCAAGACAGGCCCTGGAGAACAGGGAGCCTTGTTATGCTGATGGGCGGGATGTAAATTGCCAACTGCCTCTCTGGAGTTGTGCATTGTGTTCCCTAAAACAAGTAAACAACAGAGCTACAGAGTCAAGGGCACTTCCAGTCTAGGGAATATACCTTGGGAAAACTGAAAATCAATAAGACAGAGCCACCCCAAAATTTAGGGCTGCACTGCTTACAAGAAACTCAACATTGGTACACCTTAATTATCCCAGGAAATATAAAAATGGTTCAAAAAATTGTGGTACTTTCGTACCATGGAATATCCCTCAGCCAAGATATCAATGTCATAAGACCAGTAGCAGCAAAATGAGTGGATTCAGGTATGATGATTCTAAGTGAAATAAGTCACACAGAAAAAGAAACGTATCATAAGATATCACTTATGAAGATCCTGTAAACATGGCTACACATGAACTGAGTTAGGAAAGAGGACAGAGTCTCACATTTAGAAAACACTCTTGTGCCTTCTTAAGGGGGAAAGAGAGGTGGGGTGATGCATAAAACCAGAGTTTGATATAAGCACAGGTACCGTTCCAAAAACCAACTATGGAATAGACAAGACCTACACCTTCCTCAGTGAAAGGGACTCAAAATCCCATATTTCCCACAGAGGAATATATCTGACTATTCAAAATCTTAAAACCTGTGTATTGATATGTCTCCATAAGGCAAACAAGTGTGTCTAGACTGGCATAATCATGGCAGCGAGAATCAGCTCAAACCCACTATAAAAAGGAATTTCATAAACAAACCAAAAAAAACAGGGAAATTCTTTACAATTCCTTCAGGGTCTCTGATGAAACCTGGAATGACACTATCTACAACGACAGCTGGATGTGGCATAAGGCTGGACACATGGGACTGAGAGGATTGGTGAGATTGGGTGAGCAAATGCAGACCCTTTAAAGCAATAATGCATGGCACCCATTCCATGGGTCCCAACTCTCCAGGTTGAAGGGAATATTACTACAGCTATAACATGTATGAGAAACATAGAGAATGACACACTGTGAATACAAAATGTTTGTAAAACTCAATGAATAGTCCCTCTCCTGGTGCACCAATTTGACTTTCCAACTGCTTTACTATCAATCTCCCAACTTGGCGAGACAGCACCTTTAACCTCCTGGTTCACACAGGTTGCCAATTTGGCATAGGATGAAAGGGAAGAGGGAGAACCAATGAGAGACTAGCTGTTAGGCATTTGGATGGGCACATGTCACTCTTATTTCTCGGGAGGAAGAAGAATTAACCAAAGTCTCAGCCAACCACCGGGAACCAGTATAGGTCCTGAACCAAAATATTGGACTTGCGTTCAGCTCACAAAAAACGAGTTACAAAATGGAGCTCAGGGGCACAGCAATTCACAAACAGGCAGAGTAATAAAGGGCAACTATCGTCCAAAAATCGGTTGAGGGAGGGCAGTGAGGCGAACTTGAAAGGGAGGCAGAATAGCAGGAAACACATTTCAAGAGGTACGTTGGAATCACCTTTATAGCACAGGAAGAGGGGCACAACTTCGACAATGATGCCCTTGGCCAAAAAGGGCGTATGCGTTTTGTCCTTAATATATTCAGGAGAAAACGCATACACCCTTTTTGGCCAAGCAAGCAAGCGGGCAATGCAAATCTGGTCTACAAAGAAGTATCACTTCCCACAAGTCAAAAGGGACATACGCAAAATGTTTAAAAAACAGAAATGCAAGACAGGCCCTGGAGAAATGGGAGCCTTGCTATGCTGATGGGCGGGATGTAAATTGCCAACTGCCTCCCTGGAGGAGTGCATTGTGTTCCCTAAAACAAGTAAACAACAGAGCTACAGAGCCAAGGGCACTTCGACTCTAGGGAATATACATTGGAAAAACTGATAATCAATAAGACAGAACCACCCCAAAATTTAGGGCTGCACTGCTTACAAGAACCTCAACTTGGGTACACCTTAAATATCCCAGGAAATATAAACATGGCTCAAAAAATTGTGGTACTTAAGTATGATGGAATATCCCTCAGCCATGAAATCAATGTCATAAGACCAGTAGCAGCAAAATGAGTGGATTCAGGTACGATGATTCTAAGTGAAATATGTCACACAGAAAAAGAATCTTATCATAAGATATCACTTAAGAAGATCCTGTAAACATGGCTACACATGAACTGAGTTAGGAAAGAGAACAGTGTCTCACATTTAGAAAAGACTCTTATGCCTGCTTAAGGGGGGAAGGAGAGGTGGGGTGATGCATAATACAGAGTTTGATATAGGCACAGTTACCGTTCCAAAAACCATCTATGGAATAGAGAAGACCTACAACTTCCTCACTGAAAGGGACTCAAAACCCCATATTTTCCGCAGAGGTATATATCTGACTAGTAAGAATCTTAAAACCTATGTATTGATATGTCTCCATAAGGGAATCAAGTGTGTCTAGACTGGCATAAACATGGCAGTGAGAATCAGCTCAAACCCACTATGAAAAGGAATTTGAAAAAAAAAAGGGAAATTCTATACAATTCCTTCAGGGTATCTGATGTAACCTGGAATGACCCTATCTACAATGACAGCTGGATGTGGCATAAGGCTGGACACATGGGACTGAGAGGATTGGTGAGATTGGGTGAGCAAAAGCATACCCTTTATAGCAGTAATGCATGGCACCCGTTCCATGGGTCCCAACTCTCCAGGTTGAAGGGAATATTAGTATAGCTATAACATGTATGGGAAACCTAGAGAATGGACACACTGTGAATATGAAAGGTTTCTAAAACTCAACGAATAGTCCCTCTCCTTGTGCTCCAGTTTGACTTTCCAACTGCTTTACTATCAATCTCCCAACTTGGAGAGACAGAACCTTTAACCTCCTGGTTCGCACAGGTTGCCAATTTGGCAAAGGATGAAAGGGAAGAGGGAGAACCAATGAGAGAGTAGCTGTCAGGCATTTGGACGGGCACATGTCACTCTTATTTCCCAGGAGGAAGAAGAATTAACCAAAGTCTCAGCCACCCACCGAAAACCAGTATAGGTTCTGCAAAAAAAATATTGAACTTTCGTTCAGCTCACAAAAAACGAGTTAGAAAATGGAGCTCAGGGGCACAGCAATTCACAAACGGGCAGAGTAATAAAGGGCAACTATCGTCCAAAAATCTGTTGAGGGAAGGCAACGAGGCAGACTTATAAGCGAGGCAGAATAGCAGGAAACAGATTTCAAGAGGTACGTTGGAATGACCTTTAACACACAGGAATAGGGGCACAACTTCGACATGATGCACTTGGCCAAAAAGGGCGTATGCGTTTTCTCCTGAATATATTCAGGAGAAAACGCATACGCCCTTTTTGGCCAAGCAAGGAAGCGGGCAATGCAAATCTGCACTACAAAGAAGTATCTCTTCCCACCGGTCATTAGGGGCATCCACAAAATGGGTAAAAACCAGAAAGGCAAGACAGGCCCTGGAGAACAGGGAGCCTTTTTATGCTGATGGGCGGGATGTAAATTGCCAACTGCCTATCTGGAGGAGTGCATTGTGTTCCCTAAAACAAATAAACAACAGAGCTACAGAGCCGAGGGCACTTCGAGTCTAGGGAATATACCTTGGGAAAACTGAAAATCAATAAGACAGAGCCACCCCAAAATTTAGACCTGCACTGCTTACAAGAACCTCAAGTTGGGTACACCTTACATATCCCTGGAAATATAAAAATGGTTCAAAAAATTGTGGTACTTACGTACGATGGAATATCCCTCAGCCATGAAATCAATGTCATAAGACCAGTAGCAGCAAAATGAGTGGATTCAGGTACGATGATTCTAAGTGAAATAAGTCACACAGAAAAAGAATCTTATCATAAGATATCACTTAAGAAGAACCTGTAAACATGGCTACACATGAACTGAGTTAGGAAAGAGAAGAGAGTCTCACATTTAGAAAACACTCTTATGCCTGCTTAAGGGGGAAGGAGAGGTGGGGTGATGCATAAACCCAGAGTTAGATATAAGCACACGTACCGTTCCAGAAACCAAATATGGAATAGACAAGACCTACACCTTCCTCAGTGAAAGGGACTCAAAACCCCATATTTCCCGCAGAGGAATATATCTGACTAGTAAGAATCTTAAAACCTATGTATTGATATGTCTCCGTGAGGGAATCAAGTGTGTCTAGACTGGCACAAAGATGGCACCGAGAATCAGCTCAAACACACTATAAAAAGGAATTTCAAAAACAAAACAAAAAAACAGTGAAATTCTTTACAATTCCTTCAGGGTCTCTGATGAAACTTGGAATGACCCTATCTAGAACGACAGCTGGAGGTGGCATAAGGCTGGACACATGGGAATGAGAGTATTGGTGAGATTCGTGAGCAAATGCAGACCCTTTAAAGCAATAATGCATGGCACCCATTCCATGGGTCCCAACTCTCCAGATTGTAGGGAATATTACTACAGCTATAACATGTATGGGAAACCTAGAGAATGGACACACTGTGAATACGAAAGATTTCTAAATCTCAACGAATAATCCCTCTCCAGTTGCTCCAGTTTGACTTTCTAAGTGCTTTACTTTCAATCTCCCAACTTGGAGAGAGAGCACCTTTAACATCCTGGTTCGTACATGTTGCCAATTTGGCAAAGGATGAAAGGGAAGAGGGAGAACCAAAGAGAGAGTAGCTGTTAGGCATTTGGACGGGCATATGTCACTCTTATTTCCCGGGAGGAAGAAGAATTGACCAAAGTCTCAGCCACCCACCGGGAACCAGTATAGGTCCTAAACCAAAATATGGGACTTGCGTTCAGCTCACAATAAACGAGTTAAAAAATGGAGCTATAGGGCAGAGCAATTCACAAACTGGCAGAGTCATAAAGGACAACTATCATCCAAAAATCTGTTGAGGGAAAGCAATGAGGCGGACTGGAAAATGAGGCAGAATACCAGGAAACAGATTTCAAGTGGTACGTTGGAATCACCTTTAAAGCACTGAAAGAGGGGCACAACTTCGACAATGATGCACTTGGCCAAAAAGGGCGTATGCGTTTTCTCCTGGTTATATGCAGGAGAAAATGCATACGCCCTTTTTGGGTAAGCAAGCAAGCGGACAATGTAAGTCTGCACTACAAAGAAGTATCACTTCCCACCGGTCCAAAGGGACATCCAGAAAAAGGGTAAAAACCAGAAATTCAAGACAGGCCCTGGAGAACAGGGAGCCTTGTTATGCTGATGGGCGGGATGTAAATTGCCAACTGCCTCTCTGGAGTTGTGCATTGTGTTCCCTAAAACAAGTAAACAACAGAGCTACAGAGTCAAGGGCACTTCCAGTCTAGGGAATATACCTTGGGAAAACTGAAAATCAATAAGACAGAGCCACCCCAAAATTTAGGGCTGCACTGCTTACAAGAAACTCAACATTGGTACACCTTAATTATCCCAGGAAATATAAAAATGGTTCAAAAAATTGTGGTACTTTCGTACCATGGAATATCCCTCAGCCAAGATATCAATGTCATAAGACCAGTAGCAGCAAAATGAGTGGATTCAGGTATGATGATTCTAAGTGAAATAAGTCACACAGAAAAAGAAACGTATCATAAGATATCACTTATGAAGATCCTGTAAACATGGCTACACATGAACTGAGTTAGGAAAGAGGACAGAGTCTCACATTTAGAAAACACTCTTGTGCCTTCTTAAGGGGGAAAGAGAGGTGGGGTGATGCATAAAACCAGAGTTTGATATAAGCACAGGTACCGTTCCAAAAACCAACTATGGAATAGACAAAACCTACACCTTCCTCAGTGAAAGGGACTCAAAATCTCATATTTCCCACAGAGGAATATATCCGACTAGTAAGAAACTTAAAACCTATGTACTGATATGTCTCTGTAATGGAATCAAGTGTGTCTAGACTGGCATAAACATGGCAGCGAGAATCAGCTCAAACCCAATCTAAAAAGGAATTTCAAAACAAAACAAAAAAACAGGGAAATTTTTTACAATTCCTTCAGGGTCTCTGATGAAACCTGGAATGACCCTATCTACAATGACAGCTGGATGTGGCATAAGGCTGGACACATGGGACTGAGAGGATTGGTGAGATTGGGTGAGCAAAAGCATACCCTTTATAGCAGTAATGCATGGCACCCGTTCCATGGGTCCCAACTCTCCAGGTTGAAGGGAATATTAGTATAGCTATAACATGTATGGGAAACCTAGAGAATGGACACACTGTGAATATGAAAGGTTTCTAAAACTCAACGAATAGTCCCTCTCCTTGTGCTCCAGTTTGACTTTCCAACTGCTTTACTATCAATCTCCCAACTTGGAGAGACAGAACCTTTAACCTCCTGGTTCGCACAGGTTGCCAATTTGGCAAAGGATGAAAGGGAAGAGGGAGAACCAATGAGAGAGTAGCTGTCAGGCATTTGGACGGGCACATGTCACTCTTATTTCCCAGGAGGAAGAAGGATTAACCAAAGTCTCAGCCACCCACCGAAAACCAGTATAGGTTCTGCAAAAAAAATATTGAACTTTCGTTCAGCTCACAAAAAAACGAGTTAGAAAATGGAGCTCAGGGGCACAGCAATTCACAAACGGGCAGAGTAATAAAGGGCAACTATCATCCAAAAATCTGTTGAGGGAAGGCAACGAGGCACACTTATAAGCGAGGCAGAATAGCAGGAAACAGATTTCAAGAGGTACGTTGGAATGACCTTTAACACACAGGAATAGGGGCACAACTTCGACATGATGCACTTGGCCAAAAAGGGCGTATGCGTTTTCTCCTGAATATATTCAGGAGAAAACGCATACGCCCTTTTTGGCCAAGCAAGGAAGCGGGCAATGCAAATCTGCACTACAAAGAAGTATCTCTTCCCACCGGTCATTAGGGGCATCCACAAAATGGGTAAAAACCAGAAAGGCAAGACAGGCCCTGGAGAACAGGGAGCCTTTTTATGCTGATGGGCGGGATGTAAATTGCCAACTGCCTATCTGGAGGAGTGCATTGTGTTCCCTAAAACAAATAAACAACAGAGGTACAGAGCCGAGGGCACTTCGAGTCTAGGGAATATACCTTGGGAAAACTGAAAATCAATAAGACAGAGCCACCCCAAAATTTAGACCTGCACTGCTTACAAGAACCTCAAGTTGGGTACACCTTACATATCCCTGGAAATATAAAAATGGTTCAAAAAATTGTGGTACTTACGTACGATGGAATATCCCTCAGCCATGAAATCAATGTCATAAGACCAGTAGCAGCAAAATGAGTGGATTCAGGTACGATGATTCTAAGTGAAATAAGTCACACAGAAAAAGAATCTTATCATAAGATATCACTTAAGAAGAACCTGTAAACATGGCTACACATGAACTGAGTTAGGAAAGAGAAGAGAGTCTCACATTTAGAAAACACTCTTATGCCTGCTTAAGGGGGAAGGAGAGGTGGGGTGATGCATAAACCCAGAGTTAGATATAAGCACACGTACCGTTCCAGAAACCAAATATGGAATAGACAAGACCTACACCTTCCTCAGTGAAAGGGACTCAAAACCCCATATTTCCCGCAGAGGAATATATCTGACTAGTAAGAATCTTAAAACCTATGTATTGATATGTCTCCGTGAGGGAATCAAGTGTGTCTAGACTGGCACAAAGATGGCACCGAGAATCAGCTCAAACCCACTATAAAAAGGAATTTCAAAAACAAAACAAAAAAACAGTGAAATTCTTTACAATTCCTTCAGGGTCTCTGATGAAACTTGGAATGACCCTATCTAGAACGACAGCTGGAGGTGGCATAAGGCTGGACACATGGGAATGAGAGTATTGGTGAGATTCGTGAGCAAATGCAGACCCTTTAAAGCAATAATGCATGGCACCCATTCCATGGGTCCCAACTCTCCAGATTGTAGGGAATATTACTACAGCTATAACATGTATGGGAAACCTAGAGAATGGACACACTGTGAATACGAAAGATTTCTAAATCTCAACGAATAATCCCTCTCCAGTTGCTCCAGTTTGACTTTCTAAGTGCTTTACTTTCAATCTCCCAACTTGGAGAGAGAGCACCTTTAACATCCTGGTTCGTACATGTTGCCAATTTGGCAAAGGATGAAAGGGAAGAGGGAGAACCAAAGAGAGAGTAGCTGTTAGGCATTTGGACGGGCATATGTCACTCTTATTTCCCGGGAGGAAGAAGAATTGACCAAAGTCTCAGCCACCCACCGGGAACCAGTATAGGTCCTAAACCAAAATATGGGACTTGCGTTCAGCTCACAATAAACGAGTTAAAAAATGGAGCTATAGGGCAGAGCAATTCACAAACTGGCAGAGTCATAAAGGACAACTATCATCCAAAAATCTGTTGAGGGAAAGCAATGAGGCGGACTGGAAAATGAGGCAGAATACCAGGAAACAGATTTCAAGTGGTACGTTGGAATCACCTTTAAAGCACTGAAAGAGGGGCACAACTTCGACAATGATGCACTTGGCCAAAAAGGGCGTATGCGTTTTCTCCTGGTTATATGCAGGAGAAAATGCATACGCCCTTTTTGGGTAAGCAAGCAAGCGGACAATGTAAGTCTGCACTACAAAGAAGTATCACTTCCCACCGGTCCAAAGGGACATCCAGAAAAAGGGTAAAAACCAGAAATTCAAGACAGGCCCTGGAGAACAGGGAGCCTTGTTATGCTGATGGGCGGGATGTAAATTGCCAACTGCCTCTCTGGAGTTGTGCATTGTGTTCCCTAAAACAAGTAAACAACAGAGCTACAGAGTCAAGGGCACTTCCAGTCTAGGGAATATACCTTGGGAAAACTGAAAATCAATAAGACAGAGCCACCCCAAAATTTAGGGCTGCACTGCTTACAAGAAACTCAACATTGGTACACCTTAATTATCCCAGGAAATATAAAAATGGTTCAAAAAATTGTGGTACTTTCGTACCATGGAATATCCCTCAGCCAAGATATCAATGTCATAAGACCAGTAGCAGCAAAATGAGTGGATTCAGGTATGATGATTCTAAGTGAAATAAGTCACACAGAAAAAGAAACGTATCATAAGATATCACTTATGAAGATCCTGTAAACATGGCTACACATGAACTGAGTTAGGAAAGAGGACAGAGTCTCACATTTAGAAAACACTCTTGTGCCTTCTTAAGGGGGAAAGAGAGGTGGGGTGATGCATAAAACCAGAGTTTGATATAAGCACAGGTACCGTTCCAAAAACCAACTATGGAATAGACAAAACCTACACCTTCCTCAGTGAAAGGGACTCAAAATCTCATATTTCCCACAGAGGAATATATCCGACTAGTAAGAAACTTAAAACCTATGTACTGATATGTCTCTGTAATGGAATCAAGTGTGTCTAGACTGGCATAAACATGGCAGCGAGAATCAGCTCAAACCCAATCTAAAAAGGAATTTCAAAACAAAACAAAAAAACAGGGAAATTTTTTACAATTCCTTCAGGGTCTCTGATGAAACCTGGAATGACCCTATCTACAATGACAGCTGGATATGGCATAAGGCTGGACACATGGGTCTGAGAGGATTGGTGAGATTGGTTGAGCAAAAGCATACCCTTTATAGCAGTAATGCATGGCACCCGTTCCATGGGTCCCAACTCTCCAGGTTGAAGGGAATATTAGTATAGCTATAACATGTATGGGAAACCTAGAGAATGGACACACTGAGAATATGAAAGATTTCTAAAACTCAACGAATAGTCCCTCTCCTTGTGCTCCAGTTTGACTTTCCAACTGCTTTACTATCAATCTTCCAAATTGGAGAGACAGAACCTTTAACCTCCTGGTTCGCACAGGTTGCCAATTTGGCAAAGGATGAAAGGGAAGAGGGAGAACCAATGAGAGAGTAGCTGTCAGGCATTTGGACGGGCACATGTCACTCTTATTTCCCGTGAGGAAGAATAATTAACCAAAGTCTCAGCCACCCACCGAAAACCAGTATAGGTTCTGCAAAAAAAATATTGAACTTGCGTTCAGCTCACAAAAAACGAGTTACAAAATGGAGCTCAGGGGCACAGCAATTCACAAACTGGCAGAGTAATAAAGGGCAACTATCGTCCAAAAATCTGTTGAGGGAAGGCAACGAGGCGGACTTATAAGCGAGGCAGAATAGCAGGAAACAGATTTCAAGAGGTACGTTGGAATCACCTTTAACACAAAGGAATAGGGGCACAATTTTGACAATGATGCACTTGGCCAAAAAGGGCGTATGCGTTTTCTCCTGAATATATTCAGGAGAAAACGCATACGCCCTTTTTGGCCAAGCAAGCAAGCGGGCAATGCAAATCTGCACTACAAAGAAGTATCACTTCCCACCGGTCATTAGGGGCATCCACAAAATGGGTAAAAACCAGAAAGGCAAGACAGGCCCTGGAGAACAGGGAGCCTTTTTATGCTGATGGGCGGGATGTAAATTGCCAACTGCCTATCTGGAGGAGTGCATTGTGTTCCCTAAAACAAGTAAACAACAGAGCTACAGAGCCAAGGGCACTTCGAGTCTAGGGAATATACCTTGTGAAAACTGAAAATCAATATGATAGAACCACCCCAAATTTTAGGGCTGCACTGCTTACAAGAACCTCAACTTGGATACACCTTAAATATCCCAGGAAATATAAAAATGGTTCAAAAAATTGTGGTACTTACGTACGATGGAATATCCCTCAGCCATGAAATCAA
This sequence comes from Mesoplodon mirus, assembly GCF_964341445.2. Classification (NCBI taxonomy): domain Eukaryota; kingdom Metazoa; phylum Chordata; class Mammalia; order Artiodactyla; family Ziphiidae; genus Mesoplodon; species Mesoplodon mirus. Next base: position 549,365 of record NW_028295632.1, read on the forward strand.
TGTCATAAGACCAGTAGCAGCAAAATGAGTGGATTCAGGTACGATGATTCTAAGTGAAATAAGTCACACAGAAAAAGAATCTTATCATAAGATATCACTTAAGAAGAACCTGTAAACATGGCTACACATGAACTGAGTTAGGAAAGAGAAGAGAGTCTCACATTTAGAAAACACTCTTATGCCTGCTTAAGGGGGAAGGAGAGGTGGGGTGATGCATAAACCCAGAGTTAGATATAAGCACACGTACCGTTCCAGAAACCAAATATGGAATAGACAAGACCTACACCTTCCTCAGTGAAAGGGACTCAAAACCCCATATTTCCCGCAGAGGAATATATCTGACTAGTAAGAATCTTAAAACCTATGTATTGATATGTCTCCGTGAGGGAATCAAGTGTGTCTAGACTGGCACAAAGATGGCACCGAGAATCAGCTCAAACCCACTATAAAAATGAATTTCAAAAACAAAACAAAAAAACAGTGAAATTCTTTACAGTTCCTTCAGGGTCTCTGATGAAACTTGGAATGACCCTATCTAGAACGACAGCTGGAGGTGGCATAAGGCTGGACACATGGGAATGAGAGTATTGGTGAGATTCGTGAGCAAATGCAGACCCTTTAAAGCAATAATGCATGGCACCCATTCCATGGGTCCCAACTCTCCAGATTGTAGGGAATATTACTACAGCTCTAACATGTATGGGAAACCTAGAGAATGGACAAACTGTGAATACGAAAGATTTCTAAATCTCAACGAATAATCCCTCTCCAGTTGCTCCAGTTTGACTTTCTAAGTGCTTTACTTTCAATCTCCCAACTTGGAGAGAGAGCACCTTTAACATCCTGGTTCGCACATGTTGCCAATTTGGCAAAGGATGAAAGGGAAGAGGGAGAACCAAAGAGAGAGTAGCTGTTAGGCATTTGGACGGGCATATGTCACTCTTATTTCCCGGGAGGAAGAAGAATTGACCAAAGTCTCAGCCACCCACCGGGAACCAGTATAGGTCCTAAACCAAAATATGGGACTTGCGTTCAGCTCACAATAAACGAGTTAAAAAATGGAGCTATAGGGCAGAGCAATTCACAAACTGGCAGAGTCATAAAGGACAACTATCATCCAAAAATCTGTTGAGGGAAAGCAATGAGGCGGACTGGAAAATGAGGCAGAATACCAGGAAACAGATTTCAAGTGGTACGTTGGAATCACCTTTAAAGCACTGAAAGAGGGGCACAACTTCGACAATGATGCACTTGGCCAAAAAGGGCGTATGTGTTTTCTCCTGGTTATATGCAGGAGAAAACGCATACGCCCATTTTGGGTAAGCAAGCAAGCGGACAATGTAAGTCTGCACTACAAAGAAGTATCACTTCCCACCGGTCCAAAGGGACATCCAAAAAAAGGGTAAAAACCAGAAATTCAAGACAGGCCCTGGAGAACAGGGAGCCTTGTTATGCTGATGGGCGGGATGTAAATTGCCAACTGCCTCTCTGGAGTTGTGCATTGTGTTCCCTAAAACAAGTAAACAACAGAGCTACAGAGTCAAGGGCACTTCCAGTCTAGGGAATATACCTTGGGAAAACTGAAAATCAATAAGACAGAGCCACCCCAAAATTTAGGGCTGCACTGCTTACAAGAAACTCAACATTGGTACACCTTAATTATCCCAGGAAATATAAAAATGGTTCAAAAAATTGTGGTACTTTCGTACCATGGAATATCCCTCAGCCAAGATATCAATGTCATAAGACCAGTAGCAGCAAAATGAGTGGATTCAGGTATGATGATTCTAAGTGAAATAAGTCACACAGAAAAAGAAACGTATCATAAGATATCACTTATGAAGATCCTGTAAACATGGCTACACATGAACTGAGTTAGGAAAGAGGACAGAGTCTCACATTTAGAAAACACTCTTGTGCCTTCTTAAGGGGGAAAGAGAGGTGGGGTGATGCATAAAACCAGAGTTTGATATAAGCACAGGTACCGTTCCAAAAACCAACTATGGAATAGACAAGACCTACACCTTCCTCAGTGAAAGGGACTCAAAATCCCATATTTCCCACAGAGGAATATATCTGACTATTAAAAATCTTAAAACCTGTGTATTGATATGTCTCCATAAGGCAAACAAGTGTGTCTAGACTGGCATAATCATAGCACCGAGAATCAGCTCAAACCCACTATAAAAAGGAATTTCATAAACAAACCAAAAAAAACAGGGAAATTCTTTACAATTCCTTCAGGGTCTCTGATGAAACCTGGAATGACACTATCTACAACGACAGCTGGATGTGGCATAAGGCTGGACACATGGGACTGAGAGGATTGGTGAGATTGGGTGAGCAAATGCAGACCCTTTAAAGCAATAATGCATGGCACCCATTCCATGGGTCCCAACTCTCCAGGTTGAAGGGAATATTACTACAGCTATAACATGTATGAGAAACATAGAGAATGACACACTGTGAATACAAAATGTTTGTAAAACTCAATGAATAGTCCCTCTCCTGGTGCACCAATTTGACTTTCCAACTGCTTTACTATCAATCTCCCAACTTGGCGAGACAGCACCTTTAACCTTCTGGTTCACACAGGTTGCCAATTTGGCATAGGATGAAAGGGAAGAGGGAGAACCAATGAGAGACTAGCTGTTAGGCATTTGGATGGGCACATGTCACTCTTATTTCTCGGGAGGAAGAAGAATTAACCAAAGTCTCAGCCAACCACCGGGAACCAGTATAGGTCCTGAACCAAAATATTGGACTTGCGTTCAGCTCACAAAAAACGAGTTACAAAATGGAGCTCAGGGGCACAGCAATTCACAAACAGGCAGAGTAATAAAGGGCAACTATCGTCCAAAAATCGGTTGAGGGAAGGCAGTGAGGCGAACTTGAAAGGGAGGCAGAATAGCAGGAAACACATTTCAAGAGGTACGTTGGAATCACCTTTATAGCACAGGAAGAGGGGCACAACTTCGACAATGATGCACTTGGCCAAAAAGGGCGTATGCGTTTTGTCCTTAATATATTCAGGAGAAAACGCATACACCCTTTTTGGCCAAGCAAGCAAGCGGGCAATGCAAATCTGGTCTACAAAGAAGTATCACTTCCCACAAGTCAAAAGGGACATACGCAAAATGTTTAAAAAACAGAAATGCAAGACAGGCCCTGGAGAAATGGGAGCCTTGCTATGCTGATGGGCGGGATGTAAATTGCCAACTGCCTCCCTGGAGGAGTGCATTGTGTTCCCTAAAACAAGTAAACAACAGAGCTACAGAGCCAAGGGCACTACGACTCTAGGGAATATACATTGGAAAAACTGATAATCAATAAGACAGAACCACCCCAAAATTTAGGGCTGCACTGCTTACAAGAACCTCAACTTGGGTACACCTTAAATATCCCAGGAAATATAAACATGGCTCAAAAAATTGTGGTACTTAAGTATGATGGAATATCCCTCAGCCATGAAATCAATGTCATAAGACCAGTAGCAGCAAAATGAGTGGATTCAGGTACGATGATTCTAAGTGAAATATGTCACACAGAAAAAGAATCTTATCATAAGATATCACTTAAGAAGATCCTGTAAACATGGCTACACATGAACTGAGTTAGGAAAGAGAACAGTGTCTCACATTTAGAAAAGACTCTTATGCCTGCTTAAGGGGGGAAGGAGAGGTGGGGTGATGCATAATACAGAGTTTGATATAGGCACAGTTACCGTTCCAAAAACCATCTATGGAATAGAGAAGACCTACAACTTCCTCACTGAAAGGGACTCAAAAGCCCATATTTTCCGCAGAGGTATATATCTGACTAGTAAGAATCTTAAAACCTATGTATTGATATGTCTCCATAAGGGAATCAAGTGTGTCTAGACTGGCATAAACATGGCAGTGAGAATCAGCTCAAACCCACTATGAAAAGGAATTTGAAAAAAAAAGGGAAATTCTATACAATTCCTTCAGGGTATCTGATGTAACCTGGAATGACCCTATCTACAATGACAGCTGGATGTGGCATAAGGCTGGACACATGGGACTGAGAGGATTGGTGAGATTGGGTGAGCAAAAGCATACCCTTTATAGCAGTAATGCATGGCACCCGTTCCATGGGTCCCAACTCTCCAGGTTGAAGGGAATATTAGTATAGCTATAACATGTATGGGAAACCTAGAGAATGGACACACTGTGAATATGAAAGGTTTCTAAAACTCAACGAATAGTCCCTCTCCTTGTGCTCCAGTTTGACTTTCCAACTGCTTTACTATCAATCTCCCAACTTGGAGAGACAGAACCTTTAACCTCCTGGTTCGCACAGGTTGCCAATTTGGCAAAGGATGAAAGGGAAGAGGGAGAACCAATGAGAGAGTAGCTGTCAGGCATTTGGACGGGCACATGTCACTCTTATTTCCCGTGAGGAAGAAGAATTAACCAAAGTCTCAGCCACCCACCGAAAAACAGTATAGGTTCTGCAAAAAAAATATTGAACTTGCGTTCAGCTCACAAAAAACGAGTTACAAAATGGAGCTCAGGGGCACAGCAATTCACAAACTGGCAGAGTAATAAAGGGCAACTATCGTCCAAAAATCTGTTGAGGGAAGGCAACGAGGCGGACTTATAAGCGAGGCAGAATAGCAGGAAACAGATTTCAAGAGGTACGTTGGAATCACCTTTAACACAAAGGAATAGGGGCACAATTTCGACAATAATGCACTTGGCCAAAAAGGGCGTATGTGTTTTCTCCTGAATATATTCAGGAGAAAACGCATACGCCCTTTTTGGCCAAGCAAGCAAGCGGGCAATGCAAATCTGCACTACAAAGAAGTATCACTTCCCACCGGTCATTAGGGGCATCCACAAAATGGGTAAAAACCAGAAAGGCAAGACAGGCCCTGGAGAACAGGGAGCCTTTTTATGCTGATGGGCGGGATGTAAATTGCCAACTGCCTATCTGGAGGAGTGCATTGTGTTCCCTAAAACAAGTAAACAACAGAGCTACAGAGCCAAGGGCACTTCGAGTCTAGGGAATATACCTTGTGAAAACTGAAAATCAATATGACAGAACCACCCCAAATTTTAGGGCTGCACTGCTTACAAGAACCTCAACTTGGATACACCTTAAATATCCCTGGAAATATAAAAATGGTTCAAAAAATTGTGGTACTTACGTACGATGGAATATCCCTCAGCCATGAAATCAATGTCATAAGACCAGTAGCAGCAAAATGAGTGGATTCAGGTACGATGATTCTAAGTGAAATAAGTCACACAGAAAAAGAATCTTATCATAAGATATCACTTAAGAAGAACCTGTAAACATGGCTACACATGAACTGAGTTAGGAAAGAGAAGAGAGTCTCACATTTAGAAAACACTCTTATGCCTGCTTAAGGGGGAAGGAGAGGTGGGGTGATGCATAAACCCAGAGTTAGATATAAGCACACGTACCGTTCCAGAAACCAAATATGGAATAGACAAGACCTACACCTTCCTCAGTGAAAGGGACTCAAAACCCCATATTTCCCGCAGAGGAATATATCTGACTAGTAAGAATCTTAAAACCTATGTATTGATATGTCTCCGTGAGGGAATCAAGTGTGTCTAGACTGGCACAAAGATGGCACCGAGAATCAGCTCAAACCCACTATAAACAGGAATTTCAAAAACAAAACAAAAAAACAGTGAAATTCTTTACAATTCCTTCAGGGTCTCTGATGAAACTTGGAATGACCCTATCTAGAACGACAGCTGGAGGTGGCATAAGGCTGGACACATGGGAATGAGAGTATTGGTGAGATTCGTGAGCAAATGCAGACCCTTTAAAGCAATAATGCATGGCACCCATTCCATGGGTCCCAACTCTCCAGATTGTAGGGAATATTACTACAGCTCTAACATGTATGGGAAACCTAGAGAATGGACACACTGTGAATACGAAAGATTTCTAAATCTCAACGAATAATCCCTCTCCAGTTGCTCCAGTTTGACTTTCTAAGTGCTTTACTTTCAATCTCCCAACTTGGAGAGAGAGCACCTTTAACATCCTGGTTCGCACATGTTGCCAATTTGGCAAAGGATGAAAGGGAAGAGGGAGAACCAAAGAGAGAGTAGCTGTTAGGCATTTGGACGGGCATATGTCACTCTTATTTCCCGGGAGGAAGAAGAATTGACCAAAGTCTCAGCCACCCACCGGGAACCAGTATAGGTCCTAAACCAAAATATGGGACTTGCGTTCAGCTCACAATAAACGAGTTAAAAAATGGAGCTATAGGGCAGAGCAATTCACAAACTGGCAGAGTCATAAAGGACAACTATCATCCAAAAATCTGTTGAGGGAAAGCAATGAGGCGGACTGGAAAATGAGGCAGAATACCAGGAAACAGATTTCAAGTGGTACGTTGGAATCACCTTTAAAGCACTGAAAGAGGGGCACAACTTCGACAATGATGCACTTGGCCAAAAAGGGCGTATGCGTTTTCTCCTGGTTATATGCAGGAGAAAACGCATACGCCCATTTTGGGTAAGCAAGCAAGCGGACAATGTAAGTCTGCACTACAAAGAAGTATCACTTCCCACCGGTCCAAAGGGACATCCAAAAAAAGGGTAAAAACCAGAAATTCAAGACAGGCCCTGGAGAACAGGGAGCCTTGTTATGCTGATGGGCGGGATGTAAATTGCCAACTGCCTCTCTGAGGTTGTGCATTGTGTTCCCTAAAACAAGTAAACAACAGAGCTACAGAGTCAAGGGCACTTCCAGTCTAGGGAATATACCTTGGGAAAACTGAAAATCAATAAGACAGAGCCACCCCAAAATTTAGGGCTGCACTGCTTACAAGAAACTCAACATTGGTACACCTTAATTATCCCAGGAAATATAAAAATGGTTCAAAAAATTGTGGTACTTTCGTACCATGGAATATCCCTCAGCTAAGATATCAATGTCATAAGACCAGTAGCAGCAAAATGAGTGGATTCAGGTATGATGATTCTAAGTGAAATAAGTCACACAGAAAAAGAAACGTATCATAAGATATCACTTATGAAGATCCTGTAAACATGGCTACACATGAACTGAGTTAGGAAAGAGGACAGAGTCTCACATTTAGAAAACACTCTTGTGCCTTCTTAAGGGGGAAAGAGAGGTGGGGTGATGCATAAAACCAGAGTTTGATATAAGCACAGGTACCGTTCCAAAAACCAACTATGGAATAGACAAGACCTACACCTTCCTCAGTGAAAGGGACTCAAAATCCCATATTTCCCACAGAGGAATATATCTGACTATTAAAAATCTTAAAACCTGTGTATTGATATGTCTCCATAAGGCAAACAAGTGTGTCTAGACTGGCATAATCATAGCACCGAGAATCAGCTCAAACCCACTATAAAAAGGAATTTCATAAACAAACCAAAAAAAACAGGGAAATTCTTTACAATTCCTTCAGGGTCTCTGATGAAACCTGGAATGACACTATCTACAACGACAGCTGGATGTGGCATAAGGCTGGACACATGGGACTGAGAGGATTGGTGAGATTGGGTGAGCAAATGCAGACCCTTTAAAGCAATAATGCATGGCACCCATTCCATGGGTCCCAACTCTCCAGGTTGAAGGGAATATTACTACAGCTATAACATGTATGGGAAACCTAGAGAATGACACACTGTGAATACAAAATGTTTGTAAAACTCAATGAATAGTCCCTCTCCTGGTGCACCAATTTGACTTTCCAACTGCTTTACTATCAATCTCCCAACTTGGCGAGACAGCACCTTTAACCTCCTGGTTCACACAGGTTGCCAATTTGGCATAGGATGAAAGGGAAGAGGGAGAACCAATGAGAGACTAGCTGTTAGGCATTTGGATGGGCACATGTCACTCTTATTTCTCGGGAGGAAGAAGAATTAACCAAAGTCTCAGCCAACCACCGGGAACCAGTATAGGTCCTGAACTAAAATATTGGACTTGCGTTCAGCTCACAAAAAACGAGTTACAAAATGGAGCTCAGGGGCACAGCAATTCACAAACAGGCAGAGTAATAAAGGGCAACTATCGTCCAAAAATCGGTTGAGGGAAGGCAGTGAGGCGAACTTGAAGGGGAGGCAGAATAGCAGGAAACACATTTCAAGAGGTACGTTGGAATCACCTTTAAAGCACAGGAAGAGGGGCACAACTTCGACAATGATGCACTTGGCCAAAAAGGGCGTATGCTTTTTGTCTTTAATATATTCAGGAGAAAACGCATACACCCTTTTTGGCCAAGCAAGCAAGCGGGCAATGCAAATCTGGTCTACAAAGAAGTATCACTTCCCACAAGTCAAAAGGGACATACGCAAAATGTTTAAAAAACAGAAATGCAAGACAGGCCCTGGAGAAATGGGAGCCTTGCTATGCTGATGGGCGGGATGTAAATTGCCAACTGCCTCCCTGGAGGAGTGCATTGTGTTCCCTAAAACAAGTAAACAACAGAGCTACAGAGCCAAGGGCACTTCGACTCTAGGGAATATACATTGGAAAAACTGATAATCAATAAGACAGAACCACCCCAAAATTTAGGGCTGCACTGCTTACAAGAACCTCAACTTGGGTACACCTTAAATATCCCAGGAAATATAAACATGGCTCAAAAAATTGTGGTACTTAAGTATGATGGAATATCCCTCAGCCATGAAATCAATGTCATAAGACCAGTAGCAGCAAAATGAGTGGATTCAGGTACGATGATTCTAAGTGAAATATGTCACACAGAAAAAGAATCTTATCATAAGATATCATTTATGAAGATCCTGTAAACATGGCTACACATGAACTGAGTTAGGAAAGATAACAGAGTCTCACACTTACAAAACACTCTTATGCCTTCTTAAGGGGGAAGGAGAGGTGGGGTGATGCATAAAACCAGAGTTTGATATAAGCACAGGTACCGTTCCAAAACCCAACTATGGAATAGACAAGACCTACACCTTCCTCAGTGAAAGGGACTCAAAATCCCATGATTCCCACAGAGGAATATATCCGACTAGTAAGAAACTTAAAACCTATGTACTGATATGTCTCTGTAATGGAATCAAGTGTGTCTAGACTGGAAAAACATGGCGGCGAGAATCAGCTCAAACCCAATCTAAAAAGGAATTTCAAAACAAAACAAAAAAACAGGGAAATTTTTTACAATTCCTTCAGGGTCTCTGATGAAACCTGGAATGACCCTATCTACAATGACAGCTGGATATGGCATAAGGCTGGACACATGGGTCTGAGAGGATTGGTGAGATTGGGTGAGCAAAAGCATACCCTTTATAGCAGTAATGCATGGCACCCGTTCCATGGGTCCCAACTCTCCAGGTTGAAGGGAATATTAGTATAGCTATAACATGTATGGGAAACCTAGAGAATGGACACACTGTGAATATGAAAGGTTTCTAAAACTCAACGAATAGTCCCTCTCCTTGTGCTCCAGTTTGACTTTCCAACTGCTTTACTATCAATCTCCCAACTTGGAGAGACAAAACCTTTAACCTCCTGGTTCGCACAGGTTGCCAATTTGGCAAAGGATGAAAGGGAAGAGGGAGAACCAATGAGAGAGTAGCTGTCAGGCATTTGGACGGGCACATGTCACTCTTATTTCCCGTGAGGAAGAAGAATTAACCAAAGTCTCAGCAACCCACCGAAAACCAGTATAGGTTCTGCAAAAAAAATATTGAACTTGCGTTCAGCTCACAAAAAACGAGTTACAAAATGGAGCTCAGGGGCACAGCAATTCACAAACTGGCAGAGTAATAAAGGGCAACTATCGTCCAAAAATCTGTTGAGGGAAGGCAACGAGGCAGACTTATAAGCGAGGCAGAATAGCAGGAAACAGATTTCAAGATGTACGTTGGAATCACCTTTAACCCTCAGGAATAGGGGCACAATTTCGACAATGATGCACTTGGCCAAAAAGGGTGTATGCGTTTTCTCCTGAATATATTCAGGAGAAAACGCATAGGCCCTTTTTGGCCAAGCAAGCAAGCGGGCAATGCAAATCTGCACTACAAATAAGTATCAATTCCCACCGGTCATTAGGGGCATCCACAAAATGGGTAAAATCCAGAAAGGCAAGACAGGCCCTGGAGAACAGGGAGCCTTTTTATGCTGATGGGCGGGATGTAAATTGCTAACTGCCTATCTGGAGGAGTGCATTGTGTTCCCTAAAACAAGTAAACAACAGAGCTACAGAGCCAAGGGCACTTCAAGTCTAGGGAATATACCTTAGGAAAACTGAAAATCAATAAGACAGATCCACCCCAATATTTAGGCCTGCAATGCTTACAAGAACCTCAACTTGGGTACACCTTACATATCCCTGGAAATAAAAAAATGGTTCAAAAAATTGTGGTTCTTATGTACGATGGAATATCCCTCAGCCATGAAATCAATGTCATAAAACCAGTAGCAGCAAAATGAGTGGATTCAGGTACGATGATTCTAAGTGAAATAAATCACACAGAAATAGAAACATATCATAAGATAGCACTTATGAATTTTCTGTAACATGGCTACACATGAACTGAGTTAGGAAAGGGAACAGCATCTCACATTTAGAAAACACACTTATTCCTGCTTAAGGAGGAAGGAGAGGTGGGGTGATGCATAGAACCAGAGTTTGATATTAGTACAAGTATCATTCCAAAATCAAAATACGGAATAGACAAGAACTACACCTTCATCAGTGAAAGGGACGCAAAACCCAATATTCTGCGCAGAGGTATATATCTGACTAGTAAGGATCTTAAAACCTATGTATTGATATGTCACCTTAAGGGAATCAAGTGTGTCTAAACTGGCATAAAAATGGCAGTGAGAATCAGCTCAAACGCAGTAAAAAGAAATTTCAAATACAAAACAAAAAAAAAACAGGGAAAATCTTTACAATTCCTTCAGGGGCTCTGATGAAACCTGGAATGACCCTACCTACAACGAGAGCTGGATGTGGCATAAAGCTGGACACTTGAGATTGAGAGGTTTGGTGAGACTGGGTGAGCAAATGCAGACCCTTTAAAGCAATAATATGTGGCACCCATTCCATGTGTCCCAACTCTCCTTGTGTAAGGGAATATTACTACAGCCATAACATTTACGGGAAACCTAGAGAATGGACACACTGTGAATACGAAAGGTTTCTAAATCTCAACATATAGTCCCTCTCCTTGTGCTCCAGTTTGACCTTCCAACGGCTTTACTATCAATCTCCCAACTTGGAGCGATAGCCCGAAAAACCTCCTGGTTCGCACAGGTTGCCAATTTGGCAGAGGATGAAAGGAAAGAGGGAGAACCAATGAGAGAGTAGCTGTTAGCTATTTGGACAGGTACATGTCCCTTTAATTGCCCGGCAGGAAGTAGAATTAACCAATGTCTCAGCCACCCGCCGGGAACCAGTATAGGTTTTGCACCATAATTTTGGATTTGCTGTCAGCTCACAAAAACGAGTTGAAAAATGGAGCTCAGGGGCACAGCAATTTACAAACTGGCAGAGTAATAGAGGACAACTATCGTCCAAAAACCTTTTGAGGGAAGACAGCGAGGCAGACTTTAAAACGAGGCAGAATAGCAGGAAACAGATTTCAAGAGGTACGTTGGAATCACTTTTCAAGCACAGGAAGAGGGGCACAACTTCGACAATGATGCACTTGGCCAAAAAGGGCATATGCGTTTTCTCCTGAGTATATTCAGGAGAAAATGCATACGCCATTTTTGGCCAAGCAAGCAAGCAGCAATGCAAATCTGCACTACAAAGAAGTATCCCTTCCCACTGGTCAAAAGGGACATCCACAAAATGTGTAAAAACCAGAAAGGCAAGACAGGCCCTGGAGATCAGGGAGCCTTGTTATGCTGATGGGCGGGATGTAAGTTGCCAACTGCCTCTCTGGAGGAGTGCATTGTGTTCCCTAAAACAAGTAAACAACAGAGCTACAGAGTCAAGGGCATTTCCAGTCTAGGGAATATACCTTGGGAAAACTGAAAATCAATAAGACAGAGCCACCCTAAATTTTAGCGCTGCACTGCTTACAAGAATCTCAAGTTGGGTACACCTTAAGTATCCCAGGAAAGACAAAAATGGTTCAAGATATTGTGGTACTTACATACGATGGAATATCGCTCAGCCATGAAATCAATGTCATAAGGCCAGTAGCAGCAAAAAGAGTGGATTCAGGTACGATGATTCTAAGTGAAATAAGTCACACAGAAAAAGAAACTTATCATAAGATATCACTTATGAAGGTCCTGCAAACATGGCTACACATGAACTGAGTTAGGAAAGATTACAGAGTAACTAATCTTATCATAAGTTATCACTCATAGCGGGAATGTACACATGACTACACATGAACTGAATGACAAACACAACAGAGTCACACATTTAGAAAACATCTTCTGCCTGCTTAATGGGAAAGCCGAGGTGGGGTGATGCATAAAACCACAGTTTTAAATTAGCACAGATACCTTTATATAAACCATGTATGTAATAGACAACACCTACTCCCGGCACAATGAACTGGACTCAACACCCCCTATTCATTGCAGAGGAATATGTCTGACTCTAAGTATTTTAAAACATATGTATTCTCATATCTCCATAAAGGAATCATGTGTGTGTATAACGGCATGAACACAGCACTGAAATTCAGTTAAACCCACTTATAAAAATAAATTTCAAAAGCAGAATGCAAAAACAGATAGAAAGTCTTAAAAATTACGTCCAGGGCCTGTGATGCAAGCTAGATTGACCACCTTTACACCCACAGCTGGATGAGACATAAGACTGGACTCTTGGGGCTGACAAGATTGCTGAGGTTGTGTGAACAAAAGAACACCACTTTGAGCAATACTGTGTACTACCCATTCTAGTGGTCCCAACTCTCCAGGTTTAAGGGAATCTTCCTACAGTTAAAACATGCATGGGAAACACAGTGGATGGTACACTGTGTAATTGGGAAAGTTTTCTAAAAGGTACCTCATTTTTCCTTTTGTCGTGCTCGGCTTCGCCATTCCATCTGCATTACTCAAAATCTCCCCACTTGGAGTGTCAGTGCCTTTACCCTCCCGTTATGCACAGTTTGCAAACTGTGCAGAGGATGAACAGGAAGAGGGGAAATAAATGAGAGATTAGCTGTAGGTGTTTGGATGGGTACATGTCACTCTAGTTTCCCATCAGGAAGAATAATTAACCAAAGGCTCAGCCTGAAGCCCCGGAACAGGAGTAGGGCCTAAAGCCATCCTGCGGTATTGCAGCCAGCTCACAAAGAGGCGAGTTGAAAAATGGAAATCAGGGGCACAGCAATTCACAAACTTGCAGAATTATAAAGGACAACTATCATCCAGAAATATATTGAGGAAAGGCAGTGAAGAGGATTTGAATGCAAGGCAGAATTGAAGGAAACAGATTTCAAGAGGTAGATTGGAGTCATCTTTAAAGCACATGAAAAGCGACAGAATTTCGACAATGTTGCCCTTGGCTGAAAAGGGATTATGTGTATTTTCTTGAATATATTCGGGAAAAAATGCATATGCCCTTTTTGGCTAATCAAGCCATCAGGCATTGCAAATCCACACTACAGAGAAGTGTCCCTTACCTCCAGTCAAAAGGGCCATCCACAAATAGTGTAAAATCCACAAATGCAGGACAGGCCATGGAGAAAAGGGAGCCTGGTTACGCCGATGGACAGGATGTAAATTGCCAACAGACTCTCTGGAGAACTGTATGTTGTTTTCTAAAACAGAGCTACAGAGTATAGCACACTTCCACTCATGGGCATGTATTTTGGGAGAAAAAAATATCCACAACACACAGCCAGCCCAAAATTTAGGGCTGCTCTGTTTACAAGAGCCTCGACTTCGGTACACTTTATATATCCCAGGAAAGCAAAAAAAAATGGATATAGATGTTGTGGTACTTATATACAAAGGAAAGTCACTCAGACATAAAATCAATGTCATAAGGCCAATAGCAGCATAATGAGTGGCTTTAGGTACGATGATGCTAAGTGAAATGAGCCACAAAGAAAAAGAAACTTATTGTAATATATCACTTATAGAGGAAATGTAAACATGGCTACACATGAACTGAATTTCAAAAGAGAACAGAGTTACACATTTAGAAAACACACTTATGCCTCCTTAAGGGGAAAGGTGACGTGGGGTGATGTGTAAAAGCAGAGTTTGAAATTAGCACAGATCCTATTCCATATACTAAATAGTTAATAGACAAGACCTACTCCTTTCTCAATGAACTGGACACAAAACACCCTATTCACTGAAGAGGAATATATCTGACTGGTAATAACCTTGAAACCTATGTATTTATATGTCTCCATAATGGAATCAAGTGTATGTAGATTGGCATAAACACAGATCAATGGAACAGGACAGAAAGCCCAGAGATAAACCTACATACCTATGGCTATCTCATCTATGACAAAGGAGCTAAGGATATACAATGGAGAAAAGACAGTCTCTTCAGTAATTGGTGCTGGGAAAACTGGACCCTTACACATAAAAGAATGAAATTAGAACACTCCATAACACCATACACAAAAATAGACTCTAAATTGATTAGAGATCTAAATATAAGACCAGACACTATAAAACACTTAGAGGAAACCATAGGCAGAACACTCTATGACATAAATCACAGCAAGATCCTTTTGGACCCACCTCCTAGAGAAATGGAAATAAAAACAGAAATCAACAAATGGGACCTAATGAAACTTAAAAGCTTTTACACAGTACAGGAAAACATAAACAAGATGCAAAAACAACCCTCAGAATGGGAGAAAATATTTTCAAATGAAGCAATTGACAAAGGATTAATCTCCAAACTTTAGAAGCACCTCATGTAGCTCAATATCACAAAAACAAACAACCCAATCCAAAAACGGGCAGAAGACCTAAATAGACATTTCTCCAAAGAAGATATACAGATTACCAAGAAACACATGAAAGGATGCTGAACATCACTAATCATTAGAGAAATGCAAATCAAAACTACCCTGAGGTATCACCTCACAGCAATCAGAGTGGCAATCATCAAAGAAAATCTACAAAACAATAAATGCTGGAGAGGCCTTTATTGGAGAAAAGGGAACACACTTGCACTGTGGGTGGGAATGTAAATTGATATGGGCACTAGGGAGAACAGTACGGAGGGTCCTTTAAATAACTAACAATAGAAGTACCATACGACACAACAATCCAACTACTGGGCATTTGCCTTGCGAAAACCATAATTCAAAAAGAGTTATGTACAAAAATGTTCATTGCAGCTCTATTTGCATTAGCCAGGACATGGAAGCAACTTAAGTGTCCATCGACAGTTGAATGGATAAAGAAGATCTGGCACATATATACAATCAAATATTACTCAACCATAAAAAGAAGCAAAACTGAGTTATTTGTACTGAGGTGGATGGACTTAGAATCTGTCCTACACAGTGAAGTAAGTCAGAAAGGGAAAAACAAATACTGTATGTTAACAGAGATATATGGAATCTAATGAAGAAAAAAAAAAGATTTTGAAGAACCTAGTGGCAGGACAGGATTAAGGACACAGACATAGAGAAAGGACTTGAGGACACCGGAATGGGGATGGGTAAGCTGGGACGAAGTGAGAGAGTGGCATGGACATAAATACATTACCAAATGTAACACCGATAGCTACTGGGAAGCAGCCACATAGAACAGGGAGATCAGCTCGGTGCTTTGTGACCACATAAAGGGGTGGGATATGGAGTGTGGGAGGGAGATGCAAGAGGGAGGGGATCTGGTGATATTTGTATATGTATAGCTGATTCACTTTGTTATACAGCAGAAACGAACACTCCATTGTAAAGCAATTATACTCCAATAAACGTGTAAAAGGAAAAAAAAAAGAAAGAAAGCCCAAGGATAAACCTACACACCTATGGTCAACTAATCTATGAGAAAGTAGGCAAGACTATACAATGGAGATAAGACAGTCTCTTCAATCATTGGTGCTGGGAAATATGGAGAGCTACATGTAAAAGAATGAAATTACAACACTCCCCAACACCATACATAAAAATATATTCAAAATGGATTAGAGACCTTAATGTAAGACCGGACAGTATAAAACTCTGACAGGAAAACTTACGAAGGATACTCTGACGTAAATCACAGCAAGATCTTTTTTGATCCACCTCCTATAGCAATGAAATTAAAAAGAAATCTAAACAGATGGGACCTAATGAAACGTAAAAGCTTTTGCAAAGCAAAGGAAACTACAAACAAGACGAAAAGACAACCCTCAGAATGGCAGAAAATATTTGCAAACGAATCAATGGACAAATGATTAATCTCCAATATATATAAACAGCTCATGCAGCTCAATATTAATAAAACAAACAACCCAATACAAAAATGGAAGATCTAAATAGACATTTCTTCCAAGAAGACATAGAGATGGCCAGTACGCACATGAAAATCTGCTGAACATCACTAATTATTAGAGAAATGGAAATCGAAACTACAATGAGGTATCATGTCACACCTGTTAGAATGGGCATCATCAGAAAATCTACAAACAACAAATGCTGGAGAGGGTGTGGAGAAAAGGAACCTTCTTCCACTATTGTTGGGAATGTAAATCGATACAGTCTCTTTGGAGAACAGTATGGAGGTTCCTTTAAAAACTAAAAATAGAATTACCATACAATCCAGCAATCCCACTACTGGGCATATACCCAGAGAAAACCATAAATCAAAAAGACACATTCACCACAATGTTCACTGCAGCACTATTTACAATAGCCAGGTAATGAAAGCAACCTAAGTGCCCACAGACAGACGAATGGATAAAGATGTGGTACATATATACAACGGAATATTACTCAGCCATACATAGGAATGAAATTGGGTCATTTGTAGAGACCTCGATGGATCTAGAGACTGTCATACAGAGTGAAGTAAGTCAGAAAGAGAAAAACAAATATTGTATATTAATGCATATATGTGGAACCTAGAAAAATGGTACAGATGAACCAGTTTGCAGGGCAGAGATAGAGACAGATGTAGAGAACAAACATATGGACACCAAGGAGGGAACGCCATGTGAGGGTGGTGGTGGGATGGATTGGGAGACTGGGATTCACATGTGCACACTCATATGTATAAAATACATATCCAATAAGAACCTGCTGTATAAAAGAAATAAATTTTAAAAAAATAAAATAAATAAATAACATTTAATAAAATAAAACAGAAAAAAAGTTTTTCCCTTCACATAGACGTCTTTATATTAATGCATTATTTCCATGTTTATATCTCCCAATTAAAAAAAAGAGGAATAAATAAAATCTAACTTGAACCAAAAAGAAAAAAAGAAAGAAAAAAAACAGAACTCACCAGTTATACAGAGGAAAATCATATCAGGGCACTTGCTCCAGTGGTAAAAAATTCTTAAGTTGGTCAGAGGTGTGAAATCGTCTCCCATGCCGTCAGCAGCGCTCTCCCCCACAAGGAGCATCCTCATTGCAAAGCTGGGGGACTGTGTCGAGGCATCTGTGAGTATATGTGAGCTGAGCCCCAGTCCTGCTGCAGCTGAACTCTTCCCACCCTTTCCAGGTAAAACACCTGAATATGTACAAGCAGTTGCAAGCCTAGAGGAAGGGCTGTAGAGCCACACTAGCGAGAGCACGCAGGCCGACTTGGTGCCTGCAGGCCAGCCAGGATGGTCCTGGCCCCAGATGCTCTTCTGGAAGCTTTTCATTTCCCTGCCTGTGATACCCCTCCTGCCACAGCCCCCACTGCTTTTTTACTTCCTCACCTCTGCCTGGGGAGAAATTCCAGTGGCAGGTATGGGTGACACATCCTCTTCTTTAGCAGGTGGCAGCCTGGCAACTCCTGCAGAAAGTCCAGCAGAGCCCCACTCACACTGGGCCACCCACAAAGCCACGGCCCGTCACTCCCTCCCACCCCCCTAGCCCCGAAACTGCTGACGGGGCAGAGAATATGGCGTCAGGCACAGCTACAGGGGCTCTTGCTGACTGGAGAAGTGTTTATATTGACCTCAACCCAGGCACACTTGTGGGGGGGGGGCTGGCAGGCAGTGTCAGGCTGCCCAAATCAGCCAATCCTCACCCCTCAGGGGCTCACAGTTGCAGAAAATGAACCTTGCTAAACGGGTCAGTCCCAAGGAACAGGTGTGGGCCTTGAGAGTCAGGCTAGACAAGGGGCTGCAGCTGTGGCTTGTTTTCTTATCATTTTATCTGGTCCATGAGTGGAAAACAACTTCAAGAAGACCCTATCCTAATGAGAGGAACCCAGGAGTCAGGGAGAGGAGTGATGGTGGGTGGAGACAGAAGCCTGGAGCCCTGGCTGCAGTGGAAGTGTCTGGAAGACCAGGCAGAGAGAGGCTGCACAGAGTGGTAGCCAGGGTCACAGACCTGTCAGAGCTGCTGTTTCTTAGTTCAAGTCCTGCTCTGAGGTGTTCTGTGTCAGCTGTGAGTGACAGGTGTCCTGGGGGTTCTCTGCAAGGTGGGCTACGTGCACAGTTCCTGTGGGTCCAGCCCTGCTGGGGTACCTGCCCAGGGGAGCTCCGTATCCTGGGAGGGGCCTGACTATGAGAGCCCCATGGGCTGCTGGGTAGCTGCACAGGTGATCTCCATACCCTGGGAAGGACTTGAACACGAGAGCCCCGTGGGCTGTGGGGTGCGGGATGCAGCCCAGGTGAGCTCCATATCCTGGGATTGGCCTGACCACGAGAGCCCCATGGGCTGCTGGAGACCTGGTAAAGGACATCAGGACAGTCAGTGAAGCTACAGAGTATATACATCCAGTAGCTCCTATTTCCTACACCCTGCTGCTGATTCTACCATCCACCAGGCCATGGCATTCTGTATTACACTTCAATGATGCCTTCTTCTGTATTCCATTCATCTCAGAGTCACAAGAATTTTTGGCTTGTGTGTGGCAGGACACAACATGCAACACGAGCAATAATGCTGGGCCGTCCTGCCCCAATGGTTCAAAAATACCCACACCATCATTGGGGAAATGTCCTCTAAAAACCTAAACGTTCTACCTCTGTAAAAGGGAACCCTCCTTCAATATGCAGATGACATTCTGATTGCCAGGCATACTAAAGACGCCTCGGAACTACCTAGCCAAGAAAGGATAGAAGGTGTCCAAGAAAAAAGCTCAAATATCACAGGCTCAGGTGACTTGCCTGGCCTTCATTCTCACAGATGTTTGGAGAAACGCATCCCAGGATAGGGAAGAAGCCATTTGCAGCCTTACCTCTTCTAAAACTAGAAGACAGCTTAAGGGTTCCTAGGGAGGCCAAGGTTTTCTGCATCTGGATCCCTAACTACAGTCTAATAGCTGGGCCTCTACAAGAAACACTGACAAGAAAAGATGATGATCCTTTTGAATAGAATCCAGAAGCAGCCTTTCAAGAATGGAAAGAGCAGTCAATTCAGACCCTTGCCCAGGAACTCCCTAATTTAGCTAAACCCTTTGACCTTTACATACATGGTCAAAGGTTAATCACCCTTGGAGCCTTAGTGCAAAAACTGGGACCACTTGAAATGGAGCAACACAAGAATGCCCTTCAGGTATGATAAACTATGTTCACCAAGGGCTTTGCCCACCGACTCATCAGGCCAGGATACTGGGGTATCTAAAAAGCTGGAAATCAGCAGCCCACAAGGCCAGCTCCCTCCTAAGGGAATAGGACCCCACGTGGTGATCATAACCACCCATCATGTCCTGAAGTTGCAGGGGTCGCTCTGTGGACACACTGACCTTGAGTTAGGAGGCCCTCCAACTCCAACCTCCAGAGAGACAAATGCGGGCAACAGGCCCCCAAGATGACTCGTGTGACCATCACTTGACCTGGAGTTTCTCTCAGCAAACAGCAAGACTGTGCCCCGAAAGAGCAGACTGCTGCTTGCAGGACTTACTGCACCCAGAGGGGAGCTAATAAGCTTGGCGGGGGAAACGTATATCACGCTTTCACCATAGAAAACCCTACAGACACGGCGGTGATGGTGGCCAATATGACCGGCTGGACTGCTGCCTACTTCTAAAGGCGGTTGACTCAGTGGAAGTCATGGTCCTGGATCACCACTGACCCTGGACTGTCTGGGAGTTGCACAGGCAGGGCTCTGACACATGGTGCTGTTTGTACATTAATTCAGGGACCTAATTAAAGAAAGCACAGACTACTGGTCAGAGAATCTAGGCTGGCAAAATACGTCAGCCTAATGTCACCGAACAAATGTGGGGTGGGGTGAAACCTGCCACCACAGGATCTCTGCGCATCTCTTTCCTGGACCCTTAAAGGTCATTAGAATCTATAACACTTCCAATGCTGGTGCTCAGGCGGACGAGAAGTGAGGCAGGAGCACTTGGGACAATCAACCTCACCTGGAGGCTGGTGGGGAGACGTTTTGCCCCTCACCCCAGGTATCAGGGCTGCCACCACAGCATGAAGCAGTTACAAAATAGGGGTCTGCACCCTCAACACCTGAAGAATGAGGAACGGAACAAAAAGCAGAGGAGGTGTTCGTCTCTGGCAACGTTCTTTAAAAAATCCTGGGAGGTAAAAAGAGAATCTGGGCAATAAAATAAAGTCTAACCTGTTTTTCCTTTGTGCTTTGTCTAATTTCACATGCTCCTAGGGTTCTGCATTCATAGGTCCCACACCCGGCACTTCAGACCCGACTTCCTAGGGCAGAATGGCTGGGTCGACACCTCAGCTAGCGGAGTCCCATGCAGACTGCACGGCATAGAGCCTGAGCTGCAGCCAACCCAGCCCTCGAGAGCTCCATCCCCTAACTCCCACTGACGCTGCCGGGATCCCTACTCAGCAGCCCAGCCCACAGCCCGTTGGGGAGTGCACACTCTCACCTCTCCATTCGGTTTTCAAAATAATGTTTCCTTTGCTTCTGAACCAAACTCAGTCTTGATCTGTTGGCTCCAATGACACTGGGCACGGGGACTCCTGTTGGGGTCCCCTCTGGATGATCAGTAACAGAAATTGAGAACTTTGTAACTTCATTGAACAGATGTGTGAGCCAAACTGTAGTTAACATAGGGCAGTGCATAATGCTCAGGTAAAATAAGATTTTTCTAAGACTTACATTTGATATTTCCATCACTTTACTATAAGCAAGTTCAGTGAAGGCGTCTGTCTTATTTGTCAGGTCAACATTAGAGAAATGAAGTGATTTATTTCCATGGATGTACATCGAATACTCTTGGCTGAAGCTTCAATCTTGTTTAGAATGCTTTTCCATTGAAAAGGATACCTCTCTTTCAGCTCCCCCCATTTTTCAGAAGTATAAAATCTTATAATTTATTATTACCAAAGGGGAAAGGTAGGAGAAGGGATAAATTAACAGTTTGGGATTAACACATACACACTGCTATGTATAAAATAGATCATCAACAAGGAACTACTGTATAGCACAGGGAACTACACTGAATATTTTGCAATAACCTATAAGGGGAAATAATCTGAAAAAGAATCGATATTTTTATTGACATCATCTATCAATGACAGATAAAATGTAACCTAAGCAAGGCCGATGGTGAGCGCTTCTGAACCTGAAGATTTCAATCATCTAAAGTTGGGCTCTGCCTATTTCCCAAGGCCCTTAATGGACATACGTGTAGCCGTAGCTTAAAAATTCCCCAGTTTGGGGTTCGGGGAGGCACTGATTTGGAAAAATCCCTGGTGTTCTCCTTCCATGCACGGGACCCTTCCTACAGCTAAAACATGCCTGTCACACATAGAGGATGGTACACTGTTTGATCGGAAAGAGTTTGGAAAGGGCACCTCATCTCCTCATCGCCTGGTGCTCGGGTTCACCCCTCCAGCATCTTTCCTAACAATCTCCTCACTTGGGGATATCAGCACCGTCAACATCCTGTTGCACACAGTTTGGAATTAGTCCAGAGGATGAAGCGGAAGGATGAGAAAAATTTAGAGACAAGTCTTAGGTCTTCGGACAGGCACATGCCAATCTAATTTCCAATCCGGAAGACAAATTCATCAAAGGCTAGAATTGCCCACAGAAAGAGAATAGGGCTAGAGGAAATCCTGCTGTTTTGTGTCCAGTTTCCAAAAACACAAGTTGAAAAATGGAACTCAGGGGCACTAAAATTCATGAAACTGCAGAGTTGAAAATATCTATTGTTGAAAAATGTCTTGAGGTAAGTCACAGAAAAGGACTTGTAAGCAAGGGGGTCTGGCAGGAAACAGATTTGAAGAGGTAGAAAGGACTCCCCATTAAGGCACAAGAAAAGGGGCTGAACATCGCCAATGATGCAGTTGGCCCAAAAGGGCGTATGCATTTTTCTGAATATATTAAAGTAAAGGCCATTCCCACTTTTTATCCAACCAAACAGGTGGGCACTGGAAATCAATACTACAAAATGTATCACTTCACATCAGTCAGAAGGGTCATCCACATAAAGTGTAAACATGAGAAATGCAGGACTGGGTGAGGAGAAAAGGGAGCCCTGTGAGGCTGATAGTGGAAATGTAATTTGCCAACGGCCACTCTGGAGAAGTGTATTGTGTTTGCTAAAACATCTGAAAACTGAGCTACAGAGCATAGGGCACTTGCACTCATGGGCGTATACCTTGGGAAAAACAAAAAATGACAGAAAACAGGCACTCCAACGTTTACCACCTCTCTGTTAAAAAGGGCCTCCACTTGGATATAACCTAAATGTCCCTGGAAGGATAAAATGGATAAAAGAGATGAGGTACTTATGTAGAGTGGAATATTACTCATCCCGAAATCAATGAAATAAGGCCAGTTGGAACAACTCTGGACGAGTTACATATGATCATTCTAAGTGACACATGTCAGAAAGAAAAAGACACATATCATAAGATGTCACTTAAAGGTGGAATCAAAAATGGCTACACATGAAATAAAGTACAAAACAGAAACATAGTCAAATATGTAGAAAATAGTCATAATGCTTCTAAATGGGAAAGGTGGGGAATGGTGAGGTATTATCCAGGAGGTTGAAATTAGCAAAGATACCATTCCAAGTACCGAATTGAATAACTGGCAAGGCCTACACGGTACCTCAAAGAACTGCACTCAGTCCACTCAAGTCAGTGGAAAATAATACATATGACTCATAAGCATCTGAGAAAGAATTTATTGTTGTCTCACAGTACATGAATCAAGTGGAAGTACAGCAGCAAAAAACAGAGCTCTGAAAATCAGCTTTAACCAATATAAAAATAAATTTAAATATATTTATAAAAACAGTGAGACAGACAAAAATTCTTACAAATTTTGTTGAAGGGTTACGATGTAACATGGATTGAACACATGTAGACCCACAGCAGGATGATATATAAGGCTGGAAGCCATGCACGCTAAGAGATGTTAGAGAGGCTGGGTGAGGAAATGCAGACCTTTTAAAGTAATACTGCCTGGTACCCATTCCATGGGTCCCAAATCTGCACTTTCAAGGGAATCTTCTGACAGTGAACACATGCCTGGGAAACCGAGATGAATGTACACCATGTGCTCAGGAGAGGTGTCTAAAATGCACCTCATTTTTGATCTCCAGGTGCTGGGGTTCGGCATTCCAGCCACATTACTAACAATCTCCCGACTTGGAGAATCAGCACCTTTAACCTCCTGTTTCACACAGTTTGCAATTTTTGAAGAGGATAAATGGGAAGAGGAGGAACCAATGAGAGATTAGCTGTAGTAGTTTTGACAGGCACATGTCACTCTAATTTCCCATTAGGAAGAAGAATTAACCAAAGGCTCAGCCTGCCTCCTCAGAACCAGAATAGGGCCGGAATCAATCCAATGGTTTGGCGGTCAGCTCACAAAAAATGTGAGTTGCAAAATGGAGCTCAGGAGCAGACAATTCAAAGACCTGCAAAGATATAAATGATAACCAACGTCCAAAAATATATTCAGGTAAGGCAACGAAGAGGTTCTGAATGAGAGGCAGAATTGCAGGAAACAGATTTCAAAAGGTAGATTGTACTCACATTTAAAGCATATGAAAAGCAGCAGAATTTCTAAAATGATGCAGTTGGGCAAAAGGGTGTATGCGTTTTTTTCGTGAATATCTTCAGGAAAAAAACACATACAGAGTTTTTGGCCAACCAAGCAAGAGGGAAATGCAAATCCGCACAATAAAGAAGTCTCAATTTCCACTGCTCAGAAAGTCCATCCAAAAAATGTGTACAAATCAAAAATGCAGGAGAGGCCATGGAAAACAGGGAGACTAGTCACGCTGATGGGTGGGGTATAAATATCCAAGAGCTACTCTGAAGAAGTGTATGCTGTTTCCTAAAACATCTAAAATACAAAGCCCCCGAGCAAAGGGGACTTCAACTCATGGACATATAACTTGGGAAGACTAAATATCAACAAGACACAGGCACCCCAAAGTTTAGGGCTGCTCTGCATACAAGAACCTCAAATTCGGTACACCTAAAGTATCCCAGGAAAAAGAGAAATGCATAAAGAACTTGTGGTAATTTTGTACAATGGAATACCACTCAGACGTGAAATCAATATCATAAGGCCAGTAGCAGCATAATGAGAGGATTTAGGTATGATGATTCTAAGGGAAATTAGTCACACAGAAAAAGAATCTTATCATAAGATATCACTTACAGAGGGAATGTCAACATCACAACACATGAACTGAATTAGGAAAGAGAGCAGCGTCTCACATTTAGAAAACACTCTAATGCCTCCTTAAGGGGAAAGGAGAGGTGGGGTGATGCATAAAACCAGAGTTTGATATTAGCACAGGTACCATTCATAAACCAAATACAGAATAGACAAGACCTACACCTTCCTCAGTGAACGGGACTCAAAACCCCTATTCCCCACAGAGGAATATATCTGATTAGTAAGAATCTTAAATCCTGTGTATTGATATGCCTCTGTAAGGGAATCAAGTGTGTCTAGACCAGCATAAACACGTCAGGGAAAATCAGCTCAACCCCATTATAAAAATGAATTTCAAAAACAAAACAAAAAAACAGCGAAATTCTTACACAATTCCTTCAGGGGTTCTGATGAAACCTAGAATGACCCTATCTGCAAAGACAGCTGGATGAGATATAAGGCTGGACACTTGGGACTGAGAGGACTGGTGAGATTGGGAGAGAAAATGCAGACCCTTTAAAGTAGTAATGCATGCCACCATTCCATGGCTCCCAAATTTCCAGGTAGAAGGGAATATCACTACAGTTATAACATGTATGGGAAACCTAGAGAATGGACACCCTGTGATGGCGAAAGGTTTCTGAAAGTCTCCTACTTTTTCCTCTCCTTGTGCTACAGTTTGGCATTCCAACAACTTTACTATCAATCTCCCAACTTAGGAGAGTCATCCCCTATAACCTCCTGGTTCGCACAGTTTGCTAATTGTGCAGAGGATGAAAGGGAAGAGGGAGAACCAATCAGAGAGTAGATGTAGGCTTTTGGTCGGACACATGTCACTCTAAATTCCCATTAGGAAGAAGAATTAACCAAAGCCTCAGCCACCCACAGGGAACCAGTATAGCCAGTATAGTTCCTGGAACCAGTATAGTTCCTGAAGCAAAATTGTGGATTTGCGGTCAGCTCCCAAAAATGGGATTTGAAAATTGGAGCTCAGGGGCAAAGCAAATCAAAAACCTGCAGAGTTATAAAGGACTACTCTCTTCCAAAAATCTGTTGAGGGAAGGCAACAAAGCGGACTTGAAAATGAGGCAGAATTGCACAAAACATATTTCAAGAGGTAAATTGTAATCGCCTTTAAAGCACAGGAAAGGCATCACAACTTCGAGAATGATGCACTTGGCCAAAAACAGCGTAAGACTTTTCTCCTGAATATATTCAGGAGAAAAGGCATAGGCCCTTTTTGGCCAATCAAGCAAGTGCACAATGCAAATCCAGACTACAAAGAATTGTCGCTTCCCATCAGTCAAAAAGGGCATCCGAAAATCTGTAAAAACCAGAAAGGCAAGATAGAGATGACAAGGGCATAAAGCAAAATGATCCCAAGGGTCATGGAGGATTGTGATGACAAGCACATGGAGCATTGTGATGACAAGATTATGTATCATTTTGCTGACAAAGGCATTGTGATGACAAGGTTCATGGAGCACTGTGATTAAAGGGTTCATGGAGCATTGGGATGACAAGGGCATGGAGCATTTTGATGACAAGCGTCCCGGATCATTGTGTTGTCAGGGTTCATGGAGCATTGTCATGACAGTGGTCATGGAGAATTGTTATGACAGAGGTCATGGAGCATTGTGATGAGAACGTCATGGAGCATTGGGCTGAAAATATTCATGGAGTATTGTGATGACAGGTGTCAAGGAGCATTGTGATGACAAGGTACTGGAGCACTGTGATGAGAAGACCATGGAGCCATGTGATGACAAGTCTCATGGAGCATTCTGATGAAAAGACTCATGAAGCATTGTGATTACAGGGGTCTTGGAGCATTGTGATGTGAAGGGCATTGAACATTGGGATGAGAATGTCATGGAGCGTTCTGATGACATGCATCATGGAGCTTTGTGATGACAAGGGCATGGAGCATTGTGATTACAGGGGTCTTGGAGCACTGTGAGGAAAAGGGCATGTAACATTGTGATGAAAAAGGCATGGAGCCTTGTCATGACAGGGTTCAAGGAGCATACTGATGACAAGTGTCAGGGACCATTGTGATGACAAGGGTAGTCAGCATTGTGATGACAAATGTCATGGAGCATTGTGATTAGAAAACCATGGATAATTGTGATGACTTGCGTTATGGGGAGCTGTGATGATAAGTGTTAGGGAATATTGTGATCACAAGGATTTGGAGCATTGTGATGACAGAGGTCATGGAGCATTTTGATTTCATTGTGATGACAATAGCATGAAGCATTATGATGATGCGCATTGGTGCACTGTGATGACAGCGTTCATGGAGCATTGAGATGAAAAGGGGCATGGAGCATTATGATTAGAGGAGTCTTGGATCATTGTGATGAAAAGGGCATGGAACATTGGTCTGAGATGTTTCATGGAATATTGTTATGAGAGGGGGCAAGGAGCATTGTGATAACAAGGGCACGGAACACTGTGATACATGGTTCATGGAGGATTGTAATGACAAGCGCAAGGAACATTGTGAGAAGAATGGCATCGAGCATTGTGATGAAAAGCATCATGGATACTGTGATGACAAGGGCTTGGAACGATGTGATGAGAGGTTTTTGGAGCATTGTGATGACAATGGCATGGAGCATTGTGATGCCAAGGGTCATGGAGTTTTGTGATGACAAAGGTCATGGAGCATTTTGATGACAAGGGTGTGGTGAATTCTCTTGTGAAGGGCAGGGAGCATTGTGATGACAGGGTCATGGAGCAATTTGATGAAAAGTGTCATGGAACATTTTGATGAAAGGGGTTATGGAACATTGTGATGTCAGGAGTCATGGAACATTTTCATGACGGTGTTGTGGACCATTGTGATGACAGGGTAGTGGGTGTATTGTGATGACTAGTGAGGGAACATTTTGATATCATTCGTGAGAGAGCATTTTGATAAGAAGTGCATGGAGCATTGTGATGACAAGTTTTATGGAGCATTGTGATGACAAGGTTGTGGAGCATTGTTATGACAAGCACATGGCGCATTGTGATGACATGGGTCATGGAGCCCTGTGCTGACAAAGGCATGGAGCATTGTGATGAGAAGGGTCAACGAGCATTGTGATGAAAATTTCATGGAGCATTTTAGTGACAAAGGTCACAGAGCCTTGTGATGACGAGGGCATGGACCATTGTGATGACAAAGGTCATGAAGCATTGTGATGACTGGAGTCATTGAGCATTGTGATGACAGTGTTCATAGAGCATTGTGATGAAAAGGCAATGATCATTGTGATGACAGGTGCATGGAGCATTGGCCTGACATGTTTCATGGATTATTGTGATGACAGTGGGCATGGTGCAATGTGATGACCAAGGCATGGAGCATTGTGATGAGAAGGTCATGGAGTATTTTGAAGACAGGTCTCAGGGAGCATTGTGATGACATATGTCATGGTCCATTGCGATGACAATGGAATGGAACATTGTGATGCCAAGTGTCATGGAGGATTGTGATGACAAATGTAATGGAGCATTTTGATGACAAGGGCTTGGAGCATTGTGATGACAAGGGACATGGAGCATTGTGATGACACGGGCAAGGAGCATTGTGATGACAAGGGCCATTGAGAATTTTGATGACAAGTTCATGAAGCATTGTGATGAGAAGCACATGGAGCTTCCTATGACAGGGGTCATGGAGCATTGCGATGACAAGTGCATAGAGAATTGTGATGACAAATCATGTAACACGGTGATGAGAACTGTCATGGAGCATAGTGATGCCAAGAACGAAGAGAATTGTGATGACAGAGGACATGGAGCATTGTGATGACCAGGGAATGGAGCATTGTGATGGCAAGACCGTGGAGCATTGTGATGACGAGCGTCATGGAGCACTGTAATGACAAGGGGAATGGAGCATTGTGATGACAGTGGCCATGGAGCATTGTGATGACAAGGGTCATGGAGCATTTTGATGACAAGGGCGTAGAGCATTGTGATGAGAAGACCATGGATAATTGTGATGATGAGCGTCATGGAGCACAGTAATGACAAGGGGTATGGAGCATTGTGATGACAGTGGCCATGGAGCATTGTGATGACAAGTGTCATGGAGCATTCTGATGACAAGCTTGTGGAGTATTGTGAAGACAATGGAATGGAGCATTGTGATGAAAAGGGCAGGGAGCATTGTGATGAAAAAGGCATGAAGCCATTTCATTACAGGTTTCCAGGAGCATTCTGACGACAAGTGTCAGGGAACATTGTGATGACAAGTGTTTTGAGAATTGTGATGAAAAAGATCATGGAGCATTTTGACGAAAAGAACATGGAGTATTGTGATGACAGGCATCATGGAGCGTTGTGATGACAAGTGTTATGGAACATTGTGATCACAAGGGTTTGGAGAATTGTGATGAAAAAGATCATGGAGCATTTTGACGAAAAGGACATGGAGTATTGTGATGACAGGCATCATGGAGCGTTGTGATGACAAGTGTTATGGAACATTGTGATCACAAGGGTTTGGAGCATTGCGATGATAGAAGTCATGGATCATTTTGTTTTCAAGGAGCATGGAGCATTGGGATGACAAGGGCATGAAGCAATGTGATCCCAACGTTCATGGAGGATTGTGATGACAATTGTAAGGGAGTATTGTGATGACAAGCAAATGGAGCATTTTGATGACAAGGTCATGTAGCATATTGCTGACACAGGCATGGAGCATTGTGATGATAAGGGTCATAGAGCACTGTGATGAGAAGCATCACAGATCATTGTGATTACAGGGGTCATGGAGCATTGGGATGGCAAGGGCATGGATCATTGTGATGACAAGTGTCATGGAGCATTGGGCTGAAAATGTTCATGGAGCATTGTGATGACTAGGGAATTTAGCACTGTGATGACAAGAGTCCCGGATCACTGTGTTGTCAGGGGTCATGGAGCGTTGTGATGAGAGTGGTCATGGAGCATTTTGATGATAGGGATCATGAAGGATTGTGATGAGAAGTTCCTGGAGAATTGGACTGAAAATATTCAGGAACTATTGTGAGGACAGGGGTCATGGAGCATTGTGATGACAAGGGAATGGAGCACTGTGATGAAAGGTTCCTGGAGCACTGTGATGAGGAGACCATGGAGCCTTGTAATAACATGTTTCATGGAGCATTCTCATGAAAAGGGGCATGGATTATAGTGATTACAGGGGTCTTGGGGCATTGTGATGAAAAGGGCATGGAGCATTGTGATTACTGGTGTCTTGGAGCATTGTGATGAAATTGGCATAGATCATTGTTATGAAAATGGTATGGAGCTTTGTCATGACAGGGTTCCAGGAGCATACTGATGACAAGTGTCAGGGAGCATTGTGATGACAAGTGTATAGAGCACTGTGATGACAAAGGTCATGGAGCACTGTGATGAGAAGACCATGGATAATTGTGATGATGAGCGTCATGGGACATTGTGATGATAAGTGTTATGGAACATTGTGATCACAAGGATTTGGAGCATTGTGATGAGATAGATCATCAAATATTTTGATTTCATTGTGATGACAATAGCCTGAAGCATTATGATGATGGGCATGGTGCATTTTGATGACAGGGTTCATAGAGCATTGAGATGCAAATGTGCATGGAGCATTGTGATTAGAGGGTTCATGGAGCATTGTGATGACAATGGCATGGAGCATTGAGATGCCAAGGGTCATGGATCGTTGTGATGACAAAGGTCATGGAGCATTTTGCTGACAAGGGCGTGGTACATTGTGAGGAGAAGGGCAGGGAGTATTGTGATGACAGTGTTATAGAGCAATTTGATGAAAAGGGTCATGGAATATTTTGATGACATGTGTTATGGAACATTGTGATGTCAGGAGTCATTGAGCATTTTGAGGAAAATTGATATGTAGCATTTTGATGACAGGGGTTATGGAACATAGTGATGTCAGGGGTCATCGAACTTTGTGATGATATGTGCATGTAGCATTGCAAAGACAGAAGTCATGGAATATTGTGATGACAGGGGTGAGGGAGTATTGTGATGAATAGTGATGTAACATTGTGATATCAGTGTTGAGAGAGCATTTTGATGAGAAGTGCATGGAGAATTGTGATGACAAGTTTTATGGGGCATTGTGGTGACAAGATTGTGGAGCACTGTGATGAAAAGTGCAGGGTGCATTGTGATGACATGGGTCATGGAGCATTGTGCTGACAAGCGCATGGAGCATTGTGATGACGAGGGTCATGGAGCATTGTGCTGAGAAAGGCATAGAGCATTGTGATGACAAGGGTCAAAGAGCATTGTGATGAAAATTTCATGGAGCATTGTGGTTAAATATGTCACAGAGACTGCTGATGACGAGGGCATGGACCATTGTGATGACAAAGGTCATGAAGCATTGTGATGAATGGAGGCATGGAGCATTGTGATGACAGGGGTCATGGACCATTGTGATAACAAGGGCATGGAGCATTGTGATGACAAGGGAATGGAGCATTGGTCTAATAAGTTTCATGGATTATTGTGATGAGAGTGGGCATAGAGCATTGTGATGATAAGGGCAAGGAACACTCTGATACATGGGTCATGAAGGATTATAATGACAAGGTCATGGGGCATTGTGATGAGAAGGGCATAGAGCATTTTGATGACAAGTGTCATGGAGCTTTGTGATGACAAGGGCATGGAGCAATGTGATGAGAGGGTTCATGGAGCCCTGTGATGACAATGACATGGAGCATTTTGATGCCAAGTGTCATGGCGCTTTGTGATGGCAAATGTCATGGAGCATTTTGATGACAAGTGCATGGTGCATTGTGATGATAAGGGCAGGGAGTATTTTGATGACAGGGTCATGCAGCAATATGATGGAAAGTGTATTGGAACATTTTGATGACAGGGGTTATAGAATATTGTTATGTCAGGGGTCAAGGAACATTGTGATGATAAAGGGATGTAGCATTGTAATGACAGGGGTCATGGGACATTGTGATTACAGTAGTGAGGGATTATTGTGACAACTTGTGATGGAACACTGTGATATCTCTGGTGAGAGAGCATTTTGAAGAGAAGTGTATGGAGCATTGTGATTACAAGGTTTATGGAGCATTGCAATGACAATTTTCTGGACCGTTGTGATGAAAAGCGAATGGCACATTGTGATGACAAGGGTCATGCAACATTTTTCAGACAAAGTCATGGAGCATTTTGATGAAAATGGTCACGGAGCATTGTGATGAAAATGGAATGGGGAATTGTGATGAAAAAGGCATGGAGCCTTTTCGTGACATGGTTCAAAGAGCATTCTGATGACAAGTGTCAGGGAGCATTGTGATGACAAGTGTACTGAGCATTGTGATGACAAATGTCATGGAGCACTGTGATGAAAAGGGCATGGAATTTTGTGATGACAGGCATCATGGAGCATTGTGATGACAAGTGTTATGGAACATTGTGATCACAAGGGCTTGGAGCATTGTGATGACAGAGGACATGGATCATTTTGATTTCAAGGAGCATGGAGCATTGTGATGACAAGGGCATGAAGCAATGTGCTCTCAAGGTTCATGGAGGATTGTGATGACAATGGAAATGGAGTATTGTGATGACAAGTGCATAGAGCATTGTAATGAAAAGGTCATGTAGCATTTTGCTGACAAAGTCATGGAGCATTGTGATGACAGGTGTCATGGAGCACTGTGATGACAAGGCCACGGAACATCGTGATGGCAGGGATCATGGAGCATTGTTATGACAGGGGTAATGGAGCATTGTGACGGCAAAGGCATGGAGCATTGTGATGAGAAGGCCATGGAGCATTCTGATGACATGTGTCATGGAGCTATGTGATGACAAGGGCATGGAGCAATGTGATGAGACTGTTCATGGAGGATTCTGATGACAATGACATGGAGCATTGTGATGCCAAGGGTCATGGATCTTTGTGATGACAAAGGTCATGGAGGATTTTGATGACAAGGGCGTTGTGCATTGTGATGAGAAGGGCAGGGAGCATTGTGATGACAGGGTCATGAAGCAATTTGATGAAAAGGGTCATGGAACATTTTGATGACAGGGTTTATGGAACATTGTGATGTCAGAGGTCATGGAGCATTATGATGAAAAGGGTCATGGAGCATTGTGATGACAGGGGTTATGGAGCATTGTGATGTCAGGGGTCATCGAACATTGTGATGATAAGTGCATGGAGCATTGTGATGACAGCGGTCAAGGAACTTTGTGATAACAGGGGTGAGTGAGTATTGTGACGAATAGTGATGTAACATTGTGATATCTGTGGTGAGAGAGCATTTTGATGAGAAGTGCATGGAGCATTGTGATGACAAGTTTTATGGAGCATTGTGATGACAAGCTTGTGGAGCACTGTGATGACAAGCGCATGGTGCATTATGATGACATGTGTCATGGAGCATCGTGCTGACAAGCGCATGGAGCATTGTAATGACAAGGGTCACGTAGCATTGCGCTGAGAAAGGCATAGAGCATTGTGATGACAAGGATCAAAGAGCACTGTGATGAAAAGTTCATGGAGCATTGTGATTACAAGGGTCATGGTGCATTGTGATGACAAGGGCATGGAGCAATGGTCTAATAAGTTTCATGGATTATTGCGATGACTGTTGGAATGGTGCATTGTGGTAACAAGGGCATGGAGCATTGTGATGACCAGGTCAGGCAGTATTGTGAAGAGAGGTGTCAGGGAGCATTGTGATAACTTATGTAATGGACCATTGTGATTACAATCGCATGGAGCATTGTGAGGTCAGGTGTCATGGAGGATTTTGATGACAAAGGTAATGGTGCATTGTGCTGACAGTGGCTTGGAGCATTGAGATGACAAGGTCTGGGAGCATTGTGCTGAAAATTGCATGGAGAATTGTGATGACAAGGGTCATGGAACATTCTCATGATAAGCTTGTGGAGTTTTTTGCTGACAGTGGCGTGGAGCATTGTGATGAAAACGGCATGGGGCATTGTGTTGAAAAAGTCATGGAGCCTTTTCGTGACAGGGTTCAAGGAGCATTCTGGCGACAAGTGTCAGGGGGCATTGTGATGACATGTGTATTGAGAATTGTGATGACAAAGGTCATGGAGCATTGTGATGAAAAGTGCATGCAGTACTGTGATGACAGGCATCATGGTGAGTTGTGATGACAAGTTTTATGGAACATTGTGATCACAAGGGTTTGGAGCATTGTGATGAGAGAGGTCATGGATCATTTTGATTTCAAGGAGCATGGAGCAATGTGATGACAAGGGCATGTAGCAATGTGATCCCAAGATTCATGGAGGATTGTGATGACAATGGTAATGGAGTATTGTGATGACAAGCACATAGAGCATGGTAATGACAAAGTCATGTAGCATTTTGCTAACAAAGGCATGGAGCATTGTGATGACAGGTGTCATGGAGCACTGTGATGACAAGCGTCACGGAGCATTGTGAATACAGGGGTCATGGAGAATTGGGATGACAAGGGCATGGAGCATTATGATGACAGGTGTCATGGAGCACTGTGATGAAAAGCGTCACGGAGCATTGTGAATACAGGGGTCATGGAGCATTGGGATGACAAGGGCATGGATCATTGTGATGACAAGGGTCATGGAGCATTGGGCTGAAAATGTTCATGGAGTATTGTGATGACAGGGGTCATGGAGCATTGTGATGACAGAGGTCATGGAGAATATTGATTTCATTGTGCTGACAATAGCCGGAAGCATTATGATGATGGGCATGGTGCATTGTGATGACAGGTTTCATGGAGCATTGAGATGAAAAGGGGCATGGAGCATTGTGATTACTGGGATCTTGGAGCACTGTGATGACAAGGGCATGGAGCATTTTGATGAGAAGGACATGGAACATTCTGATGGCATGTGTCATGGAGCTTTGTGATGACAAGGGCATGGAGCATTGTGATTACACGGGTCTTGGAGCATTGTGATGACAAGTGTCATGGAGCCTTGTGATGACAAGACCGTGGAATATTGTGATGGCAGGGGTCATGGAGCATTGTGATGACAAGGGCATGGAGCATTGTGGTAACAGGGGCATGTAGCATTGTTCTGACAAGTTTCATAGAGTATTTTGATGACATTGGACATGGTGCATTGTGATGACAAGGGCATGGATCATTGTGATGAGAAGGTCATGGATTAATGTGAAGACAGGTGTCAGGGAGCATTGTGATGACATATGTCATGGTCCATTGCAATGACAATGGCAGGGAGCATTGTGATGCCAAATGTAATGGAGGATTTTGATGATAAATATAATGGAGCATTGTGATGACTAGGGCTTGGAGCATTATGATGACAAGGACCATTGAGAATGTTCAGAACAAGGTTGGGAAGAATTGTGATGACAGGGTCCTGGAGCATTGTGACGAGAAATCCATAGAGAGTTGTGATGATAAATCTCATGGAGCATACTGATGAAAAGGGGCATGGACCATTGTGATTACAGGTGTCTTGGAACAATTTGATGACATGGGCATGGAGCATTGTGAGGAGAAGGCCAAGGAGCATTCTGAAGGCATGTTTCCTTGAGCTTTGTGATGACAAGGGCATGGAGCATTGTGTTTAAAGGGTTCTTGGAGCATTGTGAGGAAAAGGGCATGGATCATTGTGAGGAAAAAGGCATGGAGCCTTGTCATGACAGGGTTCAAGGAGCATACAGACAACAAGTGTCAGGGAGCATTTTGATGACAAGTGTATTGAGCATTGTGATGACAAAGGTCATGGAGCATTGTGATGAGAAGACCATGGATAATTGTGATGACGAGTGTCATGGGGCACTGTGATGACAAGTGTTATGGAATATTGTGATCACAAGGGTTTGGAGCATCGTTATGACAGAGGTCATGGATCATTTTGATTTCAAGGAGCATGGAGCATTGTGATTACAAGGGCATGAAGCAATGTGATCCCAAGGTTCATGGAAGATTGTGATAACAATGGTAATGGAGTATTGTGATGATAAGTGCATAGAGCATTGTAATGACAAGTTCATGTAGCATTTTGCTGACAAATGCATGGAGCATTGTGATGACTGGTGTCATGGAGCACTGTGATGACAAGCGTCACGGAGCATTGTGAATACAGGGGTCATGGAGCATTGGGATAACAAGGTCATGGATCACTGTGATGAGAAGTGTCATGGAGCATTGGGCTGAAAATGTTCATGGAGTATTTTGATGACAGGGGTCATGGAGCATTGTGATGACAGAGGTCATGGAGAATTTTGATTTCATTGTGCTGACAATAGCCGGAAGCATTATGATGATGGGCATTGTGCATTGTGATGACAGGGTTCATGGAGCATTGAGATGAAAAGTGGCATGGAGCATTGTGATTACAGGGGTCTTGGAGCACTGTAATGACAAGGACATGGAGCATTTTTATGAGAAGGACATGGAACATTCTGATGGCATGTGTCATGGAGCTTTGTGATGACAAGGGCATGGAGCATTGTGATTACAGGGGTCTTGGAGCATTGTGATGACAAGGGCATGGAGCATTGTGATGAGAAGGCCATGGAGCATTTTGATGAGATGCATCATTGAGCTTTATGATGGCAACGGCATGGAGCATTGTGATTACAGTGGTCTTGGAGCATTGTGATTAAAATGGCAGGGATCATTGTGATGAAAAAGGCATGGAGACGTGTCATGACAGGGTTAATGGAGCATACTGATGACAAGTGTCAGGGAGCATTGTGATAACAAGTGTATTAAGCATTGTGATGACAAAGGTCATGGAGCATTGTGATGAGAAGACCATGGATAATTGTGATGATGAGCGTCAAGGGGTGTTGTGATGATAAGTGTTATGGAACATTGTGATCACCAGGGTTTGGAGCATTGTGATGACAGAGGTCATGGAGCATTTTGATTTCATTGTGATGACAATAGCCTGAAGCATTATGATGATGGGCATCGTCCATTGTGATGACAGGGTTCATGGAGCATTGAGATGAAAAGACGCATGGAGCATTTTGATTACAAGGGTCTTGGAGCATTGTGATGACAAGGGCATGGAGCATTTTTATTAGATGGGTCGTGGAGCATTGTGATGACAAGTGTCATGGAGCCTTGTGATGACAAGGCCGTGGAACATTGTGATGGCAGGTGTCATGGAGCATAGTTATGACAGAGGTAAAGGAGCATTGTGATGAGAAGGGCATGGAGCATTGGTCTGAAATGTTTCATGGATTATTGTGATGAGAGTGGTCATAGAGCATTGTGATGATAAGGGCATGGAACAATGTGATACATGGGTCATGGAGGATTCTAATGACAAGGGCATGGGGCATTGTGATGAGAAGGGCATCGAGCATTGTGATTACAAGTGTCATGGAGCTTTGTGATGACAAGGGCATGGATAAATGTGATGAGAGGG
This sequence comes from Mesoplodon mirus, assembly GCF_964341445.2. NCBI lineage: Eukaryota > Metazoa > Chordata > Mammalia > Artiodactyla > Ziphiidae > Mesoplodon > Mesoplodon mirus. Next base: position 586,450 of record NW_028295632.1, read on the forward strand.
TTCATGGAGCATTGTGATGACAATGATATCGAGCATTGTGATGCCAGGGGTCATGGAGCTTTGTGATGACAAAGGTCATGGAGCATTTTGTTGACAAGTGCATGGTTCATTGTGATGAGAATAGCAGGGAGTATTTTGATGCCAGGGTCATGCAGCAATTTGATGAAAAGTGTATTGGAACATTTTGATGACAGGGGTTATACAACATTGTGATGTCAGGGGTCATGGAACATTGTGATGATAAGGGGATGTAGCATTGTGATGACAGGGGTCATGGTAACATTGTGATTACAGGGGTGAGGGAGTATTGTGACGACTAGTGATGAAACACTGTGATATCTCCGGTGAGAGAGCATTTTGTTGAGAAGTGTATGGAGCATTGTGATTACAAGGTTTATGGAGCATTGCAATGACAAGTTTCTGGACCGTTGTGATGAAAAGCGAATGGCACATTGTGATGAGAAGGGTCATGTAACATTTTTCAAAGAAAGGCATGGAGCATTTTGATGACAATGGCATGGAGCATTGTGATGAAAATGGCATGGGGCATTGTGATGAAAAAGGCATGGAGCCTTTTCGTGACAGGTTTCAAGGAGCATTCTGACGACAAGTTTCAGGAAGCATTGTAATGACAAGTGTATTTAGAATTGTGATGACAATGGTCATGGAGCATTGTGATGAAAAGGCCATGGAGTATTGTGATGACAGGCATCATGGAGCGTTGTGATGACAAGTGTTATGGAACACTGTGATTACAAGGGTTTGGAGCATTGTGATGACAGAGGTCATGGATCATTTTGATTTCAAGGAGCATGGAGCACTGTGATGACAAGGGCATGAAGCAGGGCATGAAGCAATGTGATCCCAAGGTTCATGGAGGATTGTGATGATAATGGTAATGGAGTACTGTGATGACAAGCACATAGAGCATTATAATGACAAGGTCATGTAGCATTTTGCTGACAAAGGCATGGAGCATTGTGATGACAGGTGTCATGGAGCACTGTGATGACAAGCGTCACGGAGCTTTGTGAATACAGGGGTCATGGAGCATTGGGATGACAAGGGCATGGATCATTGTGATGACAAGTGTCATGGAGCATTGGGCTGAAAATGTTCATGGAGTATTGTGATGACAGGGGTCATGGAGCATTGTGATGACAGAGGTCAAGGAGAAATTTGATTTCATTGTGCTGACAATAGCCGGAAGCAATATGATGATGGGCATGATGCATTGTGATGACAGGGTTCATGGAGCATGGAGATGAAAAGGGGCATGGAGCATTGTGATTACAGGGGTCTTGGAGCACTGTGATGACAAGGGCATGGAGCATTTAATGAGAAGGCCATGGAACATTCTGATGACATGTGTCATGGTGCTTTGTGATGACAAGGGCATCGAGCATTGTGATTACAGGGGTCTTGGAGCATTGTGATGACAAGTGTCATGGAGCCTTGTGATTACAAGGCCATGGAACATCGTGATGGATGGCGTCATGGAGCACTGTTATGACAGGGGTAATGGAGCATTGTGATGAGAAGGGCATGGAGCATTGTGATTACAAGTTTTAAGGAGCATTGCAATGAGAAAATTGTGGACCGTTGTGATGAAAAGTGTGTGGTAAATTGTGATGAAAAGGGTCATGGAGCATTTTTTTGACAAAGGCATGGGGCATTGTGATGACTAGGGTCACGGAGTATTGTGATGAAATGTTCATGGAGCATTGTGGTTACAAACGACACAGAGCCTTGTGATGACGCGGGCATGGATCATTGTGATGACAAGTGTTATGAAGCATTGTGATGACTGGAGTCACGGACCATTGTGATGACAGGGGTCATGGTGCATTGTGATGACAAGGGCATGGAGCATTGTGATGACAGGGGCATGGAGCATTCGTCTGACAACTTTCATAGATTATTGTGAGGACAGTGGACATGGTGCATTGTGATGACAAGGGCATGGATCATTGTGATGAGAAGGTCATGGAGTACTGTGAAGACAGTTGTCAGAGAGCATTGTGATGACATATGTCATGGTCCATTGCGATGACAATAGCAGGGAGCCTTGTGATGCCAAATGTAATGGAGGATTGTGTTGACAAATATAATGGAGCACTGTGATGTCTAGGGCTGGGAGCATTATAATGACAAGAGCCATTGAGAATTTTCAGGAAAAGGTCGTGAAGCATTGTGATGACAATGTCCTTGAGCATTGTGATGAGAAAAACATGGAGCCTTGTGATGACAAATCTCATGGAGCATACTGATGAAAAGAGGCATGGACCATTGTGATTACAGGCGTCTTGGAACATTGTGATGACATGTGCATGGAGCATTGTGAGGAGAAGGCCAAGAGCATTCTGAAGACATGCGTCCTTTAGCATTGTGATGACAAGGGCATGGAGCATTGTGATTACATGGGTCTTGGAGCATTGTGATGAAAAAGCATGGAGCCTTGTCATGACAGGGTTCAAGGAGCATACAGACAACAAGTGTCAGGGAGCATTTTGATGACAAGTGTATTGAGCATCGTGATGACAAAGATCATGGAGCATTGTGATGAGAAGACCATGGATAACTGTGATGACGAGCGTCATGGTGCATTGTGATGACGAGTGTTTTGGTATATTGTGATCACAAGCGTTTGGAGCATTGTTATGACAGAGATCATGGAGCATTTTGATTTCATTGTGATGAAAATAGCATGAAGCATTATGATTATGGTCATGGTGCATTGTGATGACAGGGTTCATGAAACATTGAGATGAAAATGGGCATGGATCATTGTTGTTACAGGGTTCTTGGAGCACTGTGATGAGAAGGGTCATGGAGCCTTGTGATGACAAGGCAATGGAACATCGTGATGGCAGGGGTCATGGATCATGGGTATGACAGGGATAATGGAGCATTGTGATGGCAGGGCAAGGAGCATTGTGATGAGAAGGCCATGGAGCATTCTGATGATATGTGTCATGGAGGTTTGTGATGACAAGGACATGAAGCAATGTGATGAGAACCTTAAAGGAGGATTGTGATGACAATGACATGGAGCATTGTGATGACAAGGGTTATGGATCTTTGTGATGACAAAGTCATGGAGCATTTTGAAGACAAGGGCGTTGTGCATTGTGATGAGAAGGGTAGGGAGCATTGTGATGACAGGGTCATGGAGCTATTTGATGAAAAGTGTCAAGGAACATTTTGATGACAGTGGTTATGGAACATTGTGATGCCAGGGGTAATCGAACATTGTGATGATAAGTGCATGTAGCATTGTGATGACAGGAGTCATGGCAAATTTTGATGACAGGGGTGAGGGAATATTGTGACGAATATTGATGTAACATTGTGACATCAGTGGTGAGAGAGCATTTTGGTGAGAAATCCATGGAGCATTGAGATGAAAAGGTTCATGGAGCATTGTGATGTCAAGATTGGGGAGCACTGTGATGACAAGCGCATGGTGCATTGGGATGACATGTGTCATGGAGCATTGTGCTGACAAGCACATGGAGCATTGTGATGACAAGGGTCATGGAGCATTGTGCTGAGAAAGGCATAGAGCATTGTGATGACAAAGGTCAAAGAGCATTGTGACGAAAAGTTCATGGAGCATTGTGGTTAAAAAGGTCACAGAGACTGTTGATGACGAGGTCATGGACCATTGTGATGACAAAGGTCATGAAGCATTGTGATAACTGGAGTCACGGAGCATTGTGATGACAGGGGTCATGGAGCATTGTGATAACAAGGGCATGGAGTATTGTGATGACAAGGACATGGAATATTGGTCTAATAAGTTTCATGGATTATTGTGATGACAGTTGGAATGCCGCATTGTGATGACAACGGCATGGAGCATTGTGATGACCAGGTCATGCAGTATTGGGAAGACAGGTGTCAGGGAGCATTGTGATGACATATGTAATGACCCATTGTGATGACAATGGCATGGAGCATTGTGATGCCAAGTGTCATGGAGGATTCTGATGACAAAGGTAATGGAGCATTGTGATGACAATGGCTTGGAGCATTGTGATGACAAGGGTCAGGGAGCATTCTGATGACAAGCTTGTGGAGTATTTTGATGGCAATGGCATGGAGCATTGTGATGAAAACGGCATGGGGCATACTGATGAAAAAGGCACGGAGCCTTTTCGTGACAGGGTTCAAGGAGCATTCTGATGACAAGTGTCAGGGAGCATTGTGATGACAAGTGTATTGAGAATTGTGATGACAAAGGTCATGGAGCATTGTGATGAAAAGGGCATGGAGTATTGTGAGGACAGGCATCATGGAACGTTGTAATGACAAGTGTTATGGAACATTGTGATCACAAGGGTTTGGAGCATTGTGATGACAGAGGTCATGGATCATTTTGATTTCAAGGAGCATGGAGCATTGTGATGACAAGGGCATGAAGCAATGTGATCCCAAGGTTCATGGAGGATTGTGATGACAACGGTAATGGAGTATTGTGATGACAAGCCCATAGAGCATTATAATGACAAGGTCATGTAGCATTTTGCTGACAAAGGCATGGAGCATTGTGATGACAAGTGTCATGGCACACTGTGATGACAAGCGTCACGGAGCATTGTGAATACAGGGGTCATGTAGCATTGGGATGACAAGGGCAAAGATCATTGTGATGACAAGGGTCATGGAGCATTGGGCTGAAAATATTCATGGAGTATTGTGATGACAGGGGTCATGGAGCATTGTGATCACAGAGGTCATGGAGAATTTTGATTTCATTGTGCTGACAATAGCCGGAAGCATTATGATGATTGGTATGATGCATTGTGATGAGAGGGTTCATGAAGCATTGAAATGAAAAGGGGCATGGAGCATTGTGATTACAGGGCTCTTGTAGCATTTTGATGACAAGGGCATGGAGCATTGTGTGGAGAAGGACATGGAACATTCTGATGACATGTGTCATGGAGCTTTGTGATGACAAGGGCATGGAGCATTGTGCTTACAGGAGTCTTGGAGTATTGTGATGACAAGTGTCATGGAGCCTTGTGAAGACAAGGCCGTGGAACATTGTGATGGCAGTGGTATTGGAGCATTGTTATGACCAGTGTAATGGAGCATTGTGATGAGAAGGGAATGGAGCATTGTGATTTCAAGTTTTATGGAGCATTGCGATGACAAATTTGTGGACCGTTGGGATGAAAAGCGTGTCGAACATTGTGATGACAAGGGTCATGGAGCATTTTTCGGACAAAGGCATGGAGCATTGTGATGACAAGTGTCACGGAGCATTGTGATGAAAAGTTCATGGAGCATTGTGTTTACAAAAGTCAAAGAGCCTTGTGATGACATGGTTATCGACCATTGTGATGACAAATGTTATGAATAATTGTGATGACTTGAGTCACGGAGCATTGTGATGACAGGGGTCATGGAGCATTGTGATGAAAAGGGCATGTAGCATTTTGCTGACAAAGGCATGGAGCATTGTGATGAAAAGTTTCATGGAGCACTGTGATGACAAGCGTCACGGAGCATTGTGAATACAGGGGTCATGGAGCATTGGGATGACAAGGGCATGGATCATTGTGATGACAAGGGTCATGGAGCCTTGGGCTGAAAATGTTCATGGAGTACTGTGATGACAGGGGTCATGTAGAATTTTGATTTCATTGTGCTGACAATAGCCGGAAGCATTATGATGATTGGCATGATGCATTGTGATGACAGGGTTCATGGAGCATTGAGATGAAGAGGGGCATGGAGCATTGTGATTACAGGTGTCTTGGAGCACTGTAATGACAAGGGCATTGAGCATTTTGATGAGAAGTACATGGAACATTCTGATGACGTGTCATGGAGCTTTGTGATGACAAGGGCATAGAAAATTGTGATGGCAGGGGTCATGGAGCATTGTGATGACTAGGGAATGGAGCATTGTGATGACAAGAGTCCCGGATAATTGTGTTGTCAGGTGTCATGGAGTGTTGTGATGACAGTGGTCTTGGAGCATTGTGATGATATTGGTCTTGGAGCAATGTGATGAGAAGGTCATGGATCATTGGGCTGAAAATATTCATGGAGTATTGTGATGACAGGGGTCATGGAGCATTGTGATGACAAGGGAATGGAGCATGGTGATGAGAGAGGTCATGGATCATTTTGATTTCAAGGATCATGGAGCACTGTGATGACAAGGGCATGAAGCAATGTGATCCCAAGGTTCATGGAGGATTGTGATGACAATGGTAATGGAGTACTGTGATGACAAGCACATAGAGCATTGTAATGACAAGGTCATGTAGCATTTGCTGACAAAGGCATGGAGCATTGTGATGACAGGTGTCATGGAGCACTGTGATGAGAAGCGTCACGGAGCATTGTGAATACAGGGGTCATGGAGCATTGGGATGACAAGGGCATGGTTCAATGTGATGACAAGCGTCATGGAGCATTGGGCTGAAAATGTTCATGGAGTATTGTGATGACAGGGGTCATGGAGCATTGTGATGACTAGGGAATGGAGCATTTTGATGACAAGAGTTCCGGATCATTGTGTTGTCAGGTGTCATGGAGTGTTGTGATGACAGTGGTCATGGAGCACTGTGATGATATTGGCCATGGAGCATTGTGATGAGAAGGTTGTGGAGCATTGTGATTACAGGTGTCTTGATGCATTGTGATGTAATGGGCATGTATCATTGTGATGAAAAAGGCATCGAGCCTTGTAATGACAGGGTTCAATAAGCATACTGACGACAAGTGTCAGGGAGCATTGTGATGACAAGTGTATTGAGCATTTGATGACAAAGGTCATGGAGCATTGTGATGAGAAGACCATGGATAATTGTGATGATGAGCGTCATGGGGTGTTGTGATGATAAGTCTTTTGGAACATTGTGATCACAAGGGTTTGGAGCATTATGATGACAGAGTTCATGGAGAATTTAGATTTCATTGTGATGACAATAGCCTGAAACATTATGATGATGGGCATGGTGCATTGGGATGACAGTGTTCATGGAGCATTGAGATGAAAAGGGGCATGGAGCATTGTGATTACCGGGGTCTTGGAGCATTGTGATTACAAGGGCATGGAGCATTGTGATGAGAAGGCCATGGAACATTCTGATGACATGCGTCATGGAGCACTGTGATGACAAAGGCATGGAGCATTGTGATTACAGGGGTCTTGGAGCATTGTGATGACATGGGTCATGGAGCCCTGTGATGACATGCCGTTGAACAATGTGATGGCATGTGTCATGGAGCATTGTTATAACAGAGGAAATGGAGCATTGTGATGAGAAGGGCATTGAGCTTTGGTCTGAAATGTTTCATGGATTATTGTGATGAGAGTGGGCATGGAGCATTGGGATGACAAGGGCACGGAACACTGTGATGCATGTTTCATGGAGGATTGTAATGACAAGGGCATGGAGCATTGTGATGAGAAGGGCATCGAGCATTGTGATGACAAGTGTCATGGAGCTTTGTGATGACAAGGGCATGGAGCAATGTGATGAGAGTGTTCATGGAGCATTGTGATGACAATGACATGGAGCATTGTGATGCCAATGGTCATGGAGATTTGTGATGACAAATAACAGGGAGCATTTCGATGACAATGGTGTGGTGCATTGTGATGAGAAGGGAAGGGAGCATTTTGATGGATTGGTCATGCAGCAATTTGATGAAAATGTAATGGAATATTTTGAGGGCAGGTGGTTTAGAACATTGTGATGTCAGGGGTCATGGAGCTTTGGGATGAAAAGGGTCATGGAGCATTTTGATTACAGGGGTTATGGAACATTGTGATGTCAGGGGTCATGGAATATTGTGATGATAAGGGTATGTAGCACTGTGATGACAGGGGTCATGGAACATTGTGATTACAGGGGTGAGGGGTATTGTGATGACTAGTGATGGAACATTGTGATATCTCTGGTGAGAGAGCATTTGGATGAGAAGTGCATGGAGCATTGTGATTACAAGGTTTATGGAGCATAGTGATTACATGGTTGTGGAGCGATGTGATGAAAAGCACGTGGCACATTGTGATGACAAGTGTCATGGAGCACTGTTCTGACAAAGGCATGGAGCATTGTGATGACAAGGGTCACGGAGCGTTGTGATGAAAAGTTCAAGGAGCATTGTGGTTACAAAGGTCACAGAGCCTTGTGATGACACGAGCAAGGACCGTTTTGATGACAAAGGTTATGAAGCACTGTGATGAATGGAGTCACGGAGCATTGTGATGATAGGGGTCATGGAGCATTGTGAGGACAAGGGCATGGAGCATTGTGGTGACAGGGGCATGGAACATTGTTCTGACAAGTTTCATAGATTATTGTGATGACAGTGGACATGGTGCATTGTGATGACAAGGGCATGGAGCATTGGGATGAGATGGCCATGGAACGTTCTGATGACATGCATCATGGAGCTTTGTTATCACAAGGGCATGGAGCATTGTGATGAAAAACGCATGGAGCCTTGTCATGACATGGTTCAAGGAGCATACTGAGGACAAGTGTCAGGGAGCATTGTGATGACAAGTGTATTGAGCATTGTGATGAAAATGGTCATGGAGCATTGTGATGAGAAGACCATGTATAATTGTGATGACGAGCGTCATGGGACGTTGTGATGATAAGTGTTATTGAACATTTTGATCACACGGATTTGGAGCATTGTGATGACAGAGATCATGGAGAATTTTGATTTCATTGTGTTGACAATAGCCTGAAGCATTTTGATGATGGGCATGGTGCATTGTGATGACCGGGTTCATGGATCATTGAGATGAAAAGGGGCATGGAGCATTGTGATTACAGGGGTCTTGGAGCATTGTGGTTAGAAGGGTCATGGAGCCTTGTGATGACAAGACCATGGAACATCGTGATGGCAGGGGTCATGGAGCATTGTTATGACAGGGTTAATGGAGAATTGTGATGGCAAGGGCATGGAACATTGTGATTACAAGGTCATGGATTATTGTGAAGACAGGTGTTAGGGAGCATTGTGATGGCATATTTCATGTTCCATTGTGATGACAGGGGTCATGGAGCATTGTGATGCCGAGTGTTATGGAGGATTGTGATGACAAAGGTAATGGAGCATTGTGATGACAAGGGCATGGAGCATTGTGATTACACGGGTCTTGGAGCATTGTGATGACAAGTGTCATGGAGCCTTGTGATGACAAGACCGTGGAATATTGTGATGGCAGGGGTCATGGAGCATTGTGATGACAAGGGCATGGAGCATTGTGGTAACAGGGGCATGTAGCATTGTTCTGACAAGTTTCATAGAGTATTTTGATGACATTGGACATGGTGCATTGTGATGACAAGGGCATGGATCATTGTGATGAGAAGGTCATGGATTAATGTGAAGACAGGTGTCAGGGAGCATTGTGATGACATATGTCATGGTCCATTGCAATGACAATGGCAGGGAGCATTGTGATGCCAAATGTAATGGAGGATTTTGATGATAAATATAATGGAGCATTGTGATGACTAGGGCTTGGAGCATTATGATGACAAGGACCATTGAGAATGTTCAGAACAAGGTTGGGAAGAATTGTGATGACAGGGTCCTGGAGCATTGTGACGAGAAATCCATAGAGAGTTGTGATGATAAATCTCATGGAGCATACTGATGAAAAGGGGCATGGACCATTGTGATTACAGGTGTCTTGGAACAATTTGATGACATGGGCATGGAGCATTGTGAGGAGAAGGCCAAGGAGCATTCTGAAGGCATGTTTCCTTGAGCTTTGTGATGACAAGGGCATGGAGCATTGTGTTTAAAGGGTTCTTGGAGCATTGTGAGGAAAAGGGCATGGATCATTGTGAGGAAAAAGGCATGGAGCCTTGTCATGACAGGGTTCAAGGAGCATACAGACAACAAGTGTCAGGGAGCATTTTGATGACAAGTGTATTGAGCATTGTGATGACAAAGGTCATGGAGCATTGTGATGAGAAGACCATGGATAATTGTGATGACGAGTGTCATGGGGCACTGTGATGACAAGTGTTATGGAATATTGTGATCACAAGGGTTTGGAGCATTGTTATGACAGAGGTCATGGATCATTTTGATTTCAAGGAGCATGGAGCATTGTGATTACAAGGGCATGAAGCAATGTGATCCCAAGGTTCATGGAAGATTGTGATAACAATGGTAATGGAGTATTGTGATGATAAGTGCATAGAGCATTGTAATGACAAGTTCATGTAGCATTTTGCTGACAAATGCATGGAGCATTGTGATGACTGGTGTCATGGAGCACTGTGATGACAAGCGTCACGGAGCATTGTGAATACAGGGGTCATGGAGCATTGGGATAACAAGGTCATGGATCACTGTGATGAGAAGTGTCATGGAGCATTGGGCTGAAAATGTTCATGGAGTATTTTGATGACAGGGGTCATGGAGCATTGTGATGACAGAGGTCATGGAGAATTTTGATTTCATTGTGCTGACAATAGCCGGAAGCATTATGATGATGGGCATTGTGCATTGTGATGACAGGGTTCATGGAGCATTGAGATGAAAAGTGGCATGGAGCATTGTGATTACAGGGGTCTTGGAGCACTGTAATGACAAGGACATGGAGCATTTTTATGAGAAGGACATGGAACATTCTGATGGCATGTGTCATGGAGCTTTGTGATGACAAGGGCATGGAGCATTGTGATTACAGGGGTCTTGGAGCATTGTGATGACAAGTGTCATGGAGCCTGTGATGACAAGGCCGTGGAATATTGTGATGGCAGGTCCCATGGAGCATTGTTATGACAGGGGAAATGGAGCATTGTGATGAGAAGTGCATGGAGCATTGTGATTACAAGGTTTATGGAGCATTACAATGACAAATTTGTGGACCGTTGTGATGAAAATCGCGTAGCACATTGTGATGGCAAGGGTCATGGAGCATTTTTCTGACAAACGAATGGAGCATATTGATGCCAAGGGTCACGGAGCATTGTGATGAAAAGTTCATGGAGCATTCTGGTTATAAAGGTCACAGAGCCTTGTGATGACGCGGGCATGGACCATTGTGATGACAAATGTTATGAAGCATTGTGATGACTGGAGTCACCGAGCAATGTGATCACAGTGGTCATGGAGCATTGTGATGACAAGGGCATGGAGCATTGTGGTGACAGGGGCATGGAGCATTTGTCTGACAAGTTTCATACATTTTTGTGATGACATTGGACATGGTTCATTGTGATGACAAGGGCATGGATCATTGTGATGAGAAGGTCATGGAGTATTGTGAAGACAGGTGTCAGGGAGCATTGTGATGATATATGTCATGGTCCATTGCAATGACAACGGCAGGGAGCATTGTGATGCCAAATGTAATGGAGGATTTTGTTGACAAATATAATGGAGCATTGTGATGACTAGGGCTTGGAGCATTATGATGAGAAGGGCCATTGAGAATTTTCAGAACAAGGTCGTGAAGCATTGTGATGATAAGTCCTGGAGCATTGTGATGAGAAATCCATAGAGACTTGTGATGACAAATCTCATGGAGCATACTGATGAAAATGGGCATGTACCATTGTGATTACAGGGGTCTTGGAACATTGTGATGACATGGGCATGGAGCATTGTGAGGAGAAAGCCAAGGAGCATTCTGAAGACATGTTTCATTGAGCTTTGTGATGACAAGGGCATGGAGCATTGTGTTTAAAGGGTTCTTGGAGCATTGTGAGGAAAAGGGCATGGATCATTGTGAGGAAAAAGGCATGGAGCCTTGTCATGACAGGGTTCAAGGAGCATAGAGACAACAAGTGTCAGGGAACATTTTGATGACAAGTGTATTGAGCATTGTGATGACAAAGGTCATGGAGCATTGTGATGAGAAGACCATGGATAATTGTGATGACGAGTGTTATGGGGCACTGTGATGACAAGTGTTATGGAATATTGCGATCACAAGGGTTTGGAGCATTTTTATGACATAGGTCATGGAGCATTTTGATTTCATTGTGATGACAATAGCATGAAGCATTATGATGATGGGCATGGTGCATTGTGATGACAGGGTTCATGGATCATTGAGATGAAAAGGGGCATGGAGCATTTTGATTACAGGGGTCTTGGAACACTGTGATGACAAGGGCATGGAACATTGTGAAGAGAAGGCCATGGAACCTACTGATGACATGCATCATGGAGCTTTGTTATGACAAGGTCATGGAGCATTTAGATTACAGGTGTCTTGGAGCATTGCAAAGACATGGGTAATGGAGCCTTGTGATGACAAGGCCGTGGAACATTGTGATGGCAATGGTCATGGAGCATTGTTATGACAGAGGTAATGGATCATTGTTATGAGAAGGGAATTGAGCATTGGTCTGAAATATTTCATGGATTATTGTGATGAGATTGAGCATGGAGCATTGTGATGAAAAATGCACGGAACACTGTGATACATGGGTCATGGTGGATTGTAATGTCAAGGGCAAGAAGCAATGTGATGGGAGGGTTCATGGAGCACTGTGATGACAATGACATCGAGCGTTGTGAGGAGAAGGCCATGGAACATTCTGATGTCTTGCGTCATGGAGCTTTGTGATGACAAGGGCATAGAGCTTTGTGATTACAGGGGTTTTGGAGCATTGTGATGAAAATGGAATGGATCACTGTGATGAAAAAGGCATGGAGCCTTGTCATGACAGGGTTCAAGGAGCATACAGACAACAAGTGTCAGGGAGCATTGTGATGACAAGTGTATTGAGCATTGTGATGACAAAGATCATGGAGCATTGTGATGAGAAGACCATGGATAATTGTGATGATGATCGTCATGCGGTGTTGTGATGATAAGTGTTATGAAACATTGTGATCACAAGGGTTTGGAGCATTATGATGACAGAGTTCATGGAGAATTTTGATTTCATTGTGATGACAATAGCCTGAAGCATTATGATGATGGGCATGGTGCATTGTGATGACACGGTTCATGGAGCATTGAGATGAAAAAGGGCATGGAGCATTGTGATTACAGAGTTCTTGGAGCATTGTAATGACAAGCGCATAGAGCGTTCTAATGACAAGGTCATGTAGAATTTTGCTGACAAATGCATGGAGCATTGTGATGACAGGTGTCATGGAGCTTTGTGATGACAAGTCATGGAGCATTTTGATGACAAGGGCATGGTGCATTGTGATGACAAGGGCAGGTAGCATTTTGATGACCGGGTCATGCAGCAATTTGATGAAAAGTGTAATGGAACATTGTGATGGCAGTGGTCATGGAGCATTGTTATGACAGAGGTAATGGAGCATTTTGATGAGAAGGGCATTGAGCATTGGTCTGAAATGTTTCAAGGATTATTGTGATGAGAGTGGGCATGGAGCATTGTGATGACATGGGCACGGAACACTGTGATACATGGGTCATGGAGGATTGTAATGACAAGAGCATGGAGCATTTTGATGAGAAGGGCATCGAGCATTGTGATGACAAGTGTCATGGAGCTTTGTAATGACAAGGGCATGGAGCAATGTGATGAGAGCGTTTATGGAGCACTGTGATGA